>NC_135787.1:7420000-7720000 GCF_051106095.1 Pogona vitticeps
CCTCCCAGCTGTCAGTTAATCAGGACTAGAGATGGACACAAACTGGTTTGTCCCAGTCCGTCTTGGTTCCTCCTGGTTCGTCCCAGTTCATCAAGGCTTCTCTCCCCCGCCTCCTCTGGCTCGAACAGCCACTCGCCAGGCCCAGCTGGCTTGCTTTTTCCACCTCCTCAGCTAATCTCCCAGTCACGAGCAGGAGCACAGACTTCTCTAAATGTGCAGTTGCTTCAACACTTGCCTTCCTCTTCCCCCCTCATTCATTATTTCTTTTATGTCGTGACTGGCCTAGTGTAAATCTTTGAACAGGATTTGACTTACCTTTTAATACAGTGTGGAGAAAAGTATAGGGGCTTTTAATCTTAGTTTTTATATCTAAGATATCTTTTTATCTTAGTTTATTTTTTAGATTTAGGCATCCTTCAGTCTCGAGAGACTATGGTAACGTGCTCTGAGTGCAGGACTTGGAACAGCATCTAGTGTGGCTGAGAAGGCCAATTCGAGAGTGAACATCCCTTCCACACTGAAGACCAATACAATCTGTCCCCTGTCCAGCTCCCTAATTTGGCTGGTTTTGGGACTGCCTCTTTGCCTTGGCCTGCTGGACAAGGGTCTCTTCAAATTGGAAAAGGCCATGCTGTACCGCCTGCCTCCAGATGTCAAAGTTTCCCATCTGTTGAGGTCCATTCCTTTTATTTTTATATTATATGTAAACCACCCAGAGTAGAGACATTTTAGATGGGCGGTATATAAATCTAATAAATAAAATAAAATAAATATATGTGAGAAGTAGGAAAATACAGTCATGGGGGCCACTGAGTAATTTCCATATTAGAACATCTGTAACCAATCCCATTATGACTGGTGTTAAATGGGTTAACTGCCAGATCGATAAAACAAGTGCCAATGATGATTAGGTATGTTGTCTGTTAAAGAAATCTGTTAGCTATAGTCTGTATTATCTCTTACATTATGCACTAATAAGTCTGCTTGTTCTGTTGATCTGATAACTTATCTGTAACTATGTCTGATAAGAATATGATATGAAACTATTACAAGCCTGTCAAAGACAAGTCTATACCAAGCAAAATGGTCAAGCAGCTTTAGTTTGTTCTATGTATATGTTTTACAGTAAACATTCTTAAAATTTTTACCATCAGCAAGTGAATATTATTTCAACTGCTGGCACACACAAGGGACGATACCATTCATAATCTATGTGGTTTTTTAATACTACGCTTGAACCACTGTATATAAACTTTCATACATTTCAACATTCCCACCAAGTCTATTTGTATTGTGGGGATCTATGCTTTTTTAGCCAAGAAATCTAGTACTAGATAAAACTGCCGGAATAACAGCAGATTCATTTGCACAAAGTGTGTTATGTGTAATGTGTTTGTGCATAAACGCAACGAGCAATAACCTTGATGGTTTTCTGTACAGACATCACTGAAAATACAGAAGCTATGGTGGCTTTGAAAAACTAATTAACAGAGTTCCATGCCCATGCTGTTGGGTTGTGTGCTTGATCATGTGACCAGTAAGCAACAGTCATGTGACTGGCACTTGATTATTTAGCTTCAATTAGCCACCACAATCTCTACATCTTTCCCCCGCATGTGCATGAAAAAGAAAGAAAGAAAGAAACCAGTTTTTGGCTATACACCTTACATGAAATACTACTAAGAACATAGTAAGTTTTAATAAACAAATGAGTTCAGATTTTTCAGGTTTTGTGTTATTTTGTTTAGTTTTGTTTTAAATATCAGACCAAACAGACGTGACTGGAACTTAAAGAAGTAGACATAGTTTCTGTGAAAACTTACTGCTCATGGCAGGGAAAACAGGCCTGCAAATTTATCTTATTTTCCCAATAAACTCACTTTCTTATTCCTGATGGCTCCGAAGAAATGTAAGTCATAATGGTTAACCTCTGCTACAGCAAACAGGTCAAATTCAAATGAAACCATTCTCTGCTACAGAATTAATGTTTTCCTGTGCTTAAAGTTTCCTGCATTCAAAGTTTGCTATTACACTCTCTGTCTGCTATGCTTCTGCTGAGAGATAGACAAATGCTTGGCCTCCAAATGGCCTTTAGAGTTTGTACAGTCACTCATTCTGGAATTGACTGCCAATCTGACAGCATTTTTTTTAATTCAGTGAAGTGACACTGAAGTCCCCAAAGAAAAATCAGTGCCATTATTTTGCTGCGGTTAAATTCCTCTAATGAAATAAATTCCAATTTATGCTGTCTTTGCTAGAATAAATAGCTCACTATGGACTGTAGATGTTCCAACCGCCTGGTACAATGACATTCTAAGTTTCTGCCTATGAATGCAGTTGGTACAAATGGGATTCAAATATTGAACAACTGGTTGACATTGATCAGAGGAAAATCAAGATGGAACTTTCCTTCCTTCCTTCCTTCCTTCCTTCCTTCCTTCCTTCCTTCCTTCCTTCCTTCCTTCCTTCCTTCCTTCCTTCCTTCCTTCCTTTGACTCATAGAGTTGTAAGGGACCTCTAAGGACATTGAGACCAACCCCCTGAAATCCAAATCAAAGCACATCTGACAGATGGTTGTCCAATTTTCTCTTGAATGCCTCCAGTGTTGGGGTGCTCACCACCTCATGAGGTAATTAGCCCCATTGTTGTACTGCTCTAACAATTAGGATTTTTTTCCCCTTGATAGTCACTCTAAATCTGGCTTTCCATGGTTATGTCCCACACTCAGGGATGATTCTGCCCCTCCTCTGTATGACTATATTTCAAGTATTTGAAAAGTACAATCACCTCTCCCCTTAGTCTTCTTTTCTCAAGACTAAACATGCCCAATTTTTTCAGAGGGCTTCGTTTAAGTCCACTGATCATCCTTGTTGCCTTCCTCTGAACTTGCTCCAGTTTGTTGGCATCCTTCTTAAAGTGTGGTGTCCAGAGCTGGACACAATACTTTAGATCAGTGGTCCCCAACCTTGGGCCTCCAGATGTTACTGGACTTCAACTCCCAGAAACCCTGGCCAGCAGAGGTGGTGTTGAAGGCTTCTGGGAGTTGCAGTCCAAGAACATCTGGAGGCCCAAGGTTGGAGACCACTGCTTTAGATGACAGTTAGTGCTGAATAGCGGGGGACTAGTATTAAGAGATGATACGTCTCTTAATGCATCCTAAAACAGCATTTGCCTTTTTTGCAGCCACATCACACTGTTGGCTAATATTCAGCTTACAACAATTCCAAGATCCCTCTCACTCGCAGTGTTACTGAGCTAAGTATTCTCTGCCTTGTAACTCTGGGTTTGGCATTTTTTCTCGTAGGTGTAGAACTTTGCATTTATCCCTGTTAAGTTTCATTCTGTTGTTTTTCGCCCAGTGTTTGCTTGCTTTTCGCCCTGAGAAAGAAGAGTGCAGAAAAAATGGGCATATAAAAATAGAGAGGCCAATCCTAGTTCAAAAATGCCCTATTTTCTTCCGTCTAGAATAGTATGACACATGAAGAATCTCCCAAAAATGGAAAATCTATATAAAGTTACCTTTGGTTTGCTTTCATTAAATCTGAAGAATTTACAAAATAGTTTAGTTCAGTTTCTCTCAGTTCAAAATTGGACATGATCAGATGCAGGATTTCTACATTAACTATGGCAAAAACTATGGAGGTTTCTGTTTAACTGGGAGAAAAACTGACAAAAACAAAAGCAAGTTAAAACATACCCTGTGAGTATTCCACTCCAAATTCTATTTACAATTGGAAGTAATCCAGAGGGTTGCACTCATGCCTCAGCCATCCAGCACATTAAAAATCCTCAATTTGGATGCAATTACAACATGAACAGTAACACAGCAAACACCTAGTTAGAACACTAAAATTGAAAGATGCAAAGGTTAATGAGCTGTTGAGGTTCAGATTTTGCCAACACGTGGAGTTTGCCAGATTGTTTAGTTTGGTTCTAGTTTATCTCAGTTTAAATTGGAGATAATTAGATAGAGTGTTTCCATTTCTGTTTTTGTTCTTGCTTGTTTTGCTCCCTTCCTCCTTTGCAGCAAAAAGCAAAAGGAAGAAAAGTAAAATATACAGAGTGTGTGTGAAAGAACCAAACACACATAAACACACACACACACAGAGAGAGAGAGAGAGAGAGAGACACTCTAATGTTGTAGAATTTATTTTCTGGTAAAATTCCATTCACTACACAGTAGATATACAGAGATTCACAGAGTAGAACAACCCACCCTTTTTCTCATTAACTGGCACTTAAGGTCTCAAGAACTCGCACTGTGACATTTGTAGAAGAATAAAAAAAAGAATGAAAATGTTTCAGTACAGCTAAACAGATCAAAAACAAACTAAGAAAACAAACTGACTTCCAACAGACTTAAAGAGAAGAAAAAGAGAAAACTCAGCGAAGAAGTGGGGCTCTCTTTAAATTCAGAGGTGGGAAGGAATGATTGGTCAGTGCTGGGTAGATTGACAGTCACTCAAATCATAGGCAACATGCGAGGTTGTAAAAACTTCAGCAGACAATAATATAAAAAGTCTGTTCTTTCACTGATGTAGAAGAATTTCTCACTTGTAGGAAAGATACTGTTCTAGCCTCGGTAAGAAAACAATCAAACCCAAGAGTGTGCTTAAAGGCTTTTCAGAAGCTTAGCAATTCTTCTGGGGTGTAGTAGGTAGTTTTCCTACAGTCAATCTTTTTAATTTTATGTGTGAATCCCAACACATTAGTCTAGAAATTTCCATCAAGAAGGCCATTCGAAAGCACTAAACATTTATGGCTGTGCTAGCAAATAAGCTGTCCCTCATGGCTATTGTTTAATTTGTCACTTCCTGAAATTTATCCTTTGGCTTAATGTTCCAGGTCACTCTGACCTTTCGTAAACACTGTGTAACAAGACACACAGATGCTAGCACCAGGCATCCTGGATGATCTAATTTCAATTAGACACCTTCATACATCTTCTATTTCTGGCTATGGGAGCTGATAATATGGCCTCATAATTCACCCCTTCCTCCAGCAGAAGGCCATGAGGTTTCTTCACACAGCATAATATGGGCTCTGCTTTACGAAAGACTGCCTGTTCAGAGCCACGTTTGCTTCACTGGCTTTAGATTAGGCATCCTTCAGTCTCAAGAGACTATGGTAATGTGCTCTGTATGGAGGACTTGGAACAACGTCTAGTGTGGCTGAGAATGTCAATTCGAGAGTGACCATCCATTCCATACTGTAGTCAAATACAATCTGTACCCTGTCCAGCTCCCTGATTTTGCTACTTTTGTGATGGCTTCTTTGCCTCGGCCTGCTGGACAAGGGTCTCTTCAAATTGGGAGAAGCCATGATGCACCGCCTGCCTCCAGGCTGAACGCTCAGCTGTCAAGGTTTCCCATCTGTTGAGGTCCATTCCCAAGGCCTTCTGATCCTGCTTGCAGATATCCTTGTATCGCAGCTGTGGTCTCCCTCTAGGGCACATTCCCTGCACTAATTCTCCATACAGGAGATCCTTTGGAATCTGACCATCAGCCATTCTCATGACATGCCCAAGTCAACATAGACATTGCTGTTTCAGTAATGTATAAGTACTAAAAATTCCAGCTTGATCTACTACTGCTCTATTTGGAACTTTGTCCTGCCAGGTTATACCAAAAATAAATTGGAGACACTCAAGAAAAAAGCATTTTGTCCCTCCTTTGTTGTTAAGAGACATCAAGTTGTTTCCAATTTAAGGTGACCTGGTGAATTAGTAAACTCCCAAAGGTCCTCTCGTTAACAGCACTGCTCGGGGCTTACAAACTCAAGGCTTTAGTTTGGACTACTGCAACACACTCTACATGGGGCTGCCTTTGAAGACTGTTCAGAGACTTTCACTGGTTCAAAATGCTGCAGCCAGACTGCTGATTTGCATTGGTTACAGAGAACATCTCACTCCCTTATTCCAACAGCTTCACTGTTGTTTCCAGGCCCAATTCAAAATGTTGGTTACCTATAGAGCCCTAAACAGCTTAGGTCCAAGCTATTTTAAGGTGTTATCCCTTATGAACCTTCTTGGCTTAAAAGATCTGGAGAGACCGTTTCCTTGGCTTCACCGCCTTCCCAAGTTTGTTTGGTGAAGACACAAGAAATCGTCTTAGAACATCCTGTCCCAAGAAGCCAGGCTGGCCCCCTTCCCTTCTGTCCTTCCCTCGCCAGGCAAAGACCTTCCTCTTCGGGCAGGCTTTTAAGCGGCATGTTATCGCAGGGAATGCTGGTTTTTAACTTACACATTTTTAAATGTTTTTGAATTGTGTTTAACCTTGATTTTTAAAAAATCTTAATAGATGCTTAAATTTTTTTTAAAAAAATGACATTCTACAATGTTTTTAAACCTCTTGTTTTAACTGTTGTGAGCCCCTATGGGAAGAAAGGTGGCATGTAAATAATTTAATAAATAAACAAACAATAACTTGTTGACTCAATCCATCTGACCTCCAGGCTTCTTTTTTCTTTTCTCTTCAATCTTTCCTGTCTTTTGCATTATTGACATTGTTGATACTGATGCACAGCTTGTTGTAACAATAAAAAATGCAAAAGGATCCATGTGATATTAAGAGACATAAATAGTCATTTCTAGACAGGTTGCAAGCAAAGTTCGTTCCTTCCTTCCTTCCTTCCTTCCTTCCTTCCTTCCTTCCTTCCTTCCTTCCTTCCTCTGCATACATCAGTAGGTCTCATCCTTAAATCCACATGTTGTCCTTCTTCCAGTCCAGGAAATTCCAGTCAAGATGGTTAATTACCAGGGATGTAGACCCAACCTCTACAAGAATTAACCACAACATAAGACATCATACCATACCCATAATACTTAAATAACACATCTGTGAAGGAAACTCAACAGCTGCAACTTCTTCCCGTCTTGGGACTTGAAAGGATATCGACAGGCCTTCACACAACATGTTACACCCAAAAATTAATTGATGTTCATAATAAATAAAATAAAACAGTGGGGGAAAGGGGCATGAATAGCAACAGCTGGGGAAGATGAGTAAGTATTGCCTTCATATGCTCTTTGTGGGCTTATGTACTCAAGTTTCTCTTCACCCCAGTGTGGCTCTGAGAAGTTTCATAGATGATGATCATTTTCTCCAGATCATGCCCATTCTTTTATCCTAACATTTTTGTGTCTTTCCCCCAGGAGATGTGGGATCAGTCATTACAATATTCAGCTATTATCATGCTCCTTCTACTGGGTTTCACAAACTGATGTGTGATATCTCTGTTGGTGTTCCGATCCTACAGGGACTTAAGGAAATATGAATGGGCATCATTAGCTGTGAAATACGAATGTTGTCAACTTGGAGTCAGAACATTTCACACCCTAATAAGGATAAATGTGTACATTTATATGCTTATTTTACATATGTAAAGTTGAATTGTGTGCTACCCACTATGCTATAGCCCTGTAAACAGGAGTTGATTCATGATTGCAGCATTAACTATCACAAACCCATGAATTACTGCTCATATAAATTCTCCTTTGCATTTTCAGTGTTGCCCATTTTATCTTCAGGCTATACATGTAGAGAATGATGTGCTGCACAGTGAAAATATTATTGCCATTTAATTGTACTTTACTATACATGAGGAGGGTAATTGCCTGTTCCCCTCACCCCCCCCCCCATTCATCAACTCTCAGGCCACCATGGAAAACCAGATTTAATTTAAGAGGGGGGGGGGAGGGATCCATACTCCTGCTTCCATCTTCCATACTCTGCTTTATATAAATTATGAAACTTCTACTTCTACTCTCACTTCCTCTAGACCGTTTCGGGTTCCCATCCTTCTTGTTCTCTAAAAGGCTCAGTAGGAAGGAAATATGGTTGGGAGCTGGATCGTTTAGGGAGAGGTTGAAAACCCAGCATCTGTATATGTAATGATGGGAAAGTATAATGGTCCTAGGACAGCCTGTGAGCTTAAGAGCAGAGTAGATTTTTAAATTCTGTCCTTCTTCAACCTTTTAATCACTGTATATTATGGAAATTTCCTTCTATTGCTTAAAGGAATTAAAAGTATCAGTGCTTTAGGGGTATTGAGCTGGTACTAACAGAGAACGAGACTGACCACCAGCTAGTGAAGCTGAAAACCTCCCTTGCACACTTTTTTTGCTGAATGGTTGGGAAGCCCATTGGTTTATATGAGCTACTCTTAACTTCTCCTGATTGTGATAAAGTAAGCTGCAGTTCGAGGAGGACCATTTGAATCAATGGAATTTATGGAGGAGTGGAATAATCAAATTCCCATTGATTCAATGGCCCGAATCAAGGGTTGTTGATTTACTACACTACAAAACAGGATTTGGGTCTATATGTATTGCATTCAATAGGCAAAATATGTCATCTTTAGAGATGGGCATGCGCTATACTCAATATGCCAGCAAGTTTGGAAAACCCAACAGTGGCCAGAGGATTGGAAAAGATCAGCCTACATCCCAATCCCAAAGAAGGGCAGTTCCAAAGAATGCTCCAACTATCATACAATTGCACTCATTTCACATGCTAGGACGTTTATGCTCAAAATCCTCCAAGGTAGGTTTCAGCAGTATGTGGACCAAGAACTCCCAGAAGTACAAGCTGGATTTCGAAGGGGCAGAGGAACTAGAGACCAAACTGCTAACATGCGCTGGATTATGTAGAAAGCCAGAGAGTTCCAGAAAAATATCTACTTCTGCTTTATTGACTATGCAAAAGCCTTTGACCACTGCAAACTATGGCAGGCTTAAAGAAATGAGAGTGCCTGACCACCTTATCTACAGTATATCCTGATAAATATATATATGGGACAGGAAGCAACAGTTAGAACTGGATATGGAACAACTGATTGGTTCAAAATTGGGAAAAGAGTATGACAAGGCTATATATTGTCCCCTGGCTTATTTAACTTATATGCAGAACACATTACGCAAAAGGCCGGATGGGAGGAATCCCAAGCCAGAATTAAGATCACTGGAAGAAATATCAACAACCTCAGAAATGCAGATGATACCACTCTGATGGCAGAAAGTGAGGAGGCATTAAAGAACCTCTTAATGAGGGTGAAAGAGGAGAGTGCAAAAAATGGTCTGAAACTCAAGATCAAAAAAATTAAGATCATGGCCACTGGTCCCATCACCTCCTGGGAAATAGAAGGGAAAGATATGGAGGCAGTGACAGATTTTATCTTCATAGGCTCCATGATCACTGGAGATGGTGACATCAGCCATGAAATTAAAAGACACCTGCTTCTTGGGAGGAAAGTGATGACAAACCTTGACAGCATCTTAAAAAGCAGAGACATCACCTTGCCGACAAAGGTCCACATAAACAAAGCTATGGTTTTTCCTGTCGTGATGTATGGAAGTGAGAGCTGGACCATAAAGAAAGCTGACTGCTGAAGAATTGATGCTTTTGAATTGTGGTGCTGGAGGAGGCTCTTGAGAGTCCCCCTGGACTGCAAGGAGAACAAACCTATCCGTTTTGAAGGAAATCAACCTGGAGTGCTCCATGGAAGGACAGATCCTGAAGCTGAGGCTCCAATACTTTGGCCATCTCATGAGAACAGAAGAATCCTTGGAAAAGACCTCGATGTTGGGAAAGTGTGAAGGCAAGAGGAGAAAGGGATGACAGAGGACGAGATGGTTGGACAGGGTCATCGAAGTGACCAACATGAATTTGACCAGACTCAGGGAGGCAGTGGAAGACAGTAGGGCCTGGCATGCTCTGGTCCATGGGGTCACGAATTGTCAGACATGACTTAATGACTAAACAACAACAAATGAACTAGTTTGTCCTAGTTTGTCCTGGTTCATGAAGGTGGCTGCATAGGTGCTCCTCTCCCCTGGCTCAATCAGTCACTCACCAGGCTCGGCATGCAAGCTTCTGGCACCTCCTCAGCTGATCTTCCTAGCTCAGGCAACAGCTCAGGCTTCTCTGCCCCTGCCTCTTGGCTGATGTCCCACTTGGACAAAAGAGTGGGGCAGAGAAGTCTGTGTTCTTGCTCATGACTGGGAGATTAGTTGAGGACGTGGGAAAAGTAAGCAAGCAGGGCCTGGTGAGTGGCTGATTGGCTGAGGAGGTAGGAGAGAGGCTTAGCAACACCTATGCTGTCACCTTTATGAACTGGAATAAACTGGGACGAACATGTTCGTGCCCATCTCTAATTATCTTTCTACGATCACAACATTCTCTTTAAAGCACTGCAGATAGGGGGCAGAAGAGGTGGATGGGCTGAATGCCGGTGAAATTGATTCAGACCAGAAATTGACTAACCAGCCTGTCCCAAGCTGGAGAGCTCACCACACTCCAAGAGCATCACCAGAGACGACCGAGAAGGTTCTCTCCAGCACTTGGAAGATGAAAATCTCTGCCTCCCAACTCCGTCTCCTCAGATAAACACACTTTCATTCCGTCTGACAGCCCTCCACTTCTATTTTACATTTTCATTTTCTTGCAAAATGTTATTACCTGCCTTAGGCTGGATTATACGTTTAAATAAATAAGTAGATAGAAGAAATAAGAACACTAAATCCACCTGGCGCATTTTAAAGCAGGAATGGATGGCAACCGCACTATTATGCCAATGAAAACTGATTCCCAAAAGGCCACCTTCTGAATTGTAATTGAGTCAATAGATCTATATCTCCTTGCCAAGCCGATCATGAAAAAGCAGATAAGCTATTATTTCTTTAACTGTGCTTCCAATCGATGTATTAAACACTGATGCTACTTGAAGGAGACACTTGGGCTTTGAGGGATTTCAAAGTGGCTAATAGTAGGTTTTTCATCCATTTATAAAATGTCAATTAGCACAGATTAGCGGAGGAGGAAGATATATCGATTTCCTATATATATATATTTTTTAAAAGTGCCTGAATATTGTTATAATGTCTGAGAGGTTAATAGAATTGCAACATATTGTGCTGCACATATTTTGATTCAAATTGATGCCACCACCAAGTAACTTTGCTCACTGAACAAGATTTTAAATATTTGCTGACAACAATAATTTTTTTTTTTTTGAAAGACAGTGTTGCCACCAATCAGAATTCAATTAGAGGCTAGAAAACCAGCCAGGGGCAGCTCTTGTTAAATACCGTATTTTTCCGTGTATAAGACACCTCCATGTATAAGACATCCCCCACTTTTCTAACCCAAAATTAAGAAATCTAAGTGGAGCTTAACAAGTGTAGAGGAAAGCAGCGATCAAAGCCCTGCAGGATCACTTTGATCCCTGCTTTCCCCTCCATTTGGTTTTGTTCTCTCCTCAGCTTACTTCCGTGTATAAGACGACACTCAATTTTTAGTCTAAAGATTTTAGACAAAAGTATAGTCTTATACACAAAAAAATACGGCAATTTCTTCCTTGACCTTTCAGGACAAGATCTGAAAGTTCCTGTGTATGTATGAGAAACTGGCTCTTTAGTGGGGGGGGGGAAGAAGCCTCTAATTTTGGAGAAGGCTTGGCTTTACCCCATTAAAAATGTCTTTCTGTGCAAATGTGTTGGGGGGGTTGCAGATTATCTGGCTATTATAAAAGGGGGTCACAACTCAAAAAAGATTGTGAAACCTCTGGGTACCAATCTGTGTAAGTGAATTGGTAGAAATTTGCCTGTTGTCGTTTTCCTTATACCCATTTCTGGACTAGCAGGACTTAGCAGACTAAAAAAGCAGCTGGAAGAGGGGAAACAAGCTTTGAAGGAGATAGCCCACAGCCTTGAAAAGATGCAACTCTGCAAATTGGCATGGCAAATACCCTGCTTACATCCTATCATGTTTTCTAGCAATGTACACTGTCCCACCCCTACCCTTTGAGTTTTCGTATTCAAATGAATAGGAGCCATGGAAGTTCATATTTCCGAAATTTCGATACAGCCCTCAGCAGAGAAAGGAGCGCAACGCCTGAGCTATACTGCTCCAGATGATGAACAGAGTCTCCTCTGACTGAACACGTCTCTACAGAGCAAAGAACCATGTTCCTCTTTTTGAAAAACAAACCACGTGTGAGTAGAAATCTGTCGTGTCAGGAATAATACTGAGTTAGGTTACTATGTATGGATGTGAAAGCCAGACAGTGAAGAAATCTGAAAAGGGAAAAATGATTCATCTGAAAATTGGCATTGGAGGAGAAACTTGCAGATAAAGTAGGACCTCAATATCTGCTGGGGATTGTCCCAATCCTTCCACGCAGATGCTGAAAAACACAGATTATAGTGTTAACACTATTTTAATCACAATTGCTATACATAGCATGTTGTCTAGCTTCCTCTGGTGGCCAGCTCTGGTAACACTGTCTTTAGAAATATGCATTTCTAGGATTTTTCTTTTAATGTTTTGAATATTTTTAGATTGTGAATAAGTGAATCAACAGATACTTCTCCTGTAGATACGAGGGTCCTACTTACTGTTAGTTAGTTAGTTAGTTAGTCATCCTTCAGTCTCGAAAGACTATGGTGTCGTGCTCTGTATGGAGGACTTGGAACAGCGTCTAGTGTGGCTGAAGAGGCCAATTCGAGAGTGGCAATCTCTTCCACACTGAAGACAAATCCAATCTGTCCCCTGTCCAGCTCCCTGGTTTTGCTGCTTTTGTGACTTCCTCTTTGCCTTGGCCTGCTGGACAAGGGTCTCTTCAAATTGGGAGAGGCCGTGAAGCACTGCCTGCCTCCAGGCTGAACGGTCAGATGTCAGGGTTTCCCATCTGTTGAGGTCTATTCCTAAGGCCTTCAGATCCCGCTTGCAGATATCCTTGTATCACAGCTGCGGTCTCCCTCTGGGGCGATTTCCCTGCACTAATTCTCCATACAGGAGATCCTTTGGAATCCGACCATCAGCCATTCTCACTACGTGCCCAAGCCAACGTAGACGTCGCTGTTTCAGTAATGTGTGCATGCTGAATATTCCAGCTCGTTCTAGGACTACTCTGTTTGGAACTTTGTCCTGCCAGGTGATGCCAAAAATCCGTCGGAGGCAACGCATATGGAAGGTGTTCAGCTTCCTCTCCTGACGTGCACAAAGGGTCCAGGACTCACTGCAGTACAGGAGTGTGCTCAGGACACAGGCTCTATAGACCTGGATCTTGGTATGTGTCGTCAGCTTCCTATTGAGCCATACTCTCTTTGTGAGTCTAGAGAGCATGGTAGCTGCTTTCCCAATGCGTTTATCCAGCTCGACATCCAGGGAGAGGGTGTCAGAGATGGTTGAGCCAAGGTACACAAAGTCATGAACAACCTCCAATTCTTGTGTGGAGATGGTAACAGAAGGAGGTGAGTCCATGCCCTGGCCCATGACTTGTGTTTTCTTCAGGCTGATTGTTAGTCCAAAGTCCTGACAGGCCTTACTGAAACGATTCATGAGTTGTTGGAGGTCTTCAGCAGAGTGAGCAACAATGGCTGCATCATCTGCAAAGAGGAAGTCCCGCATGCATTTCAGTTGGACTTTGGTCTTTGCTCTCAATCTGGAGAGATTAAAGAGCTTTCCGTCTGATCTAGTCCGGAGATAGACACCTTCTGTTGCAGTTCCAAAGGCATGCCTCAGCATGACAGCAAAAAAGATCCCAAAAAGGGTTGGTGCGAGGACACAGCCCTGTTTCACTCCACTTCGGATGTCAAAGGGATCTGATGTTGAGCCGTCAAAAACTACAGTGCCTTTCATTCCCTCATGGAAGGATCTGATGATGTTAAGGAGACGAGGTGGGCATCCAATCTTGGGAAGTATTTTAAAAAGGCCATCCCTGCTAACCAAGTCAAATGCTTTTGTAAGGTCTATGAAGGCCACTAAGAGTGGCTGTTGTTGTTCCCTGCATTTCTCCTGCAACTGTCGGAGGGAGAATACCATGTCAGTGGTGGATCTATTAGCTCGAAATCCACACTGTGATTCTGGATAGACTCTGTCTGCAAGCATCTGGAGCCTCTTCAGCACCACACGGGCAAGCAGCTTCCCTACAACGCTAAGAAGTGAGATGCCACGGTAGTTATTGCAGTCGCCCCTGTCTCCTTTGTTCTTGTACAATGTGATGATGTTTGCATCCTTCATGTCCTGTGGTACTCCACCTTCCCTCCAGCAGAGGCAAAAGATTTCATACAGTTCGGTGGTGATGATCTTCTTACCGCATTTCAGCACTTCAACAGGGATGTTGTCCCTTCCAGGTGCCTTGCCGGGGGCGACGGAATCCAAGGCCGCAGTTATTTCTGCTAGGGTTGGTTCACTGTCCAGCTCTTCCAAGACGGGCAGACACTCAATGTTATTTAATGCTTCTTCAGTTACTACATTCTCTCTGGAATATAGCTCAGAGTAGTGCTGCACCCAGCGTTCCATCTGCTGTGCTCAGTCCTGGATGATCACACCTGTAGCAGACTTCAAGGGAGCAGATTTCTTCTGTAGTGGACCTAAGGCCTGCTTGATACCATCATACATTCCTTTGATGTTACCTGTGTCCGCTGCTATCTGTATCTGAGAGCAGAGCTGAAGCCAATAATCATTGGAGCATCTCCTGGCAGCCTGTTGGACTTGGCTACGAGCAGCTCGAAGAGCTTGCAGGTTGTACTCGCTAGGACAGGTTTTGTATGCTGTTAGAGCTCTTCTCTTATCCTCGATGGCTGGCATTAACTCCTCCGAATGGGCTTCGAACCAGTCAGCCATCTTTCTGGTCTTCTTGCCAAAGGTGGACAAGGCGGTGTTATACACAGCGGTCTTGAAGTGTTCCCATCGTTCAGGTGCATTTACATTAGCTGGACCTGGAAGGGTTTCCTCAAGTGCTTGGGCAAATTCCTTCACTTTTCTTTGATCGCGAGTCTTGCTGATGTCAATACGTGGTCTTCCTTCCTTTTTCGTGTGATACAATTTCTTTGTTCGCAGTTTTACTCTACTACACACCAGGGAGTGATCAGTATCGCAATCAGCACTCTGGTAGCTGTGTGTGATCGTAACACTAGAAAGGCTAGAGCGTCTAGTGAGGATCAAATCGAGCTGATGCCAATGCTTGGATCTTGGATGTCTCCAGGAAACTCTGTGTTGCAGCTTCGTATTAAAGAATGTGTTGCTCACGCAAAGACCATAATAACAGCAAAACTCCAGTAAGCGTTGGCCATTTTCGTTCACCTTTCCAATGCCAAAACGGCCTAGACAAGTGGGCCAAGAATTGTGATCAGCACCAACTCTAGCATTAAAGTCTCCAAGAATGAACAGTGCCTCTCTTTCGGGGACTTTTTTGATAGTAGCTGCCAGATCGTCATAGAAATTGTCTTTCACTTCTGGGGTGGATGACAGTGTTGGTGCATATGCACTAATGAGGGTTACTGGTCCTGCTGATGAGTGGAGCTGCAGAGACAGGATTCTTTCACTCCCCACAGTAGGTGGAACAATGCATCTCAGAAGGGTGTTTCTGACTGCGAAGCCAACACCATATTCCCTGGTCTCATTCGATGGTTTTCCCTGCCAGAAGAATGAGAAGTTTCTTTCTTTGACAGATCCCGAGTCTGGCAGTCTTGTCTCTTGCAGGGCAACAATGTCCATTTGCAGCCTACTCAGTTCCATGTCAATGACAGCTGTCTTGCGCACATCGCCTATTTCTTGCAGGTCATCAGGAAAGCCGTAGTCAGAAAAGCCAGGGGTCATTGTCCGTACATTCCAGGTGCCCAGCTTTAGGGCAGAAGTTTTCTTACGATTGTTGCATGGTGCACGGTTATCGATATGCTTGTCGGGTTTGACCCTAAACCCCACGCACCCCGTGAGGTTAACAGACCGTGGCGAGGTAGCACCTTACTGGCTGGGGGCTGCCCAGCTTAAGGCGGGTGGTATCTACCTATTGAGGCGCAATGACCTCTCCCACCGTCAGAAGTAGCCCCTGGCGTCATGCTCTACGCCAATTGAGCAACGACTTATAACCGGTAACTGCTACTTCCCGTGTTGTTTCGACGCTGTACGCGAAGCTGGAGTATCCTCTCCAGAGCACGAAGCCTGGGTAAGATAATATGGAGGATAGGCTGTTACCCAGGCAGCAAATCCCCCCTCTCCACATCGCTGAAATAGTCCAGTGGAAAGGCAAGAGCCAATACAACTGGTTCCAACGATGTCGCAGGAGTTGGCAGAACAGCACGAATTACCTCCGGGACTCCAGCTCCGGATTTTTCCTCGAGGTTGACTCCTGAAGCCTTTTCCATCAGTGGATATAGCCACAAGGCAGTGGAGGTTTGAAATCAGAGTTTTCCTTCTCCTAGATGGGTTGCCTTCCAGGGCTGACGAGCCCCACCTGCCCGGCCTGATCTCTAATAACACAGAGTATGATCTGACCCTTTAAAAGTTTCCTCTCCGCAGGTGTGCACAATATACATTGGCTTTCCTGTTTTCCAAATTAGGGTCAAAAATGGAATTAAGGATTTTCGCGCGCCGTTAGAAAAAGTTTCCCACCAAAACATCTGCTCAGACATACCAGCCTTAGCTTCTTCAAGGGGGGGGGGCTTGGAACTCCTCCTCCTCCTCCTTCAGAGCTGAAACAATGCCCTCCATCAGCCCATGTGCTCAGAAAAAATAAAGGTCCGCCTAGAAAAAGTTTCCCACCAAAACATCTGCTCAGACATACCAGCCTTAGCTTCTTCAAGGGGGGGGGCTTGGAACTCCTCCTCCTCCTTCTTCAGAGCTGAAACAATGCCCTCCATCAGCCCATGTGCTCAGAAAAAATAAAGGTCCGCCTAGAAAAAGTTTCCCACCAAAACATCTGCTCAGACATACCAGCCTTAGCTTCTTCAAGGGGGGGGGCTTGGAACTCCTCCTCCTCCTCCTTCAGAGCTGAAACAATGCCCTCCATCAGCCCATGTGCTCAGAAAAAATAAAGGTCCGCCTAGAAAAAGTTTCCCACCAAAACATCTGCTCAGACATACCAGCCTTAGCTTCTTCAAGGGGGGGGGCTTGGAACTCCTCCTCCTCCTCCTTCAGAGCTGAAACAATGCCCTCCATCAGCCCATGTGCTCAGAAAAAATAAAGGTCCGCCTAGAAAAAGTTTCCCACCAAAACATCTGCTCAGACATACCAGCCTTAGCTTCTTCAAGGGGGGGGGGCTTGGAACTCCTCCTCCTCCTCCTTCAGAGCTGAAACAATGCCCTCCATCAGCCCATGTGCTCAGAAAAAATAAAGGTCCGCCTAGAAAAAGTTTCCCACCAAAACATCTGCTCAGACATACCAGCCTTAGCTTCTTCAAGGGGGGGGGCTTGGAACTCCTCCTCCTCCTTCTTCAGAGCTGAAACAATGCCCTCCATCAGCCCATGTGCTCAGAAAAAATAAAGGTCCGCCTAGAAAAAGTTTCCCACCAAAACATCTGCTCAGACATACCAGCCTTAGCTTCTTCAAGGGGGGGGGGGCTTGGAACTCCTCCTCCTCCTTCTTCAGAGCTGAAACAATGCCCTCCATCAGCCCATGTGCTCAGAAAAAATAAAGGTCCGCCTAGAAAAAGTTTCCCACCAAAACATCTGCTCAGACATACCAGCCTTAGCTTCTTCAAGGGGGGGGCTTGGAACTCCTCCTCCTCCTTCTTCAGAGCTGAAACAATGCCCTCCATCAGCCCATGTGCTCAGAAAAAATAAAGGTCCGCCTAGAAAAAGTTTCCCACCAAAACATCTGCTCAGACATACCAGCCTTAGCTTCTTCAAGGGGGGGGGCTTGGAACTCCTCCTCCTCCTCCTTCAGAGCTGAAACAATGCCCTCCATCAGCCCATGTGCTCAGAAAAAATAAAGGTCCGCCTAGAAAAAGTTTCCCACCAAAACATCTGCTCAGACATACCAGCCTTAGCTTCTTCAAGGGGGGGGCTTGGAACTCCTCCTCCTCCTTCTTCAGAGCTGAAACAATGCCCTCCATCAGCCCATGTGCTCAGAAAAAATAAAGGTCCGCCTAGAAAAAGTTTCCCACCAAAACATCTGCTCAGACATACCAGCCTTAGCTTCTTCAAGGGGGGGTCTTGGAACTCCTCCTCCTCCTTCAGAGCTGAAACAATGCCCTCCATCAGCCCATGTGCTCAGAAAAAATAGGGTTAGGGTTAGGGTTAGGGTTAGGGTTAGGGTTGTATTATGGACATTAAAAGACAAATAAGTAGGTTCTAGACAGAACCAAGAATTCACCCTAGTGAACTCACCCTAGCACCAAATAGGTTGGTTGTGTCTTTCTGATTAATCAGCCTGTTGTGATCTCTCTCCCTCTCCCTCTCTCTCTGTCGTATGCATCACTTCACAAAAAGTAGTAGTATTATTTATTTTGCAGTCACAGACTCAATAGTACAAAGAAAAAAGGTACTACTTTTGAGAAGAACAGTTTAATACAGTTTTCATTTTGCAGAAATGTGAAAAAAATCCAACTATCTGGCATCCAGTCTCACACTAGAGCCAAGATCTCTTGAATGACTTACCAAATTCTTTCAGTGCAGTCTCATTGTACAGAGACAACCAGATTTAGGAACAACCGCAGGAACTGGGAAATATTTTCATGTCTCTACCTGGGACGATGTCAGTCAGAATGGACCCCATTACATTAGAGGGGCCACTGATACAGCACAATTTTCTATGCAACTTTATGCTCATTTGGTGAAAAATCAGTGAAGATTTCTTGCATTTACTGGACAGCCTGTATGGTGTAGTGGGGTTTCAGAGAGCTATGCTTTACTCTCCAGTGGGCTGTGAGTTACTTTGGGCCAGTTGAGATCCCTTAGCATGATTCACTTCACAAGGTCATTGTGAGTACGAAGTGAGCCAGAGAAGGGACATGTATCCTGTCTTTCCTCATTGGCAGACATTTGGTATGGAAATGCAACTAACAAACAAATTACAGTATATGGCTTCTTTCCCACAGGACACACAATCAAGGTGCATGCATATATGTTGGCATTGTGATTCAGAGTGAAGGGAGTCCAGTCAAAAGCAATGAATTGGCCTTCAAACCAAATTGGGGGACCCTGTGCCTAGCCCCTCCTTAAAATCCTTTGAATGCCTTCAAGAATCAAAAGTCCCTGAATAAACACAGAATGGACCCTAACACCTCAAAGGTAACTCAAGGAAAAAATGGTGCCACTGGCGCAGGCCAGCCGGTTTCTGTACGGATCTGAAGCCTGGTGCCTCATTTTCTCTCTTCTCTCCTTCTAAATTTAGAAGGTAGCTCCTTTTTATGTGTGTATTCTGAGTTGTTCAGCCAGCCAGCTCCACAATCTGAATACTGGATAATTGAATTAAGCTGTAAGATTGAGCAGACTGCAGGTACATCTCTATGCAGCTCCAGATAACGATGTGATGGTTTTACAAATCTAGGAACATAACCCAGTGGCTTCCTGTAATATACTTGTCTTGGAATGATCTGCATTCCAGTGTTTATAGCTTCATTACAAAATAGCTTTAGTGTACTGGACACACTGGAGCTTAATTCCAGACTGCATCTTAATGGTGCCATAACTTTTTCACTCTTCCCTTAGGAAATGCATCTCTGTTCTCTCTTCCCCCTCCCCCCACCTTTCCCAAACAACTTTGAAAGTCTAAGATTTTATCCTGAGATCCAAAGGAAGCATTCAGCTGAATAGGCCTAATAATATGGAAGATGTTCTGCATCATCCTCATACCACCTTCTTTCAACACAAGGCCTTGGGGAGGGGGGAAGACAATTTGGTTTGTTGGCCTACCCCAAAATAATTAGATTCAGGAATTTGAGATGCACAGCCCACTAAACCACATTACTTGCTGACGAAACCTTCCAAGATCATTGCAGAACGGAGAATTCTGACCAGCACTAACAGGCTGCAAATGGTTTCTTGTTGTTTAGTCGTTAAGTCCTGTCTGACTCTTCGTGACCCCATGGACCAGGCCCTCCTGTCTTCCACTGCCTCCCAGAGTTGGGTCAAATTCATGTTGGTTGCTTCAATGACACTCTCCATCCATCTCGTCCTCTGTCGTCCCCTTCTCCTCTTGCCTTCACACTTTCCCAACATCAGGGTCTTTTCCAGGGAGTCTTCTCTTCTCATGAGATGGCCAAAGTATTGGAGTCTTGGCTTCAGGATCTATCCTTCCAGTGAGCACTCAGGGTTGACTGCAAATGGTACAAGATCATAAAATGGTAGGAATGTAAGGATCTATGGAACCCCAAGGGCCATCTATTCAAACCTCACAGGTGATGCATCCCAAATAAATGGAATCTACATTATGTGTAAAAACCACCAAAGAAGGAAGTTCACCATCTTCTGAGATGTTCTGTTCCATCCTCCCAAATAGTATTCATGGAAGAAGAAAAAGCATGCATAATTGCTTAATGGATGAGAAGTATCTAAGGCATGCTATAAATGAAGGTATCTAGTAACGCATAAATGGTTATTTGTAAGTAATTACTCTTCCCAGTAGGTTTCTTTTCTTTATTCATATCGGAGTGTTGCACAATTCATCATCATGGATGCACATGAAATATAGGCAACATCAAAAACCAATTAAAATGTCAAAACAATCATACTGTTTTTGAAGCAGGAAAAGCTTGAGATGTGTGCAGACACTTTCCCTCAATTGGAAAGGAAGGATTTGCTGGCTACATCCTGTCATATCCAGCACTGCTCAGGAGATACCCAAGGGAACTCACAGTGCCTTGCCATTCTTGGGGGAGACTCCTCCTATCTCCTCATAGCTAAGGTCGCAACTACATTTACAATTAAGGGTATATGGAATACAGATAACTCTGTATTGAAACAAGGAACATGTATCATGGGCTGGATCCATTTTGTACTGTTCAAGAGACATCTTGGTTTCATCCATCCTTGAGTCCATGACATCATCTGTGTTTTCTGGCTCTCCACCTCAGTCTGAGCCCTCCTCAACATCTCAGTGGTTGGACAGTCTGGGAGAGATCTTGGGGTTTATTGGAGGTTCAGCTATCACTCCCTTTCTTCTTTGTTGCCAGCAGCTCAATCTACAGTATTACTTTTTTGATTTCCCCTTTTCCTAAATTTAAATTACACGCTATTCTTCAAATGCCTAGTGGAAAGATTCATTGTGGGTTTGGGGTGTGAGCAATCGCTCTTTGCTCTGGAAGCACTTATCATTCATTCATTCATTCATTCATTCATTCATTCATTCATTCATTCATTCATTCATTCATTCAATTTTTATCCAGCTTCCATTAGTCCCGAGGCACTACTTTGGGAGGGTTACAACTCATATAATTGAGAATAAAAATAAAGATAAAAACATTAAAAGTAAGAGCTATAAATCTAAAAACAGATGGCACAGGCTAATCACATAAAACCAGAGCAGATGGAGTTAAGTGGAGCAGGGGTGGGTGAGAAAGGTGGTCAGTTAGGTTCAGTGTGGAAAGCCTCCCTGAAAAGCAACATTTTTAATTGCTTCTGATATGCAAACAGGGAGGGGGCTAGACAGAGCTCCACCGGAAGGTGATTCCATAAAGTTGGAGCCATTGCAAAGAAGGCCCTACCTCTTGTCGAGAATTTATGGGCTTTCCTCAGGGTGGCCACCTGGAGCAGCCCCGACTGGGAGGATCTTGTGGGTCAGGCCGATGACACTAAGGAGAGAGTCTCCAACAAGTAACAAGGGCCCAAACCGTGGAGGGCTTTGTATGTGACTGTCAAAACCTTGAACCTGATCCACAATGCAATGAGCGATCAGTGGAGGTGACCCAGAATTGAAGTGATGTGATTGAATGTACTTGCACCCACCTGGTGCAAGGGTGTGGCTGCTACATTCTAGACCCACTAAAGTCTCCAGATCAGGCTCAAGGGAAGCCCCACATAGATAGCACTCAATCAAAGACATTTCTCCACATTTATCCAAAGACCGTGCAAATGCATAATTGCAACACCAACTTGATGGAGGACAACATCACTCCTCTGTAGGATAATTGAAAATTGTCTGTTATTTTTGCTGCTTCTATGGTAAGAGGGGCGCTACCTTAGTAAACTATGGAGAAGGAGTATCAAAAGGAGAGATCTGTGATATTAGGGTGCATTTATGGGGCACAATTTGCTCATAGCTTATAGACCCTCAGATCTACCAATGTACTGATGTCACCAATATCATTGAAAGGAGGGCATTGTTTTCTATTTTGGCTCTGTGGCTGGTCCAATTGACCAGGAATTACCAAAACAACAAAATACATTTTCAACCTGTTCTTAGTGATTCATAAGAAAATCCAAAGCCAATTTTTATTAAAATAATAAAGCTGACCCTCTGTTTCCCTTTAGCACCAATGATTCCTTTTTTCCCCCTGGTTTCCTTCGATGCATGTGACTGTCCAGGATGGAGGAGCAAAATCATGAACTATGCATATCAGTGTCTGGAAATAGCTAGTTATGAATAACTGGAGAGTTGTAATTTTGGTGATTTTTTTACAATAACTGAGGCATTGCTATGTTACTTTGTAACTAGACTTCAGCTGAGGATCACTCATTTGATGGCAGAACTGCAACATTGTATGTTGTTCTTTAGTTGTTTAGTCATGTCCGACTCTTCGTGACCCCATGGACCAGAGCACGCCAGGCCCTCCTGTCTTCCTCTGCCTCCCGGAGCTGGGTCAAATTCATGTTGGTCGCTTCAATGACCCTGTCCAACCAATTCGTCGTCTGTCATTTCCTTCTCCTCTTGCCTTCACACTTTCCCAACATCTGGGTCTTTTCCAGGGAGTCTTCTCTTCTCCTGAGATGGCCAAAGTACTGGAGCCTCAGCTTCAGGATCAGTCCTTCCAGTGA
Source organism: Pogona vitticeps (assembly GCF_051106095.1). NCBI lineage: Eukaryota > Metazoa > Chordata > Lepidosauria > Squamata > Agamidae > Pogona > Pogona vitticeps. The sequence goes on from NC_135787.1 coordinate 7,442,697, forward strand.
GCACTCCAGGTTGATTTCCTTCAGAATGGATAGGTTTGTTCTCCTTGCAGTCCAGGGGACTCTCAAGAATCTCCTCCAGCACCACAATTCAAAAGTATCAATTCTTCGGTCATTGTATAGTTATTACAAACATAGTTTTATAGTTATTATAAAGGGCGGAAGAGGACTATTACCTCATTCCAAGAGTTTGCTCATATTGTGCCTCATACTTTGTTGTGGGTGTGGAAGTAACAAAAAGATGGATGGAAGCGTACATTGCTTTGAACCACAAATGTGAAGTTGCAGCATTCATTATGTTTAAAATAAAAAAGAACTAAAAGGAACTAGTTATTTTTGAGAAATGAGGAAAGAAAATGATTACTTTTCAACTTTGTAAGTATAATGATAAATAATTCGGTGTATGTGTATGTGCTTCCAAACTACAGTTGAAACTAGCTGAGGTAATGTCTATTTTTCTGATGTCCTCTTACTTTCAAGGGAGGGGGGTATTCTGAGCTCCTTAGGGCATATGTCTGAAATGTGGATGTAACATTAACCAGGATAAGCATCTTGATGAATAAGCCCTTTCCAGCAACTTTTTATGGACTCATGTACATAGGCCACCGCAGTGCTGATGCATTACAACCATAGAGGAAGGAAATAAGTCTCTTCATCTTATTATTGTTCAAAATTTATTACTCATTGGGCAAATGAAGAAAGCATTAATTTTTAGGAAGGCTAAGCGATTTCTTTTAAAAATCCAAGGTTATATAAGCATTGAGGCTATGACAGAAATCAAACCTTTCTCCTAATATGCTGACCACTACTTAGTTGCTATAAAAGTATGTGGTCCTTAACTCCTCATTCAGTTGGCTGAAGCATCCATTATTTCCGCTCCCCGTGGATGCTTGCCCAGAATGCCTCATTAAATGGCTGCTGGATGTGGTGATTAAGAATTGATGTTTCCTCAGGAGAAGGTAGAGAAGAAAGACACAAAAGATGTGGTGACAGAAACAAAACCATCCACTTCAGAGAGAGAGAGAGAGAGAGAGAGAACCTGAAACATTGCTGAAATCCAGCAAAGCAATATGACCTTCGAAGTCCTTACAGCACATAACAGGCATGAGGATTTGGTTTCTTCTGGACGGAAACTTGCAGAATTTGTTTGGAATTCTTCCTAGGAAGAATTCTGAGAGATGCAGCCAAGCCCAAAAGAACACAGAACAATACTTATTGACTCAATGGATTCTTGTCCCGTTATTCAGGGAGAGGAAGCTGCCCCAGTAGTGTCTGAAGTGGCAAAATCTTGCTGCCCATTAGTCTCTGTAAAGAGTGTCTGTTAAAGGACTACCCATACCCAGGATCCATTGGGACTTCCAATGCAGCCTTACCACTACTGGCCACCACCACATCAGTTGCCGGTTTCTTCCTCAAAGCCAGATAAGGGACAGGAATCTCACGCCAGAGGCTTTCTCTGCACATTTCAGGGTTGGGCTGCCTCTCTCAGAATTCTGTGTGAGGGAATTCTGGGTGAATTCTGAGAGCTAGAGTTCCAAAGAAACAAAAGTCCCATGACTAGCCTATGAAGGAGCTCTCCCAGGTGCTGGAACTATTTAGGGAAAGAGTTATACAGTCACCATAACTCCATTCTTCCCATTGTATACTTCCTGTGAAGCGTGGACTAAAATATGGAGTAGATTCACCACCTCCTGAAATTGGAGTCACCAGTCGCAACAGAACTGGAGTGTCTTAAGAGGGTACATGGAACTCATAATTTGTAAGGACCATCAAACTCTTGTGCAGTAGCCATTTTAAGGTCGCTAGTAGGAACATTTCCACAGCATTGAATAAATATTATTTGTTCCACACTTGAATTAATTCATCTTAAAAAAAACCCTCTGGTTTATGAATGTGGGATGTTATGTTTCTGTACCCATGTTTGAAAAAGCCAGGAAATGGCCCAAGGACGCCAGGCTTTACATAACAAAGGGCAGCCTAAATGTTGACAACACCAATAGCAGCAGTCAAGATGGTCTACAGGATACCCTCTTCTGTTCACTACCATTCACACTTGTCGAAAAACAGCTCTGACAATTGCTTTGTGTTTGGGTGAGAAGTGGTTAACTGATGAAAAAAAGATGTCAGCTTTCGGGATTTTCCCTTGTGTGCTGTCACTTTGTGAATGATAGCGGTGCTGGGGGATTCCTGTTCAACACCTTCACTGTTGGCTTGTGGAGTGTGTCAGGGGTCCATGATTCCCCATATTATTCCACATAGACATGAAAAGAATTCAGGTGGTCTGGTACCACCACTGTGTTGATGACACCAACTTCATCTGCTTTTTACGATCTTTCAGGATGACCTTCTCTAAAACACTCAGGCCCCAGTGTGTGATCCGTCTTTCCCCACAGTACCAGATTGGGTGCTGTTCTGATGCTCAGTTTTTCTGTTAGAATTTTTTATTTGGACGACCATCCTTTTTAGAGTTACCTGGTAGAACTTCTTTTTTTCTGCCAATATCCTCACTGGGCTCTTGCCCAGTCATAATGTTATTTATAGTCCCACTTTTATGGGACATTTGCACCAATAGACCATTTAATGAGCCTAGGACAAGGGCTTGGAAGTGCCTTAGGCGGCCTACAGCTCTTAGAATACGCAAAGGAGCATAGCCAGTGAACACGCCACCTAGAGTATTCTGGGAATTACAATCTAAAAAAGGAACTTCTGCAAACAGTTCTTGTTTGCATGATGAGGGTTAGAGTGAAGACATGGAGAAAGATCCTGAACGCACCTTCGCATCAAAGGAAGAAGTCTAAAAATTGTTACCCAGAGTGATGGAAAAAGCCCTATGATCCATTCTTGAAGGTAGTCTTACAGAGGAGGAGCAGGATCTGTTTTTGATCATCCCAGCGTTCAGGATACATAATAATGGGCTCAAGCTCCAAGAGGCCAGATTTTGGCTAAATATAATGGTGCCTCGCAAGACGGGCGCTCCGTTTAACGATGAATCCACATTACGACGAGGTTTTTGCGATCGCAAAAGCGATCGCAAAACAATGTTTTGAATCGGGGAATTTCGCTGCACGATGATCAGTTCCCTGTTTCGGGAACCGATTTTCGCTTCCCAACGATCAAAACAGCTGATTGTCAGGGTTTCAAAATGGCCACCCGGTGCTCAAAATTGCTCCCCACTGGAGCCATTTTTCGCTGCACAGGCACCCCTATGGAGGATCTTCGCTGGACGGTGAGTTCTTAGCCGATTGGAACGCATTAACCAGGTTTTAATGTGTTTCAATGGCTTTTTTTTTCACTTTACGACACTTTCGTTCTACAGCGATTTCGCTGGAACGAATTAACGTCGTAATGCGAGGCACCACTGTATCAGGAAAAATGTCCTAACTGTTAGAGCAGTGTGACTATGGAACCAATTTCCTTGAGAGCTGGTGAGCACTCCAGCGCTGGAACCATTGAAGAGAAAATCGAAGCAACCATCTGTCAGAACTGTTTTGACTTGACTCATACCTCACATGTGCTCACATATCATGGGGCTCTCTAAAGAGAGGGTTTCAGCCCATTGGCAGTCTCTGGAATGCCGAGGTGGTCATGCTTCCATTTTTCTCATTGCAGAGAGCATTCAACAAGCTCAGAGGCTATGTGACAGATGATATGTTTTGTATTCTTACCTCTTTGGGGGAAAGGGGCTAACTGGCCTGGATTTGCCTGGGGAGCCTCTAAGTCTGGAACTATTCATTCACTTGCTGTTTAATTCATCTGGAACTCTGTACAATGCCATGGAAAAGACATGTGCTTCATATCCTCCAACACATACAAATATAAAAGGACGGCAACCGCACGGAACACTCCTGCAATCAATAAAGGCTCCTTTCCACTTCTCTGGTGCTAAGAGTGACATTTAAAGCTCGTATGCGCTGACCTGTATAAATGATATTGCTATCAGTGTTCTCGCTACTGCCGGGGACAAAGAAGAAAACATATTACTCATTGTTGGGCGAAAGATTGCACAGCATTGATTTACTTTGTCCCCGTTTTCTTTCTTCCAAGCATTAGAGAAGAAGGAGCAAAGCACCATTGTGTATTTGCTGTGCAAATGGCGCAGTCACTCCTAAGTGTTGGAATAATGAGTGAAAAACGAAAAGAACTCGTGGTGATTACAATTTAGGGTCAGATCAACTACAGAGCTTTCTTGCTTGGCATGGGGGTAGAGATGGGCATGAAATGCTGGTTCAATAGTTCGTGCTAGTTCATTTACTACCGCAGCAGGTGTTCAGCATCCCACTACTCCAGTAGGTGCCCATTCAGAAGCAGTGGCCCAACTACTTTGCCTTGTGTCCTGTGGGTGCTTGATGGAGGGGGCCAGGGCACCCAACGCTGAACACCTATTGCGGGAGTGAATGAATTGGTGCAAACTGCCGGACTGACATTATATGCCCATCTCTACATGGGAGCATCAGAGGCTTATAGGAAAATGCTTTTGTCACAATTGCCATATGTAGTGAGGATGAAGGAACCCCAAGGGGCCACGAGAGGGCAGGATGTGGCCCTCTGGGTTTGACTGGACTGTAACTCCCATCGTCCCCACCCAGAAGAGGCAATGATGAGGAACTTGTGCCCCAAATTTCCACTGGAGAACTCCTGGTGACTTTTATGAGCCGGCCACATTTCCACCTCCCATGCAATATTAAGCTGAGTGATTGACTGTGCTTATTTATCAACTTTTTGTCCGGCAATTCCAAAGCAGTTTACCAGAACCAGGGCAGCTGCAGCATTTGCAACATCCAACAAATGGACCAGGAAGGCTTTCTGGAATGGTTTGAGGGACAGTAAAGCTGTATGGAAGCGATATATGGAAGTGAGAGCTAGACCCTAAAGAAAGCTGACCAATGAAGAATTGAATTGTAGTGCTGGAAGAGACTCTTGAGAGTCCCCTGGACTGCAAGGAGAACAAACCTATCCATTCTAAAGGAAATCAACCCCAAGTGCTCACTGGAAGGACTGATCCTGAAGCTGAGGCTCCAATCCTTTGGCCATCTCATGAGAAGAGAAGACTCCCTGGAAAAGACCTTGATGTTGGGAAAGTGTGAAGGCAAGAGGAGAAGGGGGATGACAGAGGATGAGATGGTTGGACAGTGTCATCGAAGCTACCAACAGGAATTTGACCTTGGAGGCAGTGGAAGACAGGAGGGCCTGGCGTGCTCTGGTCCATGGGGTCACGAAGAGTCGGACATGTCTTAATGACTAAACAAGAAAATTCTTGCATTGACAAAGGGGTTGAATTCAATGGCCATATCAGCCCCTTTAAACTCAATTATTCTATGATTCTATGAAAAACATTCTGGAACTCCCTGATTCCAGAAGTAATAATCCAGAAAATAAACTTTTTCAAGCGTTGGCCTGAATCCAGATCAGGAAGGCCCTCATATTTATATGCTGAAGGAAAGAGCAACATCTTCGGGATTGCAAACAAGTCTGCATGCATCTTTGAACGCAACTTCCCCTACTGTGAAAAAGATTGCTTCTCATTTCATGGAAACTAAAAGCATGGCCTTTCACTTGAAAAGGCCTGCCCAGTTTGGGGTCGCCACCTTTGTTCTAATCAGCAGGGAGTTTGTGTCCAAAACATGGTCCTGAAGGCTTCAGGAGGAAGCCAAGGTCGCATGAAGTCAAAAGATCAATGAGATATTTTAGCATCCTGAGACTTTCACTGCAGGAGATGTGTTCAGAAGGACAGGAAAGGATCAACAAGCATCAGACCTTTAACATTTTTTTCAGTCTGCATTGAATGGGGGACACAGTAAGGAGGAATCTGTGAATAGGAAACAATGAAGAGTTTGTAGTTTTTGCTGAACAGCAGAAGGAATCACATTGCAAGGTCTTCTGGAGACTGAAAACTCAGTAGACAGTAGAGAAATGGTTGCATTTTCAGCTGTATGTCAACTGTAAACTTCAGCAACTTATTCTAGAGCAGTGGTTCCCAACCTTGGGTCCCCAGATGTTCTTGGACTGCAAATCCCAGAAATCCTGGCCAACATGGCTAGTGGTGGCTTCTGGGATTTGAAGTTCAAGAACATCTGGGGACAGAAGTTTGGGAACCCACTGTCCTAGATGGTAGGACAGTGGGTTCCCAACTTAAAACAACATCCTGAGCTAAAAACAACATCCTTGTGCTGACTTTAATGGGATAATGAGTTCCACTGAATTTGGAGCAGCAGGAACTCTACCCTGGCATTCGTAATGGGTTGGGAATGTGAGCAGCAGAGACTTTCCTTTCCCTTAGGAAATGGCTCTCTGGGAGGGATTTTTAAATGGGTTGTTGTGCCTTGCTGCTTTTGAATGTGTCTTTGGTGTTGAGTTTGTTTAGCATTTTTAATGTGGCATTTGATTCTTTTTAAATATTTGCATGCTTACTGTTTTTAGCTTTTAAATGTTGTCTTTTAATTATTTAAGCCACTTTGGGTTCTTTTTAAAGAGAATGGTAAGGCAAAAATATTATGAATGAATGTATGAATGAATGAATGAGTGAATAAATAAATAAATAAATAAATAAATAAATAAATAAATAAATAAATAAATAAATAAATAAATAAATAAATAAATAAATAAATAAACAAAGTGATTATAGCTCTGTGTAGAGAGAGATATACAGTATTTTCCATGTATAAGACTATACTTTTCTCTAAAATTTTTAGACTAAAAATTGAGGGTCATTTTATACATGGAAGTAAGCTGAGGAAAGAAAAAAACAAGTGGAGGGGAAAGCAGGGATCGAAGCGATCCTGCAGCACTTTGATTCTTTTCCCCCTACACTTGCTAAGCCCCACTTAGATTTCTTAATTTTGGATTAGAAAAGTGTGGGGGGGTGTCTTATACATGGGGGTGTCTTATACATGGAAAAATACGGTGTATATTAGTGCTGATTTACTTCTATATTCTGGGGAAAGTAATTTTCTCTCAACTTGCAAGAAATCACAGCTCATGTAGATAGTGAAGCACTAGGGGAATGTGAACATAATCTGGACGATAAGCATGCTTAGCTCATTACACCTTGAGACATAAACATGTAAGGTATGGGTGGCATGAACTGGTGAGTTCAATAATAAGGATGTTGACCTGTTTCATCTCTCAATATGCGATGGTGCTATTTGCTAAAAAGAATTTTTCATTCTTTGTAGTAAGCAGCAATTCCACCTGCCCCTAAAACTAATCTTCTAGGACGGGATGACAGTAATCAAAACAGCTGCACCTCTTACATGGTGTTTAATAAAATTGCTTTTTATATAAAGGTCTGCTGTTAAATATTTGATCGCTTCCCATGAAAATAGATTTGTGAGATGGAAAGGCAATTATAATCAGAAAAATTGTGCCTATAAATGTTAATGTTTTTCATTCTGTTGCATTGTAAGCCAAAGAACCCCCAGCCCCTAAGGTGAATCTCACACACCCATTTATCCATAATCTGTTTAATAAAGTGTTTCAAAGTGCAAGTTGACATGTTTCTTCAGGGCCAGGGTGGGCTCTCTTGCCTGGACCTGCAAATCATATAGATATTTTCAAAGAATTATAGAGACACAAAATCGTAGAATAATTGAGTTGGAAGGGGGCCTATAAGGCCATCGAGTCCAACCCCCTGCTCAAGGCAGGAAGCCAAGTCAAAGCAGATCTGAGAGACGATGGTCCAATTTTCTCATGAATGCCTTTAGCTTTGGAGCACTCAACACCTCTTAAGGTAATTTGTTCTATTGTCGTACTGCTCTAACAGTTAAGAAGTTTTTTCTGATATTCAGTTGAATTCTGGCTTGCTGTGAGCCCATTATTATATGTCCTGCACTCTGGGATGATTGGGAATAGATCCTGTCCCTCCTTTGTATAACTATATTTCAAGCATTTGAAAAGTGCTTTCATATTTCCCCTCAGTCTTGTCTTCTGCAGGTCAGAATGGAGAGATCTACTAATTTCACTGTCTTTTGCATTCCAAATTTGAATGTTAAATTTCCTTCTGTTCCACATACAAAGAAATTTGTTAATTTTGGTACATTTTTCGAAAACAAAGACCCACAATCTTCTTTTGACCCTTTGCATTGGGCAGATTCAATCCATACAACTTTTCTTATCAGGAAGAGGGCTGTCGTACTTTTAAAGCCAGTTTTAAATCTGTATTTAAATAGTAATTTGTTCTTGTTGACTTTTCTTTTCTGCATTATCTTGACAGCCTCCCCTCTCTCTAGAGATAGATAGATAGATAGATAGATAGATAGATAGATAGATAGATAGATAGATAGATAGATAGATAGATAGATAGATAGATAGATATAGATAGATAGATAGATAGATAGATAGATAGATAGATAGATAGATAGATAGATAGATAGATAGATAGATAGATAGATAGATAGATAGATAGATAGATAGATAGATAGATAGATAGATAGATAGATAAACAAATAATAATGCTTGTTCTTTTACGTGTGATTGTTAACGATGTGCTATAAAATATAATAGCAACTCTTAATTCCACAGTGGCATGGGAAATACCCAGGGGTGAGATCCAGACTTTCAAAAATTAAGAACCAAAATTTATTGGGGTCTAGATGGATAAATGTGCCAGTTTTGGTTTCTGCCACATCTGATCTTGTGAAATTTCATGTTCTTTTCCCTTTGCTCATATGAAGAAAATTGTAATTTTTTTCCTAGTGGAAAAAAAGAGTTGTCCCTAATTAGAGGTGTGAGATTGTTTGGTTGTTTGGTGGTTTGGTGGTTTGGTTGTTTGGTGGTTTGGTTGTTTGGTTGGTTGGTTCTGGCCAACTAGTGGTGAAGCTAATTTACCACAGATGAATTTCTGTGGTAAATTAGTCAAACCCAATATATTTTGAGTTACAGATACTGCTGATGAAATCCTTGGATAAGGAAGCAGACCTGCTAGCTTGGGGATTCTGCCAAACAGTGAACCCACAAAGTCAGTTTTCCAAACCCATGTCCTAATCTTAACAATAAATGTCCCTCAGACCTCCTCCTTTTCATGTTTAAGTCTGCATAGAGTTGAGAACCTCAGTGGCTCTACCCTACATTGACACAGCCCTTCTTCCTATGAAGCACAGTCTTTATCACAGATGTAAAACACCAGCAGACTTAATAAACAAAGTACAGAACCTTTACGTTAGGATAGCAGGCGCACCCTGGCAACAAAATTCTATCTCATTAAATGAAATTAAACATGTTTTCCATGAGAGGAACTCCCACCTGTTCCTGTTTTGTGCATTGTGTTTGCTTCTCTTTCTCTCACACACATACAACGTTGAACCAAAGCCCAATGTCTCCCTCACCCTTTCCGGATAACTGAGATTTTTGATTGCTGTTACCATAGGGACTGTTACTAAGGAAAATAAAAATGCAAATAAGCTAGAGAGAAATTCTTGCCAAATTAAATCTGACTTAAATACCTTTGCTTCCCTGTCTTTCTCTTTCTTCTGGATGCTTCAGGCAACTAGCACGTGGTATATCACAACTCTCACCTTAATCCTGTCTCAGGAGTGCTCTGTGGTTTTGGCCCTCAGACGAGGCTACATATGCAATGATCTGGTATTTTAATTATGCCGCTGTATGTCTTTGCTGTAAACTGCCCAGAGTGACCCTGACTGGAATAAATGAAAAAAAATATAATAAACTAGCTGAATCATATAGAACATAAGGAAGCCCACCTAAAGCCTCAGTTTCTGGATATGTGCTAAAAGTTCAGCTGGCTACAACAACCCATCACAGAAGCCCAGAGACCTGATTTTGGCACAATAGATGAAAGTCTGTTCACTGAAGACAACCTGCAGTGAGAACAACAAGCTATCTCCAGGTGAAGCCCCTGCAACGGTGGGCCTTTGAATGTCAGGTGAGAGTTTGGTGACTCACACATCATTTCATCCTCATCCTGGGTCTGAGTGCTGAATCAGTCAGCTGCATGCATGGATCTCATTCTCCTTTGCACATAAAAAAGGTATGTTGAGACAAATTTGAACTCTCATTGCCCAACAACAGTACAAGCCTTAGGCATGAAGTATCTTCCATGGCTTGAAAGTATTCATTTCATATGTTGTTGATTATCAGCCAACAGAAGGGGGGGGCAATCCCATTGGTGGCCCTCTCCATGCAGAAGTTTGAGGGGGTGCTGGCCAAATTCTCTGCACTTAACCCCCTTCCCAGAAACACTGTGTTTGCTTAATGTGCCAAATGTAGCTTGGGAAAAGTTCCTCTCTTTTTCCCATTCTACAATTTCTGGAATTCCTCGGGCACTGTGGCTTGAACATAAGTCAATGGTTCCCAAGCTTGGGTGTCCAGATGTTCTTGGACTAAAACTCCCAGAAGCGTTAACCACTAGCTATGCTGGCCAGGATTTCTTGTGGTCCAAGAACATATGGGAATCCATGGTTAGGAAGCACTGCCATAAATAACGGGTGCAGCTCAGAATGCCCCAGTGTTTAGTGATGTGAACCCACCTCAAACTGTCTTGTCTCCTCTCAGTTTAACAGTTAAAAGAGAGCAAGAGTGAGGAATGATAGTCTGTGAATTGCAGAGCACGGGGTCGTGTCATGTCTCACTCTTTCTGCCTGGTTCAAGAAATATGTTCTAGATTTCTAGGTCACTGGTTCCCAACATTAGCTCCACAGATGTTCTTGGACTCCCAGAAATCCTGGCCAGCACAGCTAGTGGTGAAAGCTTCTGGGACTTTTAGTCCAAGAACATCTGGGGACCCAAGGTTGGGAACCACTGTTCTAGTTCAAACTGCAGGTGGATGTTAGAGAAACTTGAACAGTTCCCAGCAGAAGTTTCATGGGATCAATAAATAAGTTGTTGGTTTTAATCTGCACTTTACAGATATTATGCCAGAACTGTATTCCCCTGATGCATTCAGTACCTTGGATAGCTCCTTTAAAATTCAGATTAAAAGTCAGAGCAGATTTCACTTCTGCAGAGCAGGAATCAGGAATATTCAATGGATTTTTTCCCCATGTCTTAAATTGGCTCACCATTCTCTCTCTCTCTCTCTCTCTCTCTTTCTCTCTCTCTCAGTTCATCCAAATCAATTGCTAATATGCTTAAGGCTGTTGGATTTCTAGGAGTGCTACTTGCAAAAACAGATCTGCAGCATTTGCCCAAGTAACTGCAAATGATAAGTATCTGCAGCATCTCTAGTTCCCCCATCGCACGTTGTGAAATTTCAGAGAATTAAGTTCCTTTCGGAGCCAGATGTTGTGTTAGGTGCTCCTTCAGTCTCTTTCATGACAGGTGTCTGATACACAGCTCTTCATGACAGCGGCGTTATGTGAGAGAGTTCAATTGCCTAGCTCTAAGACAAAATCAATAAAAATCTGCACAGCAGAAATATATTTCCTGAGTTAAGCAAACAAATAAACATGGATGGTTTGATGTCAAGCAGCAGTCAACTCACCCTAGACATGGCTTGAGTTCAAAAGATTTGGCTGGATAGAAGAAACTGGAAAGAGCCACACATTTGGGAAATGGACTGCCAGTTTGCCCTCCAAAATCTCAACAATTTCACATTTTCTGCCTGGGACAGATGAATCACAACATATCATAATGAATCCTTCACATAAGGTGAGAGTGGTGCACTCCTTGACAACCTTTTCCAAAGTGGATTAGAATATGGCTGGATATATACTAGGAAGACAACTTCTCAAAGTTACCTTTTCAGTCTACAGCTCTGAGAATCCCCCAGCCGCTAAAAACAAAATCTTTTTATCAGAATTTTGTCTATTTTCTTCCTAGCTTAAATTTCCGCTCAGTTTGTGTAACTCTGATGGACAATAATTTGTCAGATCTGCTTTGATTTGGATTCCTGGATTTGGTGGCCTTATAAGTCCCCTCCAACTCAATTATTCTATGATTCTAAGGCATAGAAGGGGGGGACCTCCCATCCCCTTCCAGGTTAAAAAAAGACCCATCCATGCACTTCACACTTTATAAAGAGTGGATGAATTTAGCCCAAAATCTGGCTGCCAACCCCTTCAAGGTTGCCCACTCCTGACTAGTAGCCACTGACAGCCTGCTCTCTCTAAAGTTGTCCAGTTTTATTTTAGCCTGTATTGAATAGACTTCTCTATAATTTAAGAAAGCAAGTTCTACAGTTTGATTGCATATTGTGTGAAGAAGTGCTTGCTTCTGTCAGTCCCAAATCTCCTAGCATTCAATTTCAGAGTCCTAGAGTTTTAAAAGAGGGAGAAAACAGTTTCACTTCTCAATATCTACAGCCCATGTTTGGTTTTCCAAATGTCTACCTAATTCCTTTCTTTCTAAACTGAGCAGCCCCAAGTCTTGTAAACTTCCCTTTTGAGAGAGGTGTTCTAGGTGTGTGATCTTTTTAATTGATTCCATTTTAAATACACAGATTGGTTACCTTGTTCAACTTCAGTTTTTGACATTCAGTGTTGAGAGACCTACATTGCATTGCATATGTGATCACACTCTAGATTCTTGTAAATGTTTTAATGACTCTGTTTTCAATTCCTTTTCTAATAATTTCTTGCACAGAACTTGCCTTTTTTTTGTAATAGCCACATACTGGGCTGATGGTAGCCCTATTCAAGCATTATAGTTTCCCCAGATCTTCCAGGGTTCTTGCTCATGTGCAGAACTGCCATGTGAAAGGTGACCCTCTTCTCCTGTCACAGCAGTGAAGCAATGAGTAAACCAACACCAGTGGAGGAGTGGGTCTAAGCACTCCCATCTGACCATGTTCAGAATGCCACCTGAACGCAGGCTATTGTTATCAAGCTATGTAATGTACTGTAATGCCTGAATAGGACTATTGTCACTAATCTCTGTATTTAAAATCCCATTCCCGGAGAGTCACAGCCAGCTCAGAATTGATCAGCATATAGTTGAAACGAGGACCTTCTGTCTTGCACTTCCTACTTGTTTATCCTGAAACACATTGATATCTGTAATTGCCCATCCTTCCTCTTTGCAGGGACTTGAGAGTAGATACTATACAAAGTGATTTTGCAAGCATCCTGCCCATGGGCAGACAAAAAGGTAGGTCACTTTGAAAATGCACAGATAGCCCTGATTTGGTGTGCATTTGCACATTTGCCTGAAAACAGTGCATATTCTTTATTTAAGGCTACAGGACAAAGGTTGGAGGTGATAGGTAGCGTGATGTTTCAGCACTCACAAACTTGGCGCTAGATTGCTACCCTGTACAAGTATAAAATACCCAACATGCTTGACAGGTAGAAGCCCTGCCTACCCAGCTTATTATGATTTCACTTGATGTGATTGTTCTTATGTTAATTTACATGTGTAGAACACAATATGACAACACAGGAGCTCCTGTGTACCTTAAAATAATGAATACATTTAGGGTTTTAATTGCCCCCTTGCCATGGCTTGGTGGACACCCATTTGATGTGGCAAGATTCTTTCTTTCTTTCTTTCTTTCTTTCTTTCTTTCTTTCTTTCTTTCTTTCTTTCTTTCTTTCTTTCTTTCTTTCTTTCTTTCTGTGGATAGATTGACAGACTAGGACTTCAGAGAAAAGGGTTTGAATCCCTGCTTAGCCATGTAGTGGAACTGGTAAAACCACTCTTTAGAAATCTCACTTACCTTGAAAGTCCTATTAGGGTCACTATAAGATGGTTTCAACTTGATGGTACAAAGCACACACAAAGGCGAAAATCCAAACTCTAAAATATCGCCCCAGAGGGAGACCACAGCTGCGATACAAGGACATCTGCAAGCGGGATCTGAAGGCCTTAGGAATGGACCTCAACAGATGGGAAACCTTGACATCTGAGTGTTCAGCCTGGAGGCAGGTGGTGCATCATGGCCTCTCCCAATTTGAAGAGACCCTTGTCCAGCAGGCCAAGAGGCAGTCCCGAAACCAGCAAAGTCAGGGAGCTGGACAGGGTACAGATTGAATTTGTCTTCAGTGTGAAAGGGATTGTCACTCTCGAATTGGCCTCCTCAGCCACACTAGATGCTGTTCCAAGTCCTCCATGCGGAGCACATTACCATAGTCTCTTGAGACTGAAGGGTGCCTAATAGAAAATATTAACATGTCATGCTTATAATAGCTATGCTTATGGCTACATGACATAATAGAAGTGTTTGCTTAGATTCCATTTTTATCCTCTGTGTTTGCATAAACTGTAGCCCCCAATTTCTGAAAGGATGCTTCAAATCTGCAGGAGAGTCCACAGTGTGGGCTGGGATATTTATGAACTAGAGAGGAACACACCCAAACTGACACCTTATAAACAATTACAAACATTCCCTCCGTTCCAAAGGGAGAGCATATGAATGATAACCCAGTCTGATTCTTTTCCTATTTCACTGAGCCCCTCTTACAAATCATAATAGATTTTTACTGAGAGGTTGGGGGGGGGGAGTTGAGATCAACAATTTCCCTTTCTTCATCTCCTCGACACTCGGAACAATGGGCAAAAATGCTAAAAAGCAAATAGAAATGTATAATGCCCAGGAACCTACCTCTACCTACCTTTAGGCAGCGGTAATCTTTCCCCAGATGTCTGGTGGAATGATAAATTCAGCTCTAATGTTCAAAAGCCCATTCCGGTGGGAATTACTGCATGCATAAAAGTGGAGCATTATCCACCTGTTGAGATATATTCCCTTGCAATACACCTCGTTCTGAATGAAGAGGTAGTGGAAGTGACAAATACTTGTTGTCATCATTTATTCATTCTCAGCGAAACATTTTTTACTTCCATTTTTTTTTTAAAAATGTATATGTTTTAAACCTATTTTCTTAAATTTTCAATTTTTTTCTAAATATCACAGAGAGGACAAATGGGTAGCAGAAATATGAAATATGAATAGGATTCTATCAGTTTTCTAACTTTTATCAATTGCTTCCATTTTACAGGCACGTCTTGGGAAATGTCAGTTTTTCACTCTCTACAGCTCCAAGAAGATCTACTTAGCATGGCTGGGTATTCAGAGGATTACAATCCTGCCCCGCTCCAGTTCGTGATTTCCAAAATCTGTTTACAGGGACATCCAGCCATTCTCACGACGTGCCCAAGCCAACGTAGACATCACTGTTTCAGTAATGTATACAGGCTGAAAATTCCAGCTCGTTCTAGGACTACTCTATTTGGAACTTTGTCCTGCTAGGTGATACCAAAAATCTGTCTAAGGCAATGCATATGGAAGGTGTTCAGCTTCCTCTCCTGCTGTGCACAAAGGGTCCAGCACTCACTGCAGCAGGAGTGTGCTCAGGCAGGACACAGGCTCTATAGACCTGGATCTTGGTATGTGCCGTCAGCACATGGATCTCCTGTATGGAGGATCTCCTGTATGGTGAATTAGCACAGGGAAATCGCCCCAGAGGGAGACCACAGCTGCAATACAAGGACATCTGCAAGCGAGATCTGAAGGCCTTAGGAATAGACCTCAACAGATGGGAAATTCTGACATCTGAGCATTCAGCCTAGAGGCAGGCATTGCATCATGGCCTCTCCCAATTTGAAGAGACCCTTGTCCAGCAAGCCAAGAGGCAGTCCCGAAACCAGCAAAATTAGGGAGCTGGACAGGGGACAGATTGGATTTGTCTTCAGTGTGGAAGAGATTGTCACTCTCGAATTGGCCTCTTCAGCCACACTAGACGCTGTTCCAAGTCCTCCATGCAGGGCGCACTACCATAGTCTCTCGAGACTGAAGGATGCCTACTTACAGGGACATAGAAAGGTCAGGTCAACTCTAGACTGACAGGGCATAGAATTAACTAACATGTACGTGGGACATTCACTGTTGAAATTCATGCCTTGTTTGCTTGTTCGTTTTTGTTTGCTCACTTGATTTTTCCTCCTGCATCCATTGGAGAATGTGAGAACTCTGGTTGAAAAGTGCAGCTCAATAAACTTGAACCACACTTTTCAAAGGAATCTGGAGGCATTCAAAAGAAATTTGGGCTCCGCCTGTTGGATCCGCTTTGATTTGGATTCCTCCAGTGAACAAGGGCTTGGACTTGATAGCCTGATAGGCCCCTTCCAACTCCATTATTCTATGATTCTGCCAATCTGCTCCCCCCCCCCATCTGTTCGTGTTTTCCAGTGCAGTACTATTTCAAGTTTAGTTGCCATGACCCCGTAGGTTTGCAAATAAGAGACCGCTACTGTTATTGACAAAGTCTTCCTACTTTTCAGTAGCCACACATAATCTCTCCCTCCCCCCCAGGAATTCTTTCTTTAGAGATGGATCATGGATTTGGTTTGGTTTTTTTAACCTTTTCTCTCTGGGCAACAGTCATCATATTAATCAGCAGCAGCATCATGTACCTCAAGTCAATTGTGACTTACAATTACTCTTTCTGCAGTTTTCTAGGTAAAGAATATCCAGAAGTGGTCTACCCTTCCCTTTCTCTAGGGGGCACCTTGGGACTGTGCAGCTTGCCCAAGGCCACCTAGGCTGGCTCTACTCACAAGAGGCAAAGTAGGGAATAGAACTTCCAACCTCTTATTCTGCAGCCAGATATGCAAACCGTTGAGCTATACAGCCAGCTATCATATCATTAGATTCACCATATTGCCCTGTGCGCATGAGATCACATATGATGTCAGAAGCCAAGAAGCATGAGGACTGGGTAGTATTTGAATGAAAGACCATCAAATAACTTGAGGGATTTGCAGAACAAGTTGGGGAAAAACTCTTGCCTGAAACCTTGAAGACCTGATGGAAGTCAGAGTTGGCAGTACTGAGTTACATGGCCCACCGGTTTGACTCAATATAAGCAGCTTCCTATGTTCCCTTGTGCAGGTGATGAGATCTGGCTACCTGGTTGACTCTGATACACAAGGAACATCCCGAGTAAGGGAAATGTCTTTGCTCTGCATTGGCTTTGTTTGTCCTGAGTTTATTGCCAAACCTCATTGGCCACACAACAGTTGCACTATTTATACCAAAGATAATGCAGCCATGTGCATCTGCACACATCAAGCCAGTCCTTGTCCAACAGATGATTGCCAGATACACAGTGAAAGTTCAATATTCTTGAGAAGCAGGGAGAGCTGAGACAATGGGGATATCTTTAAAGGGCATTAGACAAAATCGTGGAGAACTGGCTATCAGAGGCTGCCTGTCAGGATGGATATTTCTCTTTCATTTGCCAGGATACCTCTGAATACCAGTTGAGGGAAAACAAGCAAAATGGAACTTGAGCATGTCTTGCTTCCAGATGTCACTCGGAGAACTGGCTGGCTATCATATGAACAGAATGCTGGATCAGATACGCCTTTGGTTTAATTCAGCCTGACACATATGCCCACATCCCATGGCTCTGGATCTGAGGGATGATCATGCACATACAACTATTTGTGTATAGGTTAACACTGCCTTTTGAATGCAGTCTTTTGAAAACAATGCATCAGGGGCCTGGCCAATGTGTGTGATCTTGTTCCCCCTCCACGTTATCAGCATATATGCAGAAAAGACCCATAGTGATGGCTAGTAAGACACACCCTCCAACAGCCATGCACAAACCCATATCGTATGTGAAAACATTTCCGAAATCCTTTTCACAAGAATTATCTGCCCTAGATGTGTCCAGCTGAAATTGAACTTGTGTTGTTATTCTCCTAAAACATTCTGTTCTTTGTTCAACAAATTAGTGCATTTTTCTGGACAGAAAAATAAATGGAACTGAAACATTTTTAGCCAAATTAAGCTATGTATTGTACTTATGGAGAACTTTAAATGGATCCTTCACAATAGTTGTTGATTGCTCCCAATGTTTCCATTAGTGTTCCTTCCTTGAAGTCATCTATTTGCATCTATGTTGTTGTTTAGTCATTAAGTCATGTCCGACTCTTTGTGACCCCACGGACCAGAGCATGCCAGGCCCTCCTGTCCATCCATCTTGTCCTCTGTCATCCCCTTCTCCTCTTGCCTTCACACTTTCCCAACATCAGGGTTTTTTCCAGGGAGTCTCCTCTTCTCATGAGATGGCCAAAGTAGTGGAGCCTCCGCTTCAGGATCTGTCCTTCCAGTGAGCACTCAGGGTTGATTTCCTTTAGAATGGATAGGTTTGTTCTCCTTGCAGTCCAGGGGACTCTCAAGAGTCTCCTCCAGCACCACAATTCAAAAGCATCAGTTCTTCAGCTCAGCCTTCTTTATGGTCCAGCTCTCACTTCTATACATTGCTCCTGGAAAAACCATAGCTTTGACTATGTGGACCTTCATCGGCAAGGTGAGGTCTCTGCTTTTGAAGATGCTGTCGAGGTTTGTCATTGCTTTCCTCCCAAGAAGCAGGTGTCTTTTAATTTCATGACTGCAGTCACCATCTGCAAGGATCATGGAGCCCAAGAAAGTAAAATCTGTCACTGCCCCATATCTTCCCCTTCTATTTGCCAGGAGGTGATGGGACCAGTGGCCGTGATCTTAGTTTTTTTGATATTGAGCTTCAGACCATTTTTGGCGCTCTCCCCTTTCAACCTCATTAAGAGGTTCCTTAATTCCTCCTCACTTTCTGCCATCAGGGTGGTATCATCTGCATATCTGAAGTTGTGGATATTTCTTCTGGCAATCTTGATTCTGGCTTGGGATTCCTTCAGTCCTGCCTTTCGCATGATGTATTCTGCATATAAATTAAATAAGATGGGAGACAATATGCAGCGTTGTCGTACTCCTTTCCCAATTTTGCTTCTTGTCCCACATATAGATTTCTCAGGAGATAGATAAGGGGATCAGGCATTCCCATTTCTTTTAGAACTTGCCATGGGGTCACGAGGAGTCAGACACAACTTAACGATTAAACAACAACAAAAATCATATCATAACCTTCATGGAATGTCCGTTCATACTTTTCGGAACAGTAACCTTCATGTATTTCAGAGCCGGGACCTTTAGCCGCATCTATAATATATGAAAATACGGTGCAAATCATTTTGGCTAAATTCTTTAACATTATTAATTTGTGCGTATCCCCATAAACACTGTTTCCTCTCTTGTCTCTTGTCACTGACATTGTTGTCTCCATGATATTGTTGTCTCTGGGGCCTTGAAAGCCTCTGACAAGGACCTTTGGCAACAAGACAATGTAAAAAGCCCCCAAAGCCAGAAGAGTGAACTTGTATACAAACACCACCCACAGTTTCCCTCTAAGGAATAAAGTCTGGAGCGTTCAGTGTTGAAGGAAATCAACCTTGGGTGCTCACTGGAAGGACAGATCCTGAAGCTGAGGCTCCAATAATTTAGCCATCTCATGAGAAGAGAGGACTCCCTGGAACAGAGCCTGATGTTGGGAAAGTGTGAAGGCAAGAGGAGGAGAAGGGGACGACAGAGGATGAGATGGATGGATAGTGTCTGTGAAGCAACCAACATGAAATTGACACAACTCCGGGAGGCAGTGAAAGACAGGAGGGCCTGGGGTGCTCTGGTCCATGGGGTCACGAAGAGTCGAACACGACTTAACAACTAAACAACAAAATTACACTGCAGTACAATTCCCAGCCAGAATAGAAGTTGAGTATTCTGGAAAATGCAGAAGACTCAATATCTTTACAAGAAAATAGCAGCTGATGTTTCCTTCCAGATCACAGGGATCCTACCAAGCTGGGTTTCAAGTTACTTCAAGGAGCCTTTTTACTTCCCCTTATTGGGGTTTTTACAACCTCCCATGATTCGTTAATAGGTTTGTTTAGGAAGGACCTTTCTGGGTTGGGGTGACTGTCAATCTCTCCAGCAGTAACCGATCATTTCATCACTGCCTCTGCAATCAAATATATCTCTCTGCTCTGTATTTTATTTATTTATTTATTTATTTATTTGATTTATTTGATTTATATCCCGCCTATCTGGTAGATTATACCACTCTGGGCGGCACTCTGTATCTCTTCCCCTCACTTTGGTCTCATGGAAGCAGTCAGTCTGTCCGTTGTTGCCTGTTGCCGCAGTCAGTCACGTTTCTTGTTAGTTTGGTGTTTGATCTGTTCAATTGTAAGAAAAGAAAATGGCTTTTATTCTTTCTCCTATTAATGTCTCAGAGTTATTGGAACCGTAAGTGCCAGTTAATGAGAGAAAGGGATGGTCTAATCTGGGGAACTTGAAGCTATTCTCCTCTGTGAGTCCCTGCGATTCTACTGTGCAATTAGAGGATTTTTAAAAAAAAATTCAAAACTCTGCAACACACCCTGCCCCCCACTTCTCTCATATCCCTGAACCAGGACAAAGACGGGTGAGCGACCACTAGGGAACACCAATGGTAGGGCTAGGAAACATATTTGAAGAGCACAAGTTTGGAAAACTTTGGAAACTACAGAAAGAACGCAAGTTGGAAAAAGCTCCTAGAGACCGAAACTCAGCATGGCCTCTATCCAGGGGATTTGGAGAGATGTGCTCTGAAATTTAATTTTCCCCAAGCTCCGAGCAGGTAATGGAATGAGGCAAGGGCTGTTTAACCCGTCTGCTCCATATCGAAGGCAATGATGTGCATCCGTGCATGCATGCATGCACGCACACAGAAACACACACTTCTTTTTCCTGCGGAGGATTAAATCATTTCAGGCAGCAACAGGGCTTCAAATTTCCCCCTCTTGATATGCCTTGGAAGGAAGACGTTAAATGATAGGACTTGGGCGGTGCCGCCCATATTCTCGGCCCGATTCTGACAACCCTGTAAGCTTTCCCTGGCTCGTCTCTGCTTCCACAGTCTTAGAAACTACCCAGTCCCCTTCCATGGAGGAAGAAAACCCAAATGGGGCTTGGACATTTGCATATCCAATCAATATCCACTGATGCTAGCAGTGAGGTTGATGCCTGGACAACCGGGCCAGCATGAGCAGGTTCCATTTGCACCAATGTTTACTGCACGTGAGGCAAACAGCTTTTCCTTCTCAGCGATGCAGTTTTGCCACTATCCATTTTAACTAGACTGCAGGTTGAGGGAGTTTGCAAAACAGTTCCATAAAGGGCATCCTTTATTGTCTGCAGCCGAAAAGCCTGTGTTCTACAGAAGGCGATGGGAAACAAGCAAACACGGGCTGCTTTTATCAGACCAAAATGTGTCGACAAGTAGAGATAAACCAGCTCTTGCGCCATCATTCAGTAGAACGGCTGGCATATCTATATTTGTGCACAGTGCGAGGGCGGGAGAGGGTCCTATAAAAATAAATATTGGTAAAGTAATCACCAGAGGGTTGACACTTTGGGACTGGTGGTTAAAATTAGTATTCTGTCACCAGCCGCACTATAATGTGTGTGATTGAATACCTGTTGTTATTGGAACAAACCAATTTATCACCTTCTGCAAGGTGTAAAAGTAAAATCAAAGACAGGGTAATAAAAACATATATGGCCAGAATATAATTTTATTGGGTTTTTTTGTCTACTGTAACATTTCTCAAGCAGAAATTGAATGGGAAAATAAGTTTAAGTGAATTAGATTTCTCATTGGCTTGCCCTGGACATATATCTATTTTTAATCTAGATGACAGACAGATGAGACAATGTTATTTCTGATGTGCGTCTGCATAGGTGGGCGCGTTTCCTATTGAAGACCTCCGAGTTTGTGGATAATTAATATCAATGTTCATCTGCAGGCCGCTTGAGGTGTTTTTCATTTGTAATCAGGAAATTGCAAATAGCATCAGGAAGGGAAAGTAAATTTTCACCTGCATCCCTGTGTCAAAAATGTTTATCTGTAGTGTCTTCTCTATGAGGAGGGGTTAAAAGGAACCAAACAAAACTTGTATCCAGATGCCTTTGCACTGAGCAATCTTAGAATGGATGAAGAAGGCCAGCCAGACTTTAGAGCTGTCCACAGAGAAGCTCAGCTTTCTCTTCCTTAAGGCTGCTTGACCTGAGATGCTTCTCCTCATCCAGAGACCCGGGGAAGCTGGGCCATTCCACAAGAACTTCGCCAAGTGTCCTGGAAATTCTGCCCCTGTCCCCATGAGCTTTCCTGTCTTCCATACATTTCCGATTCCAAACTCTATGCTTGTTTTTATGGATTGCAGCACATTTGCAAGCATTTAAGAACCTCTTTGTTTTGTATCTGCTTTCAAAACTTATGCATTTCGAAAAATATCCATATGTGGAAGGGACGGTCACTCTCGAATTGGCCTCCTCAGCCACGCTAGACACTGTTCCTCCATACAGAGCACGCTACCATAGTCTCTCGAGACTGAAGGATGCTTAGTCTAGGTGTCCAATGGCAAACTGGTGTACATTTCCTCCTCCAGATATATTTTCCTTTTCCATTGTCTCCGGAAAGGTCGATAATGCTGGGAAAGGTGGAAGGAAGGCAGCAGGAGAAGAGGAAGACTGAATATGAGATGGACTGACTCCCTAAGAGTCTGTGGGCTCGAGCCTGCAAGAGCTGAGCAGGGAAGTTGAGGAGAGGATAAGCGAGTGAGTTGATATGGAGGGGTTACTGGGTGGATGAAGGAGTGATTGGGGGATTGGGACAAGTGATACAGAGCAGAAGAGCAGGTGGACATTTGGGTAAGTGAGAGAAGGGCTCTCTGTGGAATGACAACATCTTTTTCATCAAGCCTGGTGCTTTGATTGATTGATTGATTGATTGATTGATTGATTGATTGATTGATTGATTGATTGATTTAAATCCCTGCTATCTCATCACATGGTGGTGCTAAAAGGGACGTGGTGGTGCAAAAAGGGACATGGTGGTGCTGCAGGTTAAACCGCAGAAGCCTTTGTGTGCTGCAGGGTCAGAACAGCAGTCATAAGATCGAATCCACACAACGGAGTGAGCTGCCATTGCTTTGTCCCAGCTCCTCACCAACGTAGCAGTTCGAAAGCATGTAAATGCGAGTAGATAAATAGGCACCATCTTGGTGAGAAGGTAAACAGCGTTCCAGGTCTAAGTCACGCTGGCCACGTGACAACGGAAACTGTCTTCGAACAAATGCTGGCTCTGTGGCTTGGAAACGGGGATGAGAACCACCCCCTAGAGTCAGACACAAGTGGACTAAATGTCAAGGGGAACCTTTACCTTTACCTTTACCTCATCACAGGATTAAGGGAAAAAAAGCCGATGGGGAGTTCACACATGCATATCCAAGCTAAAATAAATGGACCTCTGGCATGGAAAAAGAGAAAAAGCACTTCCTTGGCACAGGGCTCTGTTTGTGCATGTACCTCAGGTGTACACAAAAATTTGTTTCATCATCATCATTATAGAACCAGGCACAACAGTGGGTTTTATTGTTAGTGAGATCAAGCTCGTATGTCTTTGCTCACTTTTAACTACTTTGCTTTCTGGGATTCTACTCCTTCAAATCTTCAGACCTCAAAAGCAAACCATTTGCAACATGATACCTGTCATTTTGATTATTGTGCTGTATGTTGTTTGCTTGTGGTGCCTCATAAATTGAACTATTAAAAGCTACACTTTCAGAATTGGCAGTTTGTGAAGCATGGAGGAAAGTCACTTTTAATTATGTCATCAATGAGGTAGCTTGAGGTGTCTCGAGAGTGAACAACATTGTCATAGCTTCTCAAATAGGCAGGGAGACTGAGTATGGAAAAAGGAGAGGAAGGTAAGTCAGGGCCAACATTGCTACATGGTTGGGAAAGGCACTAATGTCAGCCAGCAGATGGGAATGGTAGCTGAAGTCCTGTCTTCTTCTTGGCTTGGTCCTATGCTCCCCACAGCCAATCCAGGAAATGACAATTAATTAGATGGAATCATGGTCTGTGACACCATCTAATACCATTAAGATTGTTGGAAGAAATATCAACAACGTCAAATATGCAGGTGATACCACTCTGATGGCAGAATGTGAGGAGGAATTAAGGAACCTCTTAATGAGGGTGAAAGAGGAGGGTCTGAAGTTCAAGATGGTCTGAAGTTCAAGATAAAAAAAAATGGTCTGAAGTTCAAGATCAAAAAACCTAAGATCATGGCCACTAGTCCCGTCACCTCCTGGGAAATAGAAGGGGAAGATATGGAGGCAGTGACAGATTTTACTTTCTTGGGTTCCATGATCACTGCAGATGGTGACAGCAGCCACGAAATTAAAAGACGCCTGCTTCTTGGGAGGAAAGCGATAACAAAGCTAGAGAGCATCTTAAAAAGACATCACCTTGCCAACAAAGGTTCTCATAGTCAAAGCTATGGTTTTTCCTGTAGTGATGTATGGAAGTGAGAATTGGACCATAAAGAAGGCTGACCGCCGAACAATCAATGCTTTTGAATTGTGGTGCTGGAGGAGGCTCTTGAGAGTCCTGTGGACTGCACGGAGAACAAACCAATCAATTCTGAAGGAAATCAACCCTGAGTGTTCACTGGAAGGACAGATCCTGAAGCTGAGGCTCCAATATTTTGGCTATGAGAACAGAAGACTCCCCGGAAAAGACCCTGATGTTGGGAAAGTGTGAGGGCAAGAGAAGGGGATGACGGAGGACGAGATGGTTGGACAGGGTCATCGAAGCGAACGACATGAATTTGACCCAACTCCGGGAAGCACTGGAAGACAGGAGGGTCTGGCATGCTCTGGTCCATGAGGTCACAAAGAGTCTGACATGACTTAACAACTAAACAACAACACTATGACTCTGTGAAGCTGGGCATCTTGGACCACATTATGAAGGCTCTGCAAGCTTTGGCAAAGAGCTCCATTTGAACTCAGTGCCAAAACAAGGCCAGTGTTGGTCGTAATTGGGCTTCTAAGGGAAGGACATTCCACAACTGAGAAACTGTGATATAGAAGGATCACAAAGCTCTAATCTCAGCCTTTTATTTTTGGTTCCAAAGAAATTGGCATTAGGCTTCAAACATTTCCTTTGAAATGGCCTCTTTTTCTCCCGCTGAACGAAAGGCATTTGATTAGTACCTTTGGAAGAGATATGAAAACGAATGTTTGGTGAGCTCGACAGAAGGAATAATATGCCAGAAGAGAAATTGCGAACAAAGATCTCTACCATTAAATCTTGCAGCACAACAGACAGAAATGACACACGATATGTGAAGGAGGTGCACCATTCTTTCTCCCACTGAATTTCTTTAAAATGAGAACCTGAATTAATATTCTGAGGTTTTCGCATTTCAACATACAACTATGGTGACAGAAGGGAAGAGAAATAACCTCAAATGGGTGCCTTAATTTGAATGGGTGCCATATCTCAAGCTACCACAAGAGGTAATTTACATCTTTTTCCATAGAATCTTAGAACAACTGAGTTGGAAGGGGCCTACAAGGCCATCAAGTCCAACCCCCTGCTCAAGGCAGGAATACAAATCAAAGCAGATCTAAGAGGCTGTTGTCCAATTTTCTCTTCAATGACTCCGTCGTTGAAGCGCACTCCACCTCCTGAAGTCATTAGCTCCAACAGTTTCTTAGAACTTTTTTCTAAAGATCTGTAGATTAGTCAGATAAAGGATTTATAGGAAAGTTGTGCTGGTGGGTCAGACTGAAATCAAGCATTCCATCTGGTCTGGTATTCTGCTTTCCCAATGACCAGCCAAATGCCCCAAAGGGAAGCCCCAAACCAGGTAGGAATGCCATAGCACCCTGACACTAGCAATTCTTGTTCTAAAATACACTGTCTCCAACAGTGAAAGTAAGATATCATCAGTGTGATGGGCAATCACTGATAGCCCTGTTTTTCATGAATCTGTCTTTAGTTAGTTATGTGTTATTAAGTCAGATTGACATATAGCAATTCTAATAGGCTTTCAAGGTAAGTAAAATGCTTAAGAAGTGTTTTTTTTCCAGTTTCATTCCCCCAGTCAGTTTCCATGGCTGAGCAGGGGTTCGAACCCTGTTCTTCTGAGTCCTAGGCCATCACTCTATCCACTCCACCACACTGGGTACCTTGAATTTACCTAGGTAAAGGTAAAGGTTCCCCTTGACATTTTTAGTCCAGTCGTGTCCAACTCTAGGGCGCGGTGCTCATCCCGTTTTCAAGCCATAGATCCAGCACTTGTTTGAAGACAGTTTTCCGTTGCCACGTGGCCAGCGTGACAAGGGAACACTGTTTTGCCTTCCCACCAAGGTGGTACCTGTTTATCTACTCACATATGCATGCTTTCGAACTGCTAGGTTGGCGAGGAGCTGGGACAAAGCAACGGGAGCTCACTCCGTCGCGTGGATTCGATCTTACGACTGCTAGTCTTCTGACCCTGCAGCACAGGCTTCTGCAGTTTAGCCCACAGCGCCACCACATCCCTTCTTGAATTTGCCTAGCCTCCTTTTAAAGTCATTGAGGCTGATGGCCCTCATTATATCCTGTAGCAAATTATATGCTGAACAAGGAACTAGCCATCTTTGCTGTTCACTTTTTGGAGGGCTGTGTTGATTCTTCTCTTTCATCACAGTAGTGAGGTGACACATAGCAAACCTATATGCTATCAAGTGAAGTTTAGAGTGGCAAAAAGGCCAGCATAAAGTCAGATGTGCAACTTGTGGTGCAAAAAGACACCTCACCAGTCAGTGCAAGAGGCTTCAGTGCTGAGGATTTGTGTGTATCTGATGGTCACAAGTTGTGATGCAATCCAAACTTGTTGATGTGTGTGGATACATGCAGTGGCAAACTCAACATTTAATTTAGCCTTAGCCACATTGGCTGTGGGATTGTGTAAGACGTACTCCCAAACAGTAACTCCACCAATCTTTGTTGAGTAGTGTTGCCGGTCTCAGAGTACCAGTTGAGATTTCAGGAAATTGCTATGCTTTCCTCAGTCTTCAGGTGAGAACATAATACTCAGGATGAGTGACAATACAGGGAAAAAATCATTTTATTTTTTGATACGAGAACTGGCGTTAACGTTGGTGTCCATCTCTATCAATTTCCAGCTGGTACCAGGGCTCAGTGGCTCAGCACAAAGATGTCTGCATGTGTTTTGGACCTTGTATAGTAAAGGTAAAGGCTCCCCTTGACAATTTGTCCAGTTGTGTCTGACTCTAGGGGGTGGTGTTCATCTCCATTTCCAACCCACAGAGCCAGCGTTTGTTCGAAGACAATCTTCCGTGGTCACGTGGCCAGCACGACTAGACACGGAACACCATTTCCTTCCCACTGTGGTGGTACCTGTTTATCTACTCGCATTTTGCATTTTGCATGCTTTTGAACCGCTAGGTTGGCGGGAGCTTGGACAAACAACAGAAACTCAGTCCATCCTGTGGATTCAATCTTACGACTGCAGGTCTTCTGACCTTGCAGCACAGAGGCTTCTGCAGTTTAACCCGCAGCACCACCACGTCCCTGGACCTTGTATAGCAAAAAAGAAAAAGAAAAGGAGCTAATTGGCATGTGAGCCAATGAGCACCTTTTGGAGCAAGGCAGAGACTAGTGCACCAGCTCCATAAATCTTGAAGCTTCTTTTCCCATTGGGTGTGGGTTTTCATCATACCTTATAATTCATATGGCTTTACCCGACCATTCTGCTGGATTCCCATAAGGCCAGCTTTCACAGTCAACTGGCTCAGAAGCAACTCCAACTGTTCCATCTCTACCTGTGTCCCACCTCTTGGTCCATGAAAACACAGGGAACATGATGCTGCTTGCCTGGGAAACCCCTGGTTAGGCCAGCTAGTCATTGACTGGGTGGTATCAACTCTTCTCCCAAATTTTTGGCACTGCAGCATGAACCGTTGGCTCCATATACATATAAGGAGAGAAAAGTCAGTCTCGTTTTCTCATCACAGTGAAAAGCAGGACACCTCATTTGTGTGTCTCCAGGCACGAGGGTGCAGGCTTTTCATTTAATAAGGATGAGGCCCTTTCAGAGATTAAGGTGTCAAAGGAGGTAGGGCTGGAATTGACTGATAAAGAGCAGAGCCCTAAGTCATTTGGACCGGATGGTATATTATGTATCCAGGAGTCTGGGAGGGATTTAAGAGGTCATAAGCTATCTGGAGGAATCTTTCATTAATATCAGGGACCACTCTAGAATGAAAGGCCAGAAGGAAATGGTAACTACTTCTCCCCACTTCCCTCCTCTGTCCTCAAGGTGCTGGGATTAATTCTGAGAATTAAACTAGGTTCAGAGAAAGGTTGGAAATACAATTAAGAGATAGAGAGATGAATACGATATCAAAGGGACAAACTATCGTGGTTCCTCAAAAGGCAGAGCTGCTGCATATCTCTTATTCACTAAAAGTTCTTTGGCGTAATCGTCCAAATGGAGTTCGCAGGATTGCCTTCTTCTTGGCTCCAGATGTAATTCCTTCAGAAGGTACCCCTGTCATCTCAACGTCTTTGCCCAACACCTGAAAATGATTTTTTTTTTAATGTGTATAAGGCAGAGCAGGGAATTAACTGGTTACCAGTGACTATTTAATTCCCTTCCCCAATCATGGAGGACTGGAGCCATTGGCCAAAATCCCATTGCTCAGTTATGCAAAAGGCATAACTTTTAGCAGCTATTTGTCATATCCATAAAGCAGTGGTTCCCATCCCTTTTTGAGTCATGACCCCCTTTTATAATACTCAAGTAACCTGCAATTCCCCCCCACCGCCACATTTGCCTAAAAAAGGCATTTTTGATATATGGCAAAGGCATCCCTTCTCAGAAAGTAGAGGCTGATTTCTCCCCCAAGAGGGCCTGTTTCTTACATACACATAAACTCTAACTTTAATATCCTGCTTCCAAAATGTCAAGGAAGAAATTAATTTACACATAAGTCAACCCATGCCCCCCCCCGAAAACACTTTGCAATCTGTTTGGGGGTTGTGACCTCTCTCTCCCCCCCCCCAGGTTGGGAAATACTGCCCTCAAGGAAGCCACAGGCTTAAGTTTGCAAAAGCTGAGCAGGTCAGTTGAGGGCAGGGCATTTTGGAGAACCCTCATTCATAGGATCACCACAGGTGGACAGTAACAACAATTATAAATTTTAAAAATGTGATATCACTCAGTACACAACCTATTTTGCCCACTGAGATTTCTTAGCTAACAGCAATTCATGGCTAAAAGTTGCAATTTTTGTTTAACCATGCAAAAGCATTCTGGCCATTATTTTACAACTCCAACTTCTTGAGAGGAAATATCAATTTTGCAATGTAACTGTGGTTTTTCAGTTCCTTTTTTTTTCTTTTTTTGTTACGGAATGTGGGCTCTCTAAATAGTGGGGGAGGAAGATCACACAGTTCAGGTACTGGCTCATCAAGTTGAGATGGCAGGAAGGTAAAGGGGAGAGCACCATGTTGTATATATAACACAGGACAGCAGCTTACCACATTGAGATAGATTAGACAGACGGACGGACGGACGGACAGACAGACAGACAGACAGACAGACAGATGATAGATAGATAGATAGATAGATAGATAGATAGATAGATAGATAGATAGATAGATAGATAGATAGATAGATAGATAGATAGATAGATAGATAGATAGATAGATAGATAGATAGATAGATAGATAGATAGATAGATAGATAGATAGGCAGATAGGCAGATAGGCAGATAGGCAGGCAGGCAGGCAGGCAGGCAGACAGGCAGACAGACAGACAGACAGACAGACAGACAGAAAAAAATTATATCTATCTATCTATCTATCTATCTATCTATCTATCTATCTATCTATCTATCTATCTATCTATCTATCTATCTATCTATCTATCTATCTATCTATCTATCTATCTATCTATCTATCTATCTATCTATCTATCTATCTATCTATCTATCTATCTATCGTCAGCATTAGGGTATCTAAACTGAATTCTTAGTTTCAAATGGACTAGGCATACTGAATTAATTGGATGCCCTTTAGCACTGATGTACTGAGTGGACAGGTCTTTTCTAGTCAACACACATGTCTGTCTTATTGATTCCGTGGGTCTTCTGTTGTTGGCAAGACTAACAATTAGGGCTGTGCATCAATCCCCTGATTTCACTGTGGATGAGGATTCAGCTTTCCTAAACCGGATTCCCAGTTCAACGCTCTGTGCCAGCTCCGGTGATACAAATACACCCAATTCAACTTGAAATCTGACAGTCTTTAACACTTGCATGTTGCCTCATAACAGTTAGATTTTGAAAAAATGACAGAGTGTTATTTTTTTTAAAAAAAGGCTATTTATTTTGTATACTTCTTTAATTTAAATACCACCCATTAGTGCAACCCATGATTCTAGGCAGTTGATAGCATAATAAAATAAACAGACCTATAACAGTAAACGTATAAATGAACAGGGGAGGAAATAAAAACAAATGGCACCAAAAAGCATATTCTCTCTCTGACAGCGGAACATGAGACATGACGTCAAGCAGGGTCATGGTGGAAGGCTTCCCTCAAAAGCAGTGTTTTGAGCTGCCTTCTAAACTTTACCAGGGAGGGGGGAAGGTGTAGCTGCATGGGGGGCTTGTTCCACAGAACTGGTCCCACCACAAAGAAGGCCCCTGACCTCTTGTAGAGGATTCACGGGCCTCCTTCGGAGTAGCTACTTGGAGGAATAAAACACAAGTAACAGAAAATCCCAGCTATCACAATAATGTTTGGGGCCTTGTAACTACAGCTTATTCTTTTTTCTAATAACTAGCCAAGTTTTGGCAGAGCACCAGAATTCAAACAGCAAATATGCTTGTAAGAGAATTCTGGGAGTCGTTCTTCGGCACCAAACTCTTGCTGAGGTGCGACCGTCCACCGCCATCCTCGGCCCTTTTGCGCAGATGAGTTTTCCCTTCACCCCAAATGCCTTTGACATGAATCGGTTGAAAAGAGGAAGACAATATAAAATAAGCATTGCTCAAAAATTGATGTAAGCTCATAACCTTGGGGGAAATGGATAACGTAAGATGATGAAGAGCAAGGAGAAAAGTAATACCATCATAGAATGAGAGTGATAAAGGGAAGCATAAAGAATATTCAACAAATGCATCAAAAAGAATTTCTACATAAAAAAAGGAGAGAGGAAAGCTTCCTTCTGTTGCTGCTTATACAAGAATGCCTCAGAGGGGAGGAAAAATGGTCGACACGTTCCATGACTAGATCCATTTGTTTCCTTGATGATAGTTGTCGGAAAAAGTAATGTTTAACATGATAAATGTCTCTTCACTTCAATCTTCCTTCGAAAAACTTTCAAGTCGTCTTCCATCAATTCTCCAATGAAGAACGAGAGGGAAAGGATGTAAAAGCATGTGATGATTCAGAGGAAGGCGGCTTATGGGCAGCTCTGCCTGCATGGTTTCAGTTATGTTTTGAAAGTCAGTTTGTCAAGGCTAAGCAGCACCAGATTCCACACACCCGACAACACAGCCCATGCTCAGATAAGGGCACATCTGATCTGCTCTGTGTCTTTTGGGAGAGATTTCTACTTGATATCTGCCCAAGACTGTGCTGGTACTTGCGGGTTTCTGAACATCTGGGAGGAAGCCCATTCCAGTAAATGGGAGAAGCAGAAAGGATGTCTGATGAAGTGGTCTTGTCCATGAAAGCTCCCATTTTAAAAGAATACAAAAGTTAGTCTTTAAGGTGCCAACACTTTTTTTTGTCTTTTATTTTGTTTTCTAGAAAGGACAACAAAAGTCTACATAGTCAAAGCTATGGTTTTTCCAGTAGCGATGTATGGAAGTGAGAGCTGGACCATAAGGAGGGCTGGCCGCCGAAGAATTGATGCTTTTGAATTGTGGTGCTGGAGGAGACTCTTGAGAGTCCCCTGGACTGCAAGGAGAACAAACATATCCATTCTGAAGGAAATCAACCCTGAGTGCTCACTGAAAGGACAGATCCTGAAGCTGAGGCTCCAAGACTTTGGCCATCTCATGAGAAGAGAAGACTCCCTGGAAAAGACCCTGATGTTGGGAAAGTGTGAAGGCAAGAGGAGAAGGGGATGACAGAGGACGAGATGGTTGGACGGTGTCATTGAAGCTACGAACATGAATTTGACCCAACTCTGGGAGGCAGTGGAAGACAGGAGGGCCTGGCGTGCTCTGGTCCATGGGGTCACGACGAGTCAGACACGACTAAACAACAACAACAAAAAAGGATGATAGTGCAAGAGCAGTTGGTCCTCACATTTTTTGGGGTGCTGACAGGCAGGTAGGACAGATGATGTTCTTGCCAGGGCAGTGGTGGTCTGCTGAGCTGGGTGTTAGATTTTTATTTTGCCCCCTTTTTTCTCTCCATTTATGAAGAGAAAGCCTCAATCTCACCAGTGAATGGAGCGGTCTCCTAAGGCAGCTTCCAGGAAGGGAGTGAGGGAGGGACATTAAAGGAGCCACAGATGTGGTCCTCCTTTATCCCTCCTTAAAAAGGCAATGAGAGGTCCTTCCTTCAACTTACTTGGAATTTCATCTGATACCACCTGATGTGGCAACAATTTATTTCCATAAGTGTCTCAGAATAGGGATGGACAGCAGATGTGTGTGGTTTTAGCACTTTTGCTCTCTGTTGAATGAAATTTCCAAGAACAGCTTAAGATGTTTTGAAATAGCCAGCAGGAAGGAGGGAATGGCACAGATTCCGTAGGAGCAGAAAAGGAATCATAGAATAATGGAGTTGGAAGGAGGCCTATAAAGTCATTGGGTCTAACCCCTTGCTCAGTGCAGGAATCCCAATCCAAGCAGATCTGACAGACGGTTGTCCAATCTTCTCTTGAATGCCTCCAGCACTGGAGTGCTCACCACCTCCTGAGGTAATCAGTTCCATCGGTGTACTCCTCTAATAGTAAGGAAGTTTTTCTTGATATCAGCCTAAATCTGACTTCCTGTTGCTTGAACCCATTATTATGTGTCCAGCACTCTGGGATAACCAAGAACGGACCCTGCCCCTTCTCCGTATGATGGATGAAATAATGACTGGAAACCAGTGCGGGAGGGCTATTGGATCAGACCACGGCTTCTGACTACTTGCTGAAACATGATGAAGGGATAGAAGGAGACCCAAAGGTGGAATTCCAACTGGGCCAAGCCTGTGGTAGCTTGTTATAAATTATTGATCCTAAAAAGTTGGAAATTGGAGGGTGCATCGAGATTCTTTCTGTGTGCTTCTTTCTATGCTGCTCTGACACCCCGTTGCATCTCTATCCACAGCTTCTGCTTGCCATGACAATCCCGAAAAGACTGCTCAAATTATTTGAAAATGCGAGTTTGAGGGGGCGATTTTCAGGAAAAGGAAAGGAAAGAAAATTAAGAAATACAGCAGGCAATCGACTGTGTTACAGCCAGCTTGGATTACACCAAATCCAAAAAACAAAAAAAAATGGTGGGTCCATGTTGACCACAGACCACATGTTTCTCATATTGCTGTCAATATATCAACAGATATGCAAGCTAATACTGCCCCTTAAGCTTATTTAGTGTGACTCGATCCACGAGGCGTCCCTAAATGACATTAAATCCAAAGACAAGCTATTTTGTGTTATGGAATGTAAAAGGCTACTCTGTAGTGAGAATGAGCTCATTCCAAAGATACTGATTTTTTTTAAATGTCTTTTGAATCAGTGTGTGGGGTTCTTGCCAGAGATGGAGGATAGGACGGAATAATGGCAGTAATAATGGTATGTGTGTACCATAAGAGATTTGTGTATATAAGCAATTTCACTCCTTGAATGCTCCATAATTGTCCTGGATTTGTGTGTGGTTTTTCATTACATATCTTTAAAATCACGCCACACAAGGTTGTGTTGTTCCCGAACAGAGTGAAATGGCTCCGGGGGTTAAACAGTATTTAATGCAGGGCTGCTAAGTGGGAGAAAGGGCTGCGCTCCTATGTAGAACATCTACCGCATTCCCTGTGAAGCTCATTGACATGTGGAAATAATAGATGGAGAAAAAAAATGGGAGGAGGCCGCTCTCTCAGGGAAGGGAATGTTCTGTATGCAAAAGAGTGCTGGCTTTTCAGCCTTTGGAAGACTCCCACTGTGCCATTTAAAGAGGCTTCACGGGAAAGCTTAAGAAACGGGAGGGGATTTAGCACAGGGTGGCAGAACATATGCGTTTTGCTTGCAGAAAACACCAGGTTGTCTCCCACTCCTCCTCACTGAAGGGACCTCGTAGGGTGGAATTGGGAAATAGCTCTGCCTCGCAAAATGCCACTCAGATAGCTTTATGATTGACAACTTCATACAAAATATCCCCTCACCGTGATTTCTCCCTGGATTGTGGTGTTCCCAATGAGCTAACGTCGTTGTGTGTTTGAAGTCATTGTGGCACCTCCTTTTGAATTTCCAGTTTCACGTAGAACCTTGTTGTTTTCACTGCGTTTTGCCTTCAGATCTTGGTTCTTTCATCTTCTGCATGCTCATCCCTGCCTCTGTGTTATTAGCAGGGCACTGAGAAGACAGGGAGAAAGCACTTCGAAGGAGACCCTGCACACACTCCTCTTAAGGCTGTAGAATGAAAGCAGCACAAAAAGCTTAATGAAGGAATCATGGTGCCTTCTTTCATTCAAACTGAGAGCAGCCCATCAAGTTGGCTGACTCCTACACATCTTGTCTTCCACAGATGGAAAGGATCCAAGGAGTACTGTCACTGGTCCCCTCCATGTCACTCAGCATCGGAGGCCACAAGACTGGCCCTTGTAGCAATCCACACATGCTGTGAATCCCAGCATTAGTTTGACAAGAGGAGTGAAATTGGGAACTGTGGAACAATACACATATGGAGCAGGGGAAATGTGTTAATTCATCAATTGATCTGCTGGGTTCTGGTGTATCAAGTTGCTGGCCAATCCGTGATACGAGAGAGAGAGAGAGAGAGAGAGAGAGAGAGAGAGAGAGCTTCTGTTGCATTTGTTAGGGTTGACTCCCGGAAATGCTCAACACACACACTGTTGTTGTTATTGTCACTGTTGTGGGCCATCAAGTCACCTTTGACTTATGGTGCCCCTGTGAATGAGAAACTTCCAAAATGCTCTGTCCTCAACTGACCTGCTCTTGTAAACTCAAGCCTGTGGCTTTCCTTTAAAGAGTCATATTTGGTCTTCCTCTTTTCCTGCTGTCTTCCACCTTTCCCAGCATTATTGCCTTTTCTGGAGAATCCTGTCTTCTCCTAATGTGCCTCAAAACAGGACAGTCTTGGTTTCAATGTTCTTGCCTCCAGAGATAGTTCAGCTTTGAATTGATCTAGGACCCATTTGTTGGTTTTCTTGGCAAATCAGGGCATCCACAAAGCTCTCCTCCAACAATGTTTTTAATGCTCTAAAAATACACACTTCTTTAGGGATACAGCTGCGACAAATGGAACAAACTGATCAATACAAAATATTGTTGGATCTAAGTCGCAATACAGGCTCTTGATTGTGCAAATGCTTGATCACACAGCATATCTGTGACAACACAGAGTGACATTTTCTAGAAACTTAAAAAGGGTTGAAATTCACAAGGTGTAACTTGGAAACATTTTGCTGGTGTGACTGCAGCCTTGGAAAGCAACGGCTTCCTTCTCCCCAAAGAGCCTGTTGATCGTACATGCACATAGACATAAATTTTAATATCCCACTTTGAAAGGCCAAAATTGAAATTATTTAACAAGGGCTACAACCAATGTTCAATCTAATTTTCCACCATCACTGGATGGGGTCCCAGCCCCCCCCCCCATGTAGGGGTTACGGCTGTGACTGAAACCAAACGAGTTTGCCTGTGGGTGTGCGGCACTGATGTAGCACTGTGTGCCGTGCACCTGCGCAACTTAGAGGGAATGTTGGCTGCAACATATATAAGGTGATCCGCATCCCCCCAGAAAATGCTTTGTGGCTCCTTTGGGAGTCCTGCCCCCAGGCTGAAAAACACTGGTTTAAGAGGTAGTGCAGGAAACCCACACCACCTGTTTCAGTCCTTCATATCCACAGGCATTATTCTGCAGTGAGATCTACTCTGGTGGCCTCCTGAGGACTCAGCCCTGAGTCATCAAATGGACTGACCCTCTCCTCTCAGGTTCTGACTCTGAAATCTCAAAATATTGGAAACCGCTTGTTACATACAGCACTGATGTTACCTGTCTGTCATGGGTTGGAGGGAAAGTTCCATCCTATGGGGAGTGGAAGGCGGGACATCAGGAGGAGGGGCTGTACTGTATATATATGTGAAGCTGGAGGAGAGCTGAGGAGAAGCTGGGAGAAGAAGCTGGTGTGGGAGTCTGTGTGTCAGACAGGGTACTACTGTGTGTCAGTCAGTACCAACCTGATAGGTTCAGGTGTCTGTATGGGTAGCCAGAACTGATAGGTTCAGGGTCTGTGCTTTATTTAAGGTGTTCTGTGTGAACCAAACCGGTGTATGTATGATTGAGACTAAGCCACGTTACTGTACCTTATTCACTTGATCATTTTATTTTCCCTGTGTGTTATTTAAATAAACCTTATTCCTTTGTTTGTTTAAAAATCCATCCCTGGTCTGTGTGACTCCTTACAGGGAATGGTTGGTGGCAGCTTAGTGAAAGTGTGGCATCCTCCAGTAGGTCTGGGTTTGTCACATTGATTGGTGTCCAGCGTGTGGGATACGACTGGTCCAGTTGTCCAGTGGTCCAGCAAAGCCTTGGCAAGTGTGCCCAGAGCAAGGGGGGTCTAGTCAGGGACAATCTGAGAGCGCGTAGGTAATCTTCTAGGCTTACCTCACGGGGAGGTAGGCTAGTGGAAGAACGTGTAACCTCAGATTGGTGGGACTAGATTAGGGAGCTCTGAGGCAACCTGTTTTGGCGGGAAAAAGCTGAGGCAAAACTGTGTAAAGTAGCAGTGATCTAGCCTGTCTGCTGAGAGGCCTAGCAGAGGGGGGTGGATTCTGGCTGGCAACAGTTGCAAGTTAGTGCTGAAAGAACAGCAGCAATCTATAGAAGGCTGTTTCTGAGGGAAAAAAAAGAAAAGAAAAAAAGTGGTCGCTTTATTTTGAGGCTTGACTTTTGAAAGCAGCCTGTTCTGGGGGGGGGGGGATTATGCCCTTGACTCGAAGCCAAATGGCGGAAATGGGTGAAGTGAAAGACCCACAGGTGGACCAAGGTTCTGAGGAAGAATTTGGCTCAGTGCAGGATGAGAACACGGGAGAGCAGAACCCAGAACTCAGGAAAATGCTCATAGCCCAACAGCATGAACTGAGGATGAGGCAATTGGAAAGAGAAGAAAGAATGCAGGAAAGGGAGAGGCAGAGACAATTTGAATTGGAATTGGAGAGAGAGAAAATGGCATTTGAGTTAAGAAAATTGGAACTGATGAATCAGAACAATAATAACAATAGAGATTCTGAGGTGGGCCAATTGTCTAAAACTGACCTGAAGAAATTCCCTGTGTACCACAAGGGAGATTGCCCTGAGGTGTTCTTTTCCCTAGTGGAAAGAGCATTTGTGGACTTCTCAGTAAGGGAAACTGAGAAGATGACCATTATGCGATCTTTAATCAGTGGCAGCCTGGCAGAAGTCTATGCAGAGATGCCAGAGGAACTGCTAAAAGATTTCGCAGAGTTTAAAAAACTGGTGTTTGCCAGACATGGGATAAATGCGGAACAGCTGAGGCAAAGATTCAGGTCACTCACCAAGAAACCAGAGCAGACTTTTACCCAAGTGGGGGCCCAACTGGTGAGGCTGCTAGAGAAATGGCTATCTCAGGAGGGAACAGAGACCTTCCAGCAGCTCAAAGACCTGATAGCGCTGGAACAGTTTTATTCAGTCCTGCATGGGGAACTGAAGTTCCAGGTGAGGGAAAGGAAACCGAAATCTGTGGCAGAGGCGGCAGAGATCGCAGATTTTATTTCCCAAATAAGAAAGCCCTTAGGTGAGGGGAAATTGATAGGTAAACCCCAAGAAACCTACAGCAAGTACTCTCAGGGACCAGGGAAAAACCAGCAAGTGGGAGGGGCCCATGGTGAAGGGAAGCCCTCAGACATGAAACAAAGACCTCAGATTTTGGAGGGAAAGCCAAAACCAGATGAGAAAGATTCCAAATACAGCAGGAAATGTTATTTCTGTCAAGGAAAGGGCCATCTAATCTCAGAGTGTGAGAAATTAAAGCAGCTAAAAGGAAATGTGCCTCATGATTTGAGTGGAACCAAGCCAAAAGCTGTGTTCTGTGTCCAGAAAGAGCAAAGCTCCTTGTCACTGAGGGAGCCTGTTGCCATGGCTACTCAATCTGGAACAGTTACATCTGCTGATCAGGCTGAGGAAAATGGTCCTCTTGTGGAGGTCAAGCGCTGCTTACTTGTGAGAACAGATTCACAGTTGTTTGAAACAGCAGGGGTGGACGTAGGAATACTTGACCATCAGTATAGGGGGCTGAGGGATACTTGTTCCCAGGTGACCCTGTGCCATCCAGATATTATTCCTAGGGAGTATGTAATCCCAAATGAGAGCATAAAGGTGGCAGGGATTGAGGGACAGGTGATCTCACTGCCAGTAGCTGAGGTACCTGTGAACTTTCAAGGCTGGAGGGGAGTTTGGCGGCTAGCGATTTCATTGACTCTGCCAGCAGCCGTGCTCATGGGAAATGACCTGGCTGAACATGTGAAACGGGTGCTAGTGATTACACGTTCACAAGCCACCACGGGGACAGTTCAGGGGGGTAATGATGAGCCCGAGACGGAAGCAGAGGGGAGTTCTGAAGCTGTGGTGGAAACCTTGACCACAGACAGCAGATTTGGCCAAGAGCAAAAGGAAGACGCCACTCTCCAAAAGTGTTTTGAACAGGTGACAGACACCCAGCTCACACCTGAAACCCCAGTGAGATTTCGAGAGAAAAAGGGAATTTTATATAGAGAGACCCTGAGGAATATCTCAAAAGGGGGAGATGGGATCAGAAGTCAGCTAGTGGTATCTGAAAAGTATCGCCCCATGATCTTACAAAGGGGGCACTCTGACATGTTTGCTGCGCACTTAGGGGTGAACAAAACACAGCAGAGAATCACACAGAATTTTTACTGGCCTGAAATAGGGAAGCAGATCAAGGAGTTCTGTAAACAATGTGATGTGTGTCAGAGGCAGGGGAATAACCGTGACAGGACCAAAGCAAAGTTGTGCCCTTTGCCTGTGATTGACACTCCGTTCAAATGCATAGGGGTGGATATTGTGGGACCTTTGCCCAAGGCCACAAAGAGGGGGAACAGGTTCATTCTCACCATTGTGGACCATGCCACGAGGTACCCTGAAGCCATTCCCTTGACTAACATTGAAACTAACACAGTGGCAGATGCCTTGGTGGGGTATATGTCCAGGATGGGATTTGCCTCAGAAATAATCACAGATTTGGGCGCGTCGTTTACATCGAAGCTCATGAAACGGTTATGGCAACTCTGTGGAATTAAACACAAGGAAACCACTGCCTATCACCCTGAAAGTAATGGGTTAATGGAGAAGTTCAATGGGACTCTGATGCGCATGATTAGGGCTTACTTGGCAGAGAATCCAAACAATTGGGACCAGAAGCTGCAATCCCTTTTGTTTGCTTATCGATCAGTGCCACAAGCCAGTACCGGGTTCAGTCCGTTTGAACTTTTATTTGGGAGAAGGGTGAAAGGGCCACTCGATTTAATCAAACAAAATTGGGAGCAGATCACCCAGGATGACCCACAAGATGTTGTGACATATATAGACTCTTTAAGGAATGACCTAAAGAGAAACCTAGAGCTAGCAGCAGAGACCCTGCAAGCTCAAAAGGTCAGAAAGAAAGCTGGGGATGACCAGAAAGCCATGGAGAGGCACTTTAACCCAGGGGAGGAAGTGCTTTGGCCTAGGCTCTGCAAAGAGAACAAACTGCAGCTGGGTAGCCCAGAAATAAAATACTTGGGTCACATGGTAGGGGGAGGAGTGATAAAACCCCTAGAGGCCAAAATAGAAGCCGTTCGTGATTGGCCTAGACCCAACACCAAGAAAAAAGTCAAATCATTTCTTGGGTTGGTGGGCTACTACAGAAAGTTCATCCCGAGGTTTAGCGAGATGGCGGCTCCGCTGACCGATCTGACGCGGAAGAAGACTGATGACCGCATCCCGTGGACCAGCGACTGTGAGGAGGCGTTCCGGAGGTTGAAGGAGGCGCTCATCAATTATCCAGTGCTGCGTGCTCCAGACTTCGACCGGGAGTTCATCATCTACACCGATGCGTCTAACAGCGGGGTAGGAGCAGTTCTTTGCCAGGAGGATGAAAATGGTGACCAGCATCCAGTGTCCTACCTGAGTAGGAAACTCCAGAAAGGTGAGAGACATTTGGCAACCGTGGAAAAGGAGTGCCTGGCCATAGTCTACGCGATCCAGAAGGCCAAACCTTACATCTGGGGAAGACATTTTGTTCTGTGCACTGACCATTCACCACTGCAATGGTTAAAGACAATGAAAACCCACAATAGTAAACTTATGAGGTGGGCTTTAAACCTGCAAGACTATGACTTTGAAGTGAAGGTGGTCAGAGGGTCAGTGAACTGTGTTGCTGACGCCTTGTCAAGAAGACCTGAAGAATGAAGACGGCAAAAGATACATGGACTATGTATATATTTTGGTGACCAAAGGTTAAATGTGCTTGTTTATTAAACATGCTTGGTTTGTATGAATAAAGGTAACTTGATGTATTGTAAATGTTCATGTTCAAATGCCTAATTGAGATGTGGAACCTAGAGTGTAAGTATAAGTAAGTATGGTAGTGTATGTTAATGTATAACTGTTTTTGTATGTTTTGGATCCAGGTTGTTTTTTTGGAGAAAAGCACTTTAGCTTTCCCCCTACAAAACAACTTATAAAGAGGGGAGGTGTTACATACAGCACTGATGTTACCTGTCTGTCATGGGTTGGAGGGAAAGTTCCATCCTATGGGGAGTGGAAGGCGGGACATCAGGAGGAGGGGCTGTACTGTATATATATGTGAAGCTGGAGGAGAGCTGAGGAGAAGCTGGGAGAAGAAGCTGGTGTGGGAGTCTGTGTGTCAGACAGGGTACTACTGTGTGTCAGTCAGTACCAACCTGATAGGTTCAGGTGTCTGTATGGGTAGCCAGAACTGATAGGTTCAGGGTCTGTGCTTTATTTAAAGGTGTTCTGTGTGAACCAAACCGGTGTATGTATGATTGAGACTAAGCCACGTTACTGTACCTTATTCACTTGATCATTTTATTTTCCCTGTGTGTTATTTAAATAAACCTTATTCCTTTGTTTGTTTAAAAATCCATCCCTGGTCTGTGTGACTCCTTACAGGGAATGGTTGGTGGCAGCTTAGTGAAAGTGTGGCATCCTCCAGTAGGTCTGGGTTTGTCACACCGCTGACTTGGCAATCTGAGCCGACGGTGAGTGGAAGGGTCAGGCTAGACTGAACAGCCACTTTTGGAACCTTTAAGTAGTGTTATCTTCCTGCTCGATTTGATTTGCAGCTTCAGTTGCTGCTCATCACCAAATGTCTTAATTTTTTTAAAAAAATTTCAAGAGCCACTGAACCCAAACAGAATTAATAGTGAGAGTTATATGGGGGCAGGGTGGGGGAAGGATTTTTCTCTCCACTTTATCGTTGGCAAGACACGTAATAGCACTTGAACCCATCTTCTGATGCACAGAGATGTGAATTCCCTTTTTGTGTCACTTGTAATGTTGGCATGAGTCATTCGGCCAGCGTCGGTCCAGGCACCATAGCTGTGTTTTATTGTGTTTTATTGACTTTTTATGAGCTTTACCGTGATGAGGTTGTAGCTGCCCTTTACATTTCTGCCTTGTCTAATATTGTCTCAAAGCTCATGTAAATCCAGGTTTTTCATTAAAAACAGAAGCTGCAAGACTTGAAAGGAAATGTATGGATGAGCACGAAAGTAGAGGTTCAACTACCATCCTCGTCTTGAAGTCAACTTAAGACTAACATGTATTCAGTGTAAAAACACAAGATCATCAGCTTTATAGTCCTCCTAGATTCCCAGATTTAGCATCACACATTGAAGTCTAGAAATCCCTTTGTCTTATACATGTGAACATTTCCAGAAATCCAAGATTTTCCCAAAATTGGTCAGGACAAATTTACTGTTGCCATTTCAAAACAGTTTAACGAGGCTTTAAGGAGGAGTGAATACCGTGGAGGGCTGAGGTACTACATCCACTACTTTTCCCAAACCATAAATGAATGGAAGGTCATTTCCATTTGAGAAGAAGGCTATTTTTAGACTATGAAAAGTGCAGGAGGTACTTTTGACGTGGCTTTTGAGGTCCTTACTGTCCATTCTAGAGGTGTTTTTTTCCAGCAGTGGGAAGTGCAGAGTGGCCCTATGGGCCATCCTGAGAATCCTGTCCTATAAGTGTGTGGCTCCAAGACTTCTCAATTAGTACACCTTTTGTAAACCATTAGCGTCCAATTGATATGTCCAATCTTCTCACCCAACAAATGCCCAGAAGCCACCTTCTGAAATGTCCTATTTCTGATGAAGGGCCATGGTAGGGCCATTGGTTAACCTCTATCTAGTCCTTGCAGTTGTGATGCGTCAGTCTCCTACATATGGCCTATCCACATAGCTTCACTAGGAGCATAGACCAACCTTCAGGATCTGAGCTATCTCTCTCACCATACTCTTCTTGCTCTTCAGCCACCCATGAATATCCAAATGTTTGTCAAAATAGCAGCAAAAATCAGAAATTCAATGAACAATTCAATAGATATATACATCCCTCCCCCACCCATGCAGCAACCTGGGTACTCATTTTGCCAAGCTTGGAAGGATGGAACGCTGAGTGAACCTTGAGCCAACTACCTCGGGTTGAACCCTGGATTGTGGAATAGGTTTGGCTGCAGTATAGCAGTTTAACCACGGCACCACACGGCTCATTGAAAGAAAAATAAAGGAAAAACAAATTTTGTCCATTCAGGCTTTTCTAAATATTAGAAAAGTTATTAAATTCCAGAGTTCCTTGCACTACCATGAGTGGTTCTTTCCACTGCCATGGGGCTGCAGGTAACACAGTCTTTGACAATTTTAGGCTACATCAATTGAAGCATAGCATCTGGATTAAGAGAAATAATGATATCTGGGTTGTGTGTGGGTCGTCTGATCTAGTTTGAAGGGTACTTCGGAGCTCAGGAATTTATCTCAATTTGGTGTGAAATGGTTTGGGCCCCATTCAGTTTGATTTGAGCCTCAGATCTGAATCAGTTTGTAAATCTCTAAAGTCTGTGGCCAGAATCTTACTGGTGTTCATGTCAAGTTTGCATTGCGTAGTGTGGCTAATTAGGGCTAGTCGATGAGGACTGGACCATCTCTCAGTCACGTGTCTGACCACATGCTCAACTGCACTGCTCGGAGGCACCCTGGCACCCTGTGAAATAGACACAACAGGTGGCAGCAAGCTACACAGTCTGATGGGAACACCACCAAGATTGTGGGCAATGCATTGACAAACCAAATGGTCACAGGTTGTTGTTGTTGTTGTTGTTGTTGTTGTTGTTGTTGTTGTTGTTGTTGTTGTTGTTGTTGTTGTTGTTGTTGTTGTTGTTTTCGTTTTGCTCTCATACAGATGAAATTAGGAGCACTGACAGACCCAAAAGGAGGGGCATGCCTCTCAAATTTCACTGGACTCTTGTGTCCAGTTTGGCAGGGGTGCCAATTGTGAAGGGGACTGATTTGGGTTAAGCAGTGAGTGGGCATGCTGTGCCAGTGCAGGAGCAAGGGAAGGAAGGAGGGGAGGAGAAGGAGAGAGAGAGGAAGGAAGGAAGGAAGGAAGGAAGGAAGGAAGGAAGGAAGGAAGGAAGGAAGGAAGGAAGGAAGGAAGGAAGGAAGGAAGGAAGGAAGGAAGGAAAGGAGGGAGGGAGGGAGGGAGGGAGGGAGGTGATGATGGATAGAAGGAAGAGCAGGAGGGAGGGAAGGAGGGAGGGAAGGAAGGAAGCTGATGATGGATAGAAGGAAGGGAGGGAAGGAAACTGATGATGGATAGAAGGAAGGGAGGGAGGGAAGGAGAGAGAGAGAGGAAGGAAGAAAGGAAAGAAGCTGATGATAGATAGAAGGGAGGGAGGGAAGAAAAGAGTGGAAAGAAGGAAGGAAGCTGATAGGAGCTTTGGCAACAAGTTGAAGATCCACCACAAGTCCAAAGGTGACCCTCATCCAAGATCTTATATCTTCATTTTCACATTTTCAGCCCCCCTT
Organism: Pogona vitticeps; assembly: GCF_051106095.1. Taxonomy (NCBI): domain Eukaryota; kingdom Metazoa; phylum Chordata; class Lepidosauria; order Squamata; family Agamidae; genus Pogona; species Pogona vitticeps. The sequence goes on from NC_135787.1 coordinate 7,486,628, forward strand.
TCCCAATCCAGAATATATAAATATCTACAAATACTTTCAGCGCGCGCACACACACACACACACACACACACACACACACACACACACACACACACACACACACACACACACACACACACACACACACACACACACACCCTGTAGCATAGGAGGGGAAAGTGTTCCTGGAAAATACAATGTTTTTGTTTACTCGAAAGGAGTTGCTGTGCATTCTCTCCTCGTTCTTTCTCTTCTGAATAAATCTTTTAAAAACCCAGTAAACCCTGAGTTCATATTTGAATAAAACAGAACTGAAGGGCCTGTTTATGAAGTTACAAACCATCAGGCAGCTGGCAGGTGAGATGGCTGCAGTGTGAAACTGTCACCATGTCTCAAAACCTGCACAAATAGGAGAGTGTCTCTGAACTTCATTTGGTTTCCAAGCCAACATATTCTTTCTCTGGATTGACAGAATCCTGACTCTTTTCCAAATTGACTCAGATGATCAGGGGACTGGAAACCAGGCCCTATGAGGAAAGACTGAAAGAACTCAGCATGTTTGGCCTTGAGAAAAGGAGACTAAGGAGAAATAGGATAGCACTTTTCAAATATTTGAAAGGTTGTCATACAGAGGAAGGACAGATCCTGAAGCTGAGGCTCCAATATTTTGAGAAGAGAAGACTCCCTGGAAAAGACCCTGATTTTGGGAAAGTGTGAAGGCAAGAGGAGAAGGGGACGACAGAGGATGAGATGGTTGGACAGGGTCATCGAAGCGACCAACATGAAGTTGACCCAACTCGGGGAGGCAGTGGAAGACAGGAGGGCCTGGCATGCTCTGGTCCATGGTGTCATGAAGAGTCGGACAGGACTAAACGACTAAACAACAACATTAGAGGAGGGGTAGCATCTGTTCTCAATCATCCCAGAGTACAGGACACATAATAATGGGCTCAAGCTACAGGAAACCAGACTCGGGCTGAATATCAGGAAAAACATCTTAACTGTTAGAGCAGTACGACAAGGGAACCAATGACCTTGGGAGGTGGTGAGTGCTCCAACATTGGAGGCATTCAAGAAAAGATTGGATAACCATATGTTCAAACTTGATGGTCTTATAGGCCCCTTCCAAATAAATTATTCTATGAGAACTGCATAGTTTATTTTCATCTCTTAAGAGAGATTTGGGTCTGAACCAATCATCATCATTACCATCATCATCTTAGAACTGTAGATCTGGAACCCTCCCAGAAATAATAAAAGGACACCCATGCCTTTTAAAACAAGCCAAAGCCAGCTTTTCCCCTACACTGGTTTCAGCAAGAAGTGTGACCTCCAGTAGGTTCAGGGGGCAGCTTGTATACAGACATGGTAGCTGGCTGGGGTACCTAGATGGAGAGCCAGTGGTCAAGAGTTCAATTCCCCACTGTGCCTCTTTGAAGAAAAGCTAGCCATAGGCAAGCTGCACAGCTCTAGAATATATCCTGAAGAAGCGAACAGTAAGCCACTTCGGAGTACTCTATACCTGGGAACCTGTGTCAATGGTGGGAATCAATTTGACAGCGCACAGTTACAGTGGTGCCTTGCTTAACGCCGATAATCCCTTCCAGGAAAATCGCCGTTAAGCGAAAACAGCGTAAAGCAAAAAAAAAAAAAAAAGACCATTGAAACCCCTTCAATGCGTTCCAATGGGGTCAAAACTCACTGTCCAGCAAAGATCCTTCATAGGGCAGCCGTTTTCACTGCCTTTCTTGCAAGGAATCCGTCCTAGAAAACAGCGGGGAGCCATTTTGTTTACCCAGTGGCCATTTTAAAACCGCTGATCAGCTGTTTTAAAATCGTCGTTTTGCGAAGAATCGGTTCCCGAAGCAGGGAACCAACCGATCATCACAAAGCGAAAAACCCCATTTAGACCATCGTTTTGCGATTGCAATTGCGATCACAAAAAGATCGTCATAATGCGGTTTCGTCATAATGTGGGGCAATCATAAAGGAAGGCACGACTGTATTATTTAGTGGCTGAAATCCTGTTGATCTGCATATGCAACTCAAAGCCAGGACAAAAAGTGGTGGAAATTGCGTTAGGGTGTAGAGTGCTATTCAGAAAGTGCTTTTGTATGCCTGCCACCCAACCGTCATAACAAGACCTGTGTGATAAATGCACAACCCAATTGAATGATGCTTCTTGCCTGGGCATAACACCCAGCAAGCTTTCACTGCATAATGTTATGTTGTGTCAGAATGTAAAGGATTTCAGTCGTTATTATGATATGCTGTGCCTTTAATGGCTTCTTCTGGGTGCTGTACCAGCTTCCCACGGGATGTTGTGGGATTTGTACTCTCAGGTTCTAATGAGAAAAATGAAGTCTATCAGGAGCTAGGAGGGCTGAAGTTGCCTTTGCCATCTGTCTCAAGAGAAAATAGAGATTGCTAAGTCAGGAAGAGGCCATGGAGAGGTGTCAAAGGATACCAAGGTGTCTTTTTTGAGTGCTCACTTGGAAATTTTAAAAATAAACATTTGATTCTTTTCAGAATGAACAATAGAAGTATATTTCCCTCTCTAGAATCTATCCTTTTTTCCAAATTTCCAAATTAGAATCTATTGTGAGGTATCTCTGTCCTGAATCGGCAGCCCCACATCTAAAGCTAAAATAAATAACACTTGATTTTCCATTATTCCAAGATACTCTATTTAAGCCTTAGGAAACTATGAAGATTTAGATTTAGATTTAGAATATTCTATTCTAAAATTGTCCCAGCATTTTTCTTAATAGTACACTCATCGTTGACAGAAACAACATCATTTACAGATTTTGACTGGCTGCTCCTTCTTTTCAAAACTGAAGTTCTTATTGTCTGTGCAGCTGTTGTCACACAATGCAGAAATCTTGGTAAGACTGTTAATCAGATTAATAGCCATGGAATTGCTAGCATCCACATGAGTGATCCTTATCTGAGAGACATCCCCTCGCTTTGCATCAGACAGACCTTTACTTGACCCAAAGTACCTCAGGTCCATTTACGTCACAGCTCATTAATCAGAATGACCAATCCTGATCAACCAAGATGGATGGCTTTTAAAGGCAATGGTTCAACAAGAGTGCAGGAGAAAACCACCTAAAAATAACCATACTAACTGAAATAAATTCAAGCTTTTCCTTAATTGTAACAGAGAACTCTTTGTAGAATTAGAAGGGGGGAGAGAGAGAATTAACGAAGTAGTGGGTGGGTTTGGCTTAATTTTAGTGGTGGGATTCTCACTGGGGAGAATCAGGGACAGTAATTTAGACAGTTTTCAAGTACTATTTTATGTCTAGATTGTTGTTGTTGTTTAGTCCTGTCTGACTCTTCATGACCCCATGGACCAGAGCACACCAGGACCTCCTGTCTTCCACTGCCTCTTGGAGATGGGTCAAATTCCTGTTGGTCGCTTCGATGACACTGTCCAACCATCTCGTCCTCTGTCATCCCCTTCTCCTCTTGCCTTCACACTTTCCCAACATCAGGGTCTTTTCCTTGCAGTCTTCTCTTCCATTGAGATGGCCAAAGGATTGGAGCCTCAGCTTCAGGATCTGTCCTTCCAGTGAGCACTCAGGGTTGATTTCCTTCAGAATGGATAGGTTTTGTTCTCCTTGCAATCCAGGGGACTCTCAAGAGTCTCCTCCAGCACTGGACAGATTTTCTGTCCAATTTCTAGTATACATCTAAATATTTAAAAGATTGCTGCCCCGGACCATCAGTTTTTTTGTGTGTGATCAGGGTAAAGAGATACATAGAATCAGAACAGCAAGAAGGAACTCAGGGGTCAACTAGTCTCATTCTCTCCAATCTCTGCTGATGGAGGAAGATGCTAAAGCATCTCTGATGGGTGGCCATCTACCTTCTGCTGGTAACCTTCTCATGAAAGACAGTCCACCATCTTCCTAGTTAGTCCATTCCATTCTCAAACAGCTCATTGTCAGAAAGTTCGTCCTAATCTTTACTCAAAATCACCTTTCTTGTAATTTCCATCTACTCGTTTTGGTACAGCTATTTAGAGCAGCAGAAGTCAAGCTTGCTCCATCTGCCACGTGACAATCCTTCAAATGTTTCAACATGGCTTTTCTATCACTTCCTCCCCCCCCCCCACCTTCTCTTCTCCTGGCCTGACTTTGGAGAGTTATCCCTATGTTCTGTGTTGCATGCATTTTTTACAAAACAGAAGCTTTACATGCTTTTCGAGACTGTTTGTTTTTATGCTGTTAAAGCATAGAATCATAGAAAAACACAGTTGGAAGGCACCTATAAGGCCATCGAGTTCAAACCCCTGCTCAACGAAGGAATAGAAATCAAAGCAGATCTGACAGATTTTCTGTCCAATGCCTCCAGCATTGGAGCGCTCACCACCTCCCGAGGTCATTGGTTCCATTGTTGTACTGCTCTAACACTTAGAACACTTTTCTGATATTCAGCTGAAACCTGGCTTCCTGTAGCTTGAGCCCATTATTTTGTGTCCTGCACTCTGGGATGATCAAGGACAGATCCTGCCCCTCCTCTGTATGACTATCTTTCAAGTATTTGAAAAGCGCTATCATATCTCCCCTTGGTTTTCTTTTCTTAGGGCTAAAGGTGTCTAGTTCTTTCAATCCTTTCTCATAGGGCTTGGTTTCTAGTCCCCTGATCATTGTTTTGCCCTCCGATTTCCTCCAGTTTGTCTGAATCCTTCTTAAAATGTTCAGAACTGAATAAAGTGTTCAAGATGAGGCCTAAACAGAGCCAAATAGAGGGGAACGAGTACTTCACAGGATCTGGAGACAATACTTTTGTTGATAAAGCCTAAAATAGCATTTAGCTTTTCCGCAGCCACGTCATACTGATGGTTCATATTCAGCTTATAGCCTGCAATAATTCCAAGATCCTTCTCATATGTAGCAAACCAGGGCCAGCGGCCTCTCCATCTTTTAACTGTGCATTTCGTTTCCTTTCCCTTGTGTAAAACTTTGCATGTATCCCTGTTAAATTTCATTCTAGTGCTTGATCCTATCAAGACCTTTTTGAATTTTGTTTCTGTCTTCCAGAGCATTAGCTGTTCCACTCTTTGCCTGTTTTTTTCCAAAAGGATCCATTCTTGGAATGCATTTTTAATTGCCATCCAGATTGCACTGTTCAGTCTGTAAAAGCAGCTGTTGATTGAATTTGGGTCTATGTTCAGCACTGGGATCAGCTAATTGAATAGGTTCTGGTCAAAAATGAACCGAAACAAATTTCTGAGTCACCCCTAATTGTTCCAAGCAGATCAGCACAATGATATTCGTGGCCTTCCTCTTTCTGTAAAAATGTGGACAAATAGATCTCATTTGGCATCAGAACTGGAGTAGGATGTGATTAACACGGCTGAGTCAAAACCATTGTCATTCCACTGCAGTCATGAAAAGGGGAAGATGTTTTTGTTGGAGTTTTTGCAACCTCGCATGCTGCCTGGAGAAACTTTGACTGTCAATCTATCAATCTATTCAGCACTAACCAATTCTTTCTTCCCTTCCTCTGAATTAAAAGAGAGCCCTGCATTTCTGCTCAGTGCTTTCTCCCCCCTCTAAAGCTTGTTGCTGAAAGCAGTCACATTTGTCAGCTTGCTTGATCTGTTGAATTATAAAGAATGAAACCTTCAATTCTTTCTCTTACAAATGTCTTGGAGAGAGTTGTTGAGACTGCAAGTGCCAGTTGATGAAATAAGGAGTGGATTACTGCGGGGAACTTGAAACTGTTCTGTTTTGTGTGTCCCTGCACAGCTAAAGGGATTTATCCAAAAATTCAAAACTCGGGGGGGGGGGATTGCCATTTCTGGGGGTATGGATGTTGGGGACAGGTCCAAATTATGGGGAAATAACCTTGAATAAAAGCAGTCTTAAATTTTGCTTATTTACCCAATTCATGAAGTGATATTGAGGAAATCTCTCGCTCTTGACCCACCCCTATCTACCTCCCTCCCTTGACCTAGCTTATCCTTCATGGCCCCAAGTGAAAAATGTGAACCCCACACCTCTCACACTTGGAGTGGAATTGAGGATTAAAAACCACTCTTTTCTCCTCACAGCTAGATCTCCCTAAGTCCTTCGCCAATGACTCTTTTGAGAATCCTGTCAGGATTTCTCCGAGGTGTCACGGTTATTTTCCCCCTCAATTCCTGAGGTTGCAACCTCTGTGCAGAACAAGGACTTCCCTGCATAACATTTCACATGTTAAAAGCAAAGGAAACATCACATTGTGTAGGATTGTTCTTGTGCAGAACAGCATCCTCGTGCCACAGGTGTGACGTGAAAGGCCATCAAACCGCACAGAATTTGGCAAGTTTGTTTGCCAACTAAAGGATGAAAAATCAACATTGAGAGAGAGAGAGAGAAAGAGAGTAAAGAGTGAAATGAGGTCTTGAGACATTTAGTGAGTATCCCTTACCTCCTTGCCTCAGTCTATTACCTTGATCATAGATTTTTTTAAAAAAATCCTTGCTGATCTTGTTTTCACAAGTGAAAATGGAAAATTGAAAAACTCCTATACTCCTGTATTGAGTATTTTGCATGTTTATAACAGGAATTGTGGATGCTGCTGAAGCTAATTGCAACTAACAGACAAGACGCTGGGTGCATCCCAGACAGGCGCCAGGCAAGTGATTGATGGTGTAACCAAGTACATGACTGGCAAATGACCAGCACTTTGTCAGCCATGGCAACTTCTGCAATTCCTTGCATGAGAGGATAAACCAATAAATTCTGGCCAATACTTGCTTAGGATGTGGCAGAGGAAAACCACACTGTTGCCCTCTCACACATGCACACATTGTTATCTAAGGGACTAGTAATGATGCTCCCCTGTGTGATATCACAAGGCCCCCCAGTCTTCAGCTGCAACATGCAAGTTGCTCGGTGGGATGATGCTGACCTGCCATTATTGACCATGCTGGCAGATGCACATTTTAACTCCATATTTCCCTTTTTAGTGTGTTTCAGAGGTTTCCCTACCGTAGGATGATAATATGACTTAAGCGAGATAGGAATATACCATCAAATGGAAATCGCGTTCATTTTCTCCTATAATGCAAGTCTCATAACATGGTTTATGCTTCTCGTAAACTTGCCAGGACCTACAGAAGCAGAGGCAGCTCTATAAACATGAGATATCATCCTGCAGCGGATTGCATAAGTTAGCTCATTTTCTCTTCCCCACCCCCACAAAAACAGCACACTTTTGCTGTGAATGCCTCGTCCCTTTGGGCAAGAGGGAGCCAAACCAGAAGTGTGTGTGTTTTGTGCGTCAAATTGTAACCAACTTATAGTGACCCTAACGGGGCTTTCAGAGAAAGTGAGATATTTCAGGAGTGGTTTTACTAACTCCACTCCCACAGTGAGTTTCCATGACCAAGTGGAGATTTGAACCCTGTTCTCCAGAGTCCTAGTCCATCATTCTATATCCACTACAACACACTGGGAAACTATTTAGCACTGTTTAGGCTTTGAGTGTAAGGGACGTGGTGGCGCTGAGGGCTAAACCGTAGAAGCCTGTGCTGCAAGGTCAGAAGACCAAGCAGTCGTAAGATCGAATCCACGCGACGGAGTGAGCGCCTGTCGCTTGTCCCAACCCCCCTCCAACCTAGCGGTTCGAAAGCATGCAAATGCAAGTAAATAAATAGGGACCACCTCGGTGGGAAGGTAACAGCGTTCCGTGTCTAAGTCGCACTGGCCATGTGACCACGGAAGATTGTCTTCAGACAAAACGCTGGCTCTATGGCTTGGAAACGGGGATGAGCACCGCCCCCTAGAGTCGAACACGACTGGACAAAAATTGTCAAGGGGAACCTTTACCTTTACCTAGGCTTTGAGTAGCAGTTTGGACACCACACTTTAAGAAGGATAAAAAAAACTGGAGGAAGTTCAGAGCAGATCAACGAGGATGATCAGGGGGCTGGAAACCAAGCCCTGTGCAGAAAGACTGAAAGGACTGGGCATGTTTAGCCTCAAGAAAAGGAGACTGAGGGGAGACAGGATACCACTTTTCAAATACTTGAAAAGTAGTTATACAGAGGAATTGCAGGATCTATTCATCATAATTCCAGACTGCAAGGCACGTGGGCTCAAGTTACAGGAAGCCAGATTTAGGCTGAATATCAGGAAAAACCTCTTAACTAATTGAAGAGAAAATTGGACAAACCATCTGTCAGATCTGCTTTGATCTGGACTCCTACATTGTGCGGAGGGTTGGACTAGATGGCCTTATGAGACCCTTCCAGGTTCATTATTCTACGAGCCACAAATACAGGGCAGATTTGGAAGGCCACGCAGTGATCAGCAATGTCTTTTTTTTTTTTAAATTCCCTCCACTGTTTCTAAATTGATCTTTTATGGAGTTCATAAATGAAATTCCACAAAATGATAGCCCTCCGCCCCCACAACTGCAGTGTGCCGTTATGACTTAAGACATCGATTAAACAAAACTCCTGGGATTTCCGTTGCTCTACATGCAAGGCTATTTGCATGTCAGAATCCCATTTATGAGGCACATAAAAGTCTGGGGAATCTGCTTTACAATTTGTGGGAGACCATTTAGGATGTTACACATCAATTTACAATGTCAACAACTGTGTTAGTCATAAAAAGGCAAAGCTTGGCTTCAGTGTGGTTTCCACCGCCCGCTGTTGCTTTGGTTGTGAGTCCCTAAACACGTCTTCTGCTGTGAACTATCCAGAAATTCAGCTTTATGGCTTGCAAGAGCCTGAGTGATTGCAAAATATTTTCCACCACCTAGTCCAGATTCATTTTTGCTTTTGATTATTATGCCCATAGCTTAACTTTCCAATTAGATCCCAAAACTGGATTGGCAAAATGTGAACCAACATGGAGTTATTTCTGCTGATTCAAATCTGCCACAAATTGGAGCAAATAATTCAACCTGGTCATCACCACCTAGCTTCCCTTTCAGAAAGAAAGCTCCCAGCTAGCACTGGGGCAGGAACAGGAAGCTTGGGTGGGGCTAGGCCTAGCTAAGTCCCAAACTTTACACATGTGGACTAGAACGCTTATTAATCACTCCCATAAAATCCAAGATTTGGGGTTATTAAAAAGACTTGACATGATAAAAAATGAACGAAGGAGAAAGGAATAATGTCTGAAGTCTCATTGAATACTTATGCCAGTCTCGGTGCAATTGTGTAAATTACGGTCAAACATTCCTGCTTAATAAGAAGTTGTCTCTCACTTTCTTTGTTAACTTGCTAGGATGCACAACTAGCATGTAACGGAGGAAGTCAACAGCAGTTTGCTAGCTGACAATTCACTCCCGTGATTTACACAACTGCACTTATGATTCTGGCACATACCTTATACAGAGATTGCAGAAATGGCCTAAGGTTATGGCAACGGATGTTTGTCTGGCAGTTTTACCCTACAGTGAAGCCCAATGACCATAAGGTGCTCTGAGTGAGAGCAGTAGGACAATGGAACCAATTCCCTCAAGAGGTGGTGAGTGCTCCAACACTGGGGGCATTCAAGAGAAAATTAGACAGCCATCTGTCAGAGCTCCTTCCATTTGTATTCCTGTCTCAAGCAGGGGGTTGGACTAGATGACCTTACAGGCCCCAACGTCACTATTCTATGATTCTATAATTCTGTTTGTAGAATCTCCAAATTTGCTTGTTAGTATTCTTGTTACACTGTTTCTTTTTAAAAGGAGGAAATGGTTCCTTTTTGGTTGAAAACTAACTCTCTAAGAAAAGAGTGAAATAGCTAATTTTTAAATTACTTTGAAAATATTAAGGTACAGTAATCTGCATACCTATGATACAACAACAAAAATAAAAAACACTGTACATTCAGCTGCCTCAGCACTGTCTCAAAACCAAAACATACCATGAAGCACCAAAATTAGGTACAGCAAAAGCCGGCCTTTGATCTGTATGACAATCCTCCTCCATCATTAATGAACCCACATCTAGGGATAGGATTTTTGGATTTTCTGGACCACAAATATTGTAATTCTCCATTCTGGGAGTTCTATCTATCATACAGAAACATTTCAGGCACCTAAGTGTGGCTCGCCTGGCGGAAAAGGCCTCATTTGCAAAGCTCCGAGGCTTAGCTAAGCCTAACACCACCTAGCTTCCCTTTCAGAAAGAAAGCTCCCAGATAGCACTGGGCCAGGAACAGGAAGCTTGGGTGGGGCTAGGCCTAGCTAAGTCCCAAACTTTACACCTTTGTCCCATACGCATTACATTTAGGGGTTTGTAAGGTGTCTGCAAGATAGGCAGAACTCCCACAATGGACAACCACAAAATTTGTAGTCTAACAAATCTGAAAATCCCATCCCTAGCCACATCACCAAAAGTATAACAGTAACTAAAAAGTTACAGTTATGCCACAAGACACATGATATTTTCCCTTGTCAAGCTGCAAATTTGATGCACTGGGTTTATGCCTCTGTTACTGGGGAAAGGAATGAATTACTTGCAATCTGTAACAATTACTTCCAAGATTTGGCTGTTTCGTGTGACTTTAGAACCTCTCCCTCCTGTTTGTAAATACTACCTTTTGCGGACAGTACTCCATAGGCTCAGTGACATAATTGAAAAAGTTATAGTCTGTGGTTTTTAATATATATTTTTAAGTTGAAAAATTACTTTCCCTTCCATAAAGATGAAACGTACAGCAGAAAAATGGGCGAATAGCCCCAAATGATATAAAGAGATGTCCTCAGCAGAGTTGAATGCCATTTACAGTATTCATAAAAGTGTTCACTTCCCCGAATTTTATTTGCAAATCTTTAAAAGGCTTGGTTGTTCAGAATTGATCTGGAAGCATTCTTCTCCAAGTATATTTCAGCTCTTTTTGAACTCATGGTGCCGTTGCCCACCTCTTAAAAAAATGCCAGTCCATGCTGCAACATTTCCCGCTCACCTCCAAAATCCTTCAGAGGAGAGTGTGTCTCGCACGACCCTCTGTCCCCTCTCTGTGTTATGACCCCCTCGGTCTGCAGGACATGGTGATTTGATAGCTTGTCAGCGGACTTGAAACAATATGCTCCGGAGGTTTGAGTCACAGCCCTTCATGGAAGTGAGCTCTGCATTGGGGCAAAGTTCACGAAAAGCAGTTCAGTGGCATTTTTAAGTAGAGAACGCCAGAGGGGTTTCGTGTGTTCAAAGACTCTGAAGGTGCTAACCAAATGGAGTCATTTTTCCTTGAGGAGTACGGAAATAAAAGATTGAGTATACAGTTCCATAAGTTGCCTTTCTGTCTTTAGTAGCAAAATATTCCTTATGTTGAAGCAAGGGGTGGCAGGTAGAGGTCCAGTTCATATATTTTGAAAAATCATGAGTATTTGGATGAGGAGCAGGCATTTAATTCCTTTCATAGAAATGTCACATTCCCCCACCTCATGCACCAGATATTTTCTCTTGAGGCCAATTGAGAGTTCTCCAACATGTAAGAGCAATTTTTGTGCAAATTATACAAAAGTATGACAGCTGCTCCTGACTCGTGGCACCGCCTTTTATAATTAGAAGCATTAGATGGGTTATTGGCATCTTTGTGAACCACCAACAAAACCATACACAGTTTTGTTGTCCTGCTGAAGGCCAGAAACCTCACAGGGAAAAGCTGTTTTTCAACAGGTTCCCTTGACGTGTCAGGAAATCCTGTCTTACCACGAGGGAGTAATTTTGCCAGATGCATCACATCCCTTTGGGATGTATATGTACAAGTGACTTGATGTGTTTGTTATTTGGCAAATTTCAGCATCTTTTGTGTGCATGACTAGAGATGGGCACAAACTGGTTCGTCCCAGTTCGTCCTGGTTTGTAAAGGTGGCAGCACAGGTGCTGCTGCTCCTCCTGCTGCCACCTCTGGCTCAATCAGCCACTCTCCAGGCTCAGCCTCCATGATCTTCACCTGATCTTCCAGCCCCAGCAATATCTTAGGTTTCTCTGCCCTGCCCTCTTGGCTGATCTGCCGCTCAGAGAAAAGGGCGGGGCAACTGTAGCTGAGGAGAATGCTGAGCAATTAGAAACACAAACAGCTGAATCGCCTCCAGATTCTCCTCCCCCAGTAGACAGGCTGAGGGCCAGGCTGAGGGGAAGACTTCTGAGGAAAAGGTCAGAGGATCGCTTGAAGGCTGCCCTCAGAAACATCTGATCAACTAGCCCTGAGTTCTGGCAGGATGAAAAGGCCTCCAGCAGTTCAAGGGCTGTTTTTACTATATAAACAGCTCTCAGATGGCTGAAAGTCCATGGATGCAACAAGTCAAACCTCTGGCTTGCATCCACGCTCCTGACTATCTTGAACCTTGTTCTCTGGACCCTTGGCTTTGAACTCTGACCCTGGACTACATTGTGTGAGTTGGCTTTGGTATTTGGATAGCGGCTCTGCATTCTCTGAATTTCTGACATAGGACTGGCTTATCGGACTCTGCTATTGTAACCCCCGGGAATGTGACAGCTTGCCTGGGACCGGGTGGGTATTGCCTCTGATGGGGTGAAGTCAAATGACCCACCAGGGCAAACCCTTCACAGACAGCTCTTTTCTCACACTCTAGCACCATCATCCCAATAAATAATGGGCAAAGATGTGGAGTGTTCCTTTTCTGGTTAATAATTTCCTCCACTGGCCGAAAGATCCACTAGATGATCCTCTGGGATCCCCTTCTACAGTATTTCCACAGTTCTATGATTCTACAATTTCACTTCTGTTTCCTTGGCTTCTCCGGTGCATAAAACCATTTGCCTATTTTAGACAAAAAAAAGTGAACACATTAAACATGCAAGAGTTTCTTTCATGGCAGGGGAGATGCCTCAAAGCATTTTTTAAAAATCGGCTTCCCTTTCCGAAATACCAGTTCTTGGGGAGAGCTCTCTGTACAACCACCTGTGTGGAGCCTTGGGAGAACTTACTGCCACTTGCTGACTTTCACCTTATTACATATGCAGTGTTTGCCCTTTGAGATTTGCTGAGCTAATCAAAAGGAACGTCTGCAGTTGGCAAGATATGGGATTGCCTCCAGATCAGGAATGCTTAGGTGTTGACGACTCAGGCTAATTGTAGCCTAAGCAAGGTTTATTGATCTACCAAAGTAAATCGGCTGCTACCAATTTGGATGGTGGGGGGGGAGACCATTACACCTTTAGTGGTTGCATGTGTAACCCCTATGAAATATTGGTTCAGCCCAAAGGGGTGGGACTAAGAAAGAGCAGGGCTGTGAGTAAGAGATTTCAATCAGAAAGAACAGGAGAACTGAAGAGGCCACAGCTGCTGTTCCCACTTAGACTATTTCATCTAGGTATAATTCCTCTCTGTTTGTGTTGGAGGAATGACTCCACTTAGTGAATTCATCCATGTACAATCGAATTGATGTTTTATTCTAGGGTTTTAAAGACTCTGCATGTGGAGCTGATTTTTCTGTTATGGACTCCCAACCCAGTTGAGGAAGATGCCTTGAATTTTTATTGGAATTCAACAGGACACTTGCACTCTATAAATGCTTTTACAAACAACCTCTGGAATGGTGTTGTTGTGGAAGCCATGGTGCACAAAATCGCAGCATTTTGTTGTTGTTATAATCACCTATGTTGTCTGTTATATAATTGTAAATAAAAAGAGTATCATTTTGTGAAATTGTGTTTGCAACATCATCATGTTACCTGATGATGAATTATGGTTTATTGAGTTCACATCAAGTCTACAAAAGCACGTAGAAGATTAACACCAAGTCTTAAAAAAACATTGTATAATGCATCATCTGGGGTTGCATGTTTTGAGAATGTGGAATGCTTAGACCACGATCTTGAGATAAAAGAGGAATCAGACCATCCTGACCTTGAACATCTCTTGCATGTGAAGTTGGGTTAATTAAGACAGTGTAGCCACTACAGTCTGGGCCAATTAAAAGGAGCTATATGATTGGTTGATTTGTGGGCCTGTGCTTAATGGGATAATGGGACTTCAGAGAGAGTCAAGATGAACAAAGACACCCTCCCTCTCGATTCATCATCATGGAATGGTCGTCATGACTTGGCATGTTCATGCTATGTTGTTACGCTACTTGCTATGAAGACCTCGATGCATGTCTGTGAGTAACAGAGCAGAGGTTCCCAACCCCCGGTCCGCAGCCCATGCCAGTCCGTGGCCTGAGCCGGACCAGACTGAGGAGACAGACCCCTCCCCCTCCGCTGCACACACTCCCCCCACAGCCCCTTTGCACATGCATACATGAGCCTGCGCCCACGGGAGCGCTCCCCCACCCCTTCACGCATGCACATGAGTGCTCCCGAGTGCCATGCCACCCTTTGCGCATGCGCATGTGAGGGCACACACAATCCTTGATGCATGCACAGGAGTGCACTGCCTTCCCCAACTGGTGGGGTTAAAAAGAGTTGGGACCACCTGGCTTTGAAAGTTAGTTTTCAGTCTTTTCTGTGGAAACAGCTTTTTTCATGCCTTGAGCTCTGAAAGTTCTTCTCATGTTACCCGGTGATGTTTTTTGCGATCACTGTTGAATTTATTGGAACTTTTGACTATGCCTTGCACCTTTTTGCTTTTTAATAAAATAATAAAATTCTACCGAAGCTTTTGAACATCCAGGAGTAAGGGACTCAAAGTGTGCTAGGGAAGGCACGAGCATTGACTTCCTGGATGTAACCCATCCAGGCAGAGAAAGTAGTGTGACTGAATGGTGAGAGGAACCTCAATGGGTAAATATATCTAGATATGGGTAAATATTGATGGCAGAAAGTGAGGAGGAATTAAATAAACTCTTAATGAGGGTGAAAGAGAAGAGTGCAAAAAATGGTCTGAAGCTCAACATCAAAAAACTGGTCCCATCACCTCCTGGCAAATAGAAGGGGAAGATATGGAGGCAGTGACAGATTTTACTTTCTTGGGCTCCATGATCATTGCAGATGGTGACAGCAACCACAAAATTAAAAGACACCTGCTTCTTGGGAGGAAAGCTAGACAGCATCTTCAAAAGCAGAGACCTCACCTTGCTGACAAAGGTCCGCATAGTCAAAGCTATGGTTTTTCCAGTAGCGATGGATGGAAGTGAGAGTTGGACCATGAAGAAGGCTGACCGCTGAAGAATTGATGCTTTTGAACTGTGGTGCTGGAGGAGGCTCTTGAGAGTCCCCTGGACTGCAAGGAGAACAAACCTATCCATTCTAAAGGGAATCAAGCCTGAGTGCCCATTGGAAGGACAGATCCTGAAGCTGAGGCTCCAATACTTTGGCCATCTCATGAGAAGAGAAGACTCCTTGGAAAAGACCCTGATGTTGGGAAAGTTGGAGGCAAGAAGAGACGGGGACGACAGAGGACGAGATGGTTAGACAAGGTCATCCAAGCGACCAACATGAATTTGACCCAGCTCCGGGAGGCAGTGGAAGACAGGAGGGCCTGGCGTGCTCTGGTCCATGGAGTCACGAAGAGTCGGACACGACTGAATGACTAAATGCACAATTTGCAATTCGCATGGTATGTACTTTTGCTTAAAAAAAACCAACAACCTAATTTTGCACAAAAAGGACTTTTGACTGTATTGCAAAACTTAGTTTTCACCAACACATGAATGAGGTCCAATGTCTCCCCATGTTCTTTGGTGAGAAAAATAGTGCAGTTCCTCACACCTGCCTCTGAGGATGAGTTAAAAGAAGATTTACCTGCCTTCATAAAAGGTTCAGAAATCAGATAGCAAGGGCAAATAGGGTTGGAATTGAGATGGGTCTACTCCACAACCTTTTGTAGAACAGTTTGACTTCCTTGTGGAGTCCAGGGACTGAAACATCTTCGAACATCTCACAGAAGACATCAGGTTTTGTGGCTCTGTCTAAGGATGGATTATTTCCTGCTTCTCCCAGACTCTCCTTTTAAGTTTCTGCTCTTCCTGTTCTCTCTCAGGCAGAGTTTGAACTGTCAGTTTTACAAATGGATGGTTCCTAAGAGGGTAAGCAGCTAGCTGAAGGAGTGTCACATTTTGTCTTCAAGGAGAACTTTATATATGACGAAAGCCATTATGAGGATTATAGTTACCGGCAAGAAATACTTTGTCAGTATTTCAGGGAAACCACAACAGCAGAGGGGGGAAAAAACACCCTCAACTGTTGGCATGAATAGGCCCCAAATATTAGTGCTCTATAAAGAACGTAGAGCTGCTGATGCTTGTTCCTGTGATGCTTCATACATGAGGCAGGAATTTGGCTACCACCAGGATGGCGAAGCCTGTGGAAGCTGGTGGTTGTGATGTCAGCTGTGGTAAGATCGAATCCACATGACAGAGTGAGCTCCCGTCGCTTGTCCCAGCTCCTGCCAACCTAGCCGTTCGAAAGGATGTAAAAATGTGAATAGATAAATAGGTACCACCACGGTGGGAAGGTCATAGTCGCGCTGGCCACGTGACCATGGAAACTGTCTACGGAAAAATGCTGGCTCCACAGCTTGGAGACGGTGATGAGCCCCATGCCCTAGAGTTGGACATGACTGGACTAAATGTCAAAGGGAACCTTTACCTTTTTTACTACATAGAAATGGTTGTTAATAGCTGAGGGTACGCATGTGTACCAAGGAGTAAAAGCGGGAAAACCCCTCTCGGATCCCACTCCACGCTATGGGTAGAAAAGCAATCAGGGTGGCATCTTCCACTTGTGCCCATATATTTACCTATATCGTCCATCCAAAACTCTCCAACTAACGGTGCCATCCTATCTCCAAACTGTGCCGTCTATAGAGTTTAGGCGTAATTTTTCTCCGATGGCACAAATGCTCTTCTGCCAGGAGAAGGGGTCTTTTGGCCAAGAGCTGTTGGCAGGAGGGCTGAAAAGGGGCAGGAAAAGGCGTAGGGCAAGGAAGGAGCTAATTGGGGAGGTCTTTGCATATAAAGCCAAGCAAGCATTTCGATTTGTACTGTTGGGGGCAGAAGTCCTGTTCAGGCATTGAAAGAAAGAAAAAAGAATTAAACTGGAAGTGTGAGCAGGAAGACAATTGTGACCGTTGTTCCTAGACTTCCTGAAGAGGAAAAATCCTGCTACACATGAAGCTTTTCTGTACGACTGGCGATCCTGAAAAATCAAGGTTCCGGCTTACATGAGGAGACTCTTTATATGGCTGCCTCTCTCTCCACTTCAGACTCTCTTTTTTAGATTGTAGAGTTTTAGATTGTTTAAGGTAAACATGTTGGTGTTTTTGCAACTTCATATGCTGCATTTAAGTAGATTTGGCTGGGTGGGAACTTTCTGGGTTGGGGTGGCTGTCGATCTATCCAGAACTACCCAATTATCCCTCCCCTGCCTCTGAAATCAAAGGAAGTCCCACCTCTCTGCTCGGTGTCTCTTTCCTCCCTTTTTTTGTCTGTTGGAAGCTGTCAGTCTGTTGAAGTTTGTTGTTGAAAAGAGTCATGTTTTTCAGTTTTTGCTGTTGGATCTGTTCAATTGTAAGTAATGACAAGTTTTGTTCTCTCTCCAACTAATGTCTGAGAGTGAGTTATTGAGATTGTAAGTGCCAGTTGATCAGAAAAAGGTGGTGGACTACTCTGGGGAGCTTGAAGCTATTCTGCTGTGCGAATCCCTCAACTTCTGATATGCAGCTAGTGGGATTTAACCAAAAATTCAAAACTCTATGCCAAAAGAGGCAGAGGATACAACAAGAGCTCACACTTTCAATTTTTCTACTTTTCTGGAAAGCCTGAATAGAGCAATTATGCATCAAGAACTGGTAGAATGGGCTAACAAAGGATAATGAGGAGGGTTGGATATCACATACTAATTCCAGTTCACTAAACCTGCTCTTTTAGGTCTCAGGTCAATGAAATACTATTTTTTTAATGGTTACTTGACAGACGTCAACAGAATCCTCAGGGAGGCGTTTGAGGGTGCAAAATCCCTTCACTGCTCTCCTTATCGATACTGACACACATGCTCAGCTTTGCAGATGAGGGACATCTTTTCAAATTTCCTGTCTGGCAGGCTGTGCTTGTGCCAGGTTATGATGATTGATCTAGTAGTGTACAGAATATAATGTCAGCATGTTAGCCAATCCCCACCTCATTTAATCTTACTTATCACAGTGTGCATCACCACACGGACGGGCGCCTTGGGGAGATGAAATACATCTGCAGGGGAGAAACATTGTTCATACCAGAGCGAGAGAGACAGAAGTCGGAATTCATTTCCAGCCGATGGTAACTTAAAGGCTGATGGTCCTGATGCAGAGAGTGGTACTGTGGGGGGAAGCACTGAAGCATCAGCACCACGTGGGAAACCATGAACATCCAGAATGGCAAATGTGGGGACAATTCACATCTATTGACCTCAGAATGAACAGCAACTGTGTCTTATTCTCATGGCATGCATGAAAGAACCTTGTATTGACAGTCTGGAGGAAGCTCATGATACCTCCATGAAGTCAACCCAGAAGGTTGGGGATGAAGTCATTCTTGTTCTTGAGAAACACTGAATGCTTCAGACTTGATTCCCTAGAGGGGACACTGTGGGTGGTGTTTGTATACAAGTTCACTCTTCTGGCTCTGGGGGCTTTTTACATTATGTCTTGTTGCCAAAGGTGTTTGTTGGAGGCTTCCAAGGCCCCAGAGACAACAATATCACAGAGACAACAATGTCAATGACAAGGGACAGGAAAGGAAAACAGTGCTTATGGGGATGCGCACAAATGAATAATGTTAAAGAATTTAGCAAAAATGATTTGCACCGCATCTTCCTATATCATAGATGCGGCTAAAGATGGGTCCCAGCTCTGAAAAACATGAAGGTTACTTTTCTGAAAAATATGACTGGCCGTTCCATGAATCACCAATGCTGATAATAGTTTGCCGTTTCATTTTGTTCTGCCAGACCCGTTTCCCTGAAGTACCCCCAAAACGAACCATGCAATGGCCAAACTCTTGGGGGAGGGGCTTTGCTTTGTGGTTCATTTCATGCCCATCTCTCCTCTAGTTACATTGCGAACAAAGGCATTTCATTAACACCTGTCATTGCCGGTCCAGATTTCCTCTTTTCAGAGTAGTTGTGCTCATTGCAAACATTGTCCCAGGGAATGTAGAAAACAGTGCTTCAATTTTGGGAAGGTTCAATTTAAGAAAAGTGAAGTTGAAAGGGGCCTACAAGGTCATCAAGTCCAACCCCCTGCTCAATGCAGGAATACAATCAAAGCACATCTGCCAGGTGATTATCTATTTTTTTCTTGAATGCCTCCAGTGTTGGAACAACTCACCAACTCACAAGGTAACTGATTCCACTGTTGTACTGCACTGAGAGTTAGGAAGTTTTTCCTGATATTCAACCAAAATCTGACGTCCTTTAACTTGAGCCCGTTGTTGTATGTCCTGCAGTCTGGGATGATTGAGAACAGATCTTGCACCTCCTCTCTACGACAGCCTTTCAAATAATTGAAAAGTGCTATCATATCATAATGGGAGGGACCTAACAGAAGCAGAAGACATCAAGAAGAGGTGGCAAGAAGACACAGAGGAATTATACCAGAAAGATCTGGATGTCCCAGACAACCCAGATAGTGTGGCTGCTGACCTTGAGCCAGACATCCTGGAGAGTGAAGTCAAGTGGGCCTTAGAAAGCATGGCTAACAACAAGGCCAGTAGAGGTGATGGCATTCCAGTGGAACTATTTAAAATCTTAAAAGATGAGGCTGTTAAGGTGCTACATTCAATATGTCAGCAAGTTTGGAAAATTCAGCTGTAGCCAGAGGATTGGAAAATATCACTCTACATCCCAATCTCAAAGAAGGGCAATGCCAAAGAATGCTCCAGCTACCGCACAATTGCACTCATTTTATATGAAGCGTCGGACACGACTTAATGACTAAACAAAACAAAAGGGCACTTTCCTGACCTTCTTTGGGAGGATATAACTTGGACATCCCAAATGCGATCATCAATAAACTTAGAGGTGGTGGAAAGGAGTGACAGTTGAAGACTCAGATGCAAGTTTGGCATCTCTAACTCATACGGGAGTCCTTCTGCCACTCCTGGAAATCCCAAATTGCACGAACCACAGAACGGTTTGTTTCATCAGAAGGTTTGTGGACGTTTGTGGTTTGTAGTTCATGAATAATGATGAAGTATCACAAACTGCTGTTTTCTCAGTTCCTGCCCATCTATAAACTAGAGGTATATTAAGAAACAGTGTCCCTTGCCCTGTTCATTTCTATCTCTACATCATGGGCGAACCTCAAAGAAATAAAGGAAACTCAGAAACTGAAGTGCAAACTCACTGTAGGCCTGGTAGATTCAATAGCCATGAAATGCTTTTTGTCCAGGAAGCTCACTTTATGTTATGAAAGAGATGGTAATGAAAACATTCATCATAGGGGGGGAAAAAACCCTGTGCAGCAGAAAGATGACTCCGGGAGATCCAAATATTGGGTAATTCCTAAGTTGGAGAAAAGATCTGCAGGTATATGTTACATTTTTATTTTGCAATCTAGTAATACTCTTGCAGGGGTTTTCAAATGTGTCTCTCATAAACATTTCTAGAGGGAGGGCTTCGATGTACAAAAGGAGTACGTTCCAACTGCTTGCTCTTTTTCACCAGGATTTTTGGCAATGCTTAAAGAACATCAACCAAAAAAACTTCTTGACAGGTCATTTCTAATACCTTATGGCCAAAGCAGAACTGCGGTTGAATGTCAAGAAGACAGAAATCATGACTACAGAAGAACTAGACAGCTTTAGCATTGGCAATAAAGAAAATGAAATGGATGGAGATTTCGTATGCCTAGGTTCAGTCATTCAGCTGGACAGAGTCGGCCGCCAAGGAATCAAAAGAAGGCTGTGACTCAGAAGGGCAGCAATGAAAGAATTAGAAAATATCATCAAGTGTACGGATGGGTCACTGGAGACTAAGACCAAGATCATCCACACTCTTGTATTGCCAGTCTCATGTATGGGTGTGAAAGCTGGACAGTGAAGGAAACTGAAAGGGGTACAAAGGATTCCATTGAAATACACTACTGGAGGAGAGTTTTGTGGATACCCTGGACTGCCAGAAAGAGGAACATGTGATTTTAGACCAAATCAAGCCTGAACCATCTCTGGAGGCAAATACTGTATGTAGAAACTGAGGTTGTCCTACTTTGGGCACATTGTGAGAAGGTAGGATTCTCTGGAAAAGGCAATAAGGCTGGAAAAAATGGAAGGCAGCGGGAAAGGAGGAAGACTAAATAAGCGATGGATTGACTTCCTCAAGGAAGCCACAAGCTTGGATTTGCAAGAAGTGAGCAAGGCAGCTGAGGGCCGGACATTCTGGAGACTGATCATTATAGAGCTGCTATAATTCAGAGGTGTCTTTGAGAGTACAGGTATATAGCAGGAATAACATGGACCTGTTCTATTTTTTTTAATGGTCCTCACTTGCCATGCTCAGTTTCCCTCACTTGCTTTCAATGAAGAAGAAGCAGATCTGGAAAAGAGTTACAGAGCAGGTGAAAGAAGAATAGGAAGGGGTGGAGGAGAAGGAAGGAAGGAAGAGTGATCCTACCCAAGAGATTTTGGTTTGGGGTGAGCTGTAGGAGTCACATTATTTTCAACCTTAAAACTGAAAGCAGAGACTTTTCAGCACATTCTGGTCCAAATCTTGATGCATTTTTAGGAAGAAGGACAGGAGTTTGTTTTTTTCTAGCTGTACATAAAGGAATTTTCAAGCATAGCATCAAGGTGCTGATTGCAAATGGGCTTGAGATGAGACAGATCAGAGTTTGCCACAGTAATTTATTGAAGAAGGAGGGGGGAACTTTATTGAACAGAGGAAAAATACCATTGAATTGCTCCCAAACAGTGGCAGAAAAAACATGAATGTTAATTATACTAACGGGACTTGATTTTTACAGTCGTTTATGGCCGTTTCCTTAATAGGATTTTAGAAGTGGGTTTTATCCACAAAAGCTCGCCTTAATCCACAACAGTTAGTCTTGAAGGTGCCACTGCATTTTTGTCTTTTTAGCTTGTTCTTTTATTTTTATTTTGTTTTTTATCTATACTGCTTGCAAAGACGAACACAGCTACCTCTTCTACAATGGGGACTAACCGGGGTCCCAACCATGTGGAGCAGAGGTTCTGCTTTGGAACAGCTTTGTCCTTGAACATACATTTGAGTTTATTGAAGGCCAGAGAACCCAGCCTCTGCTCTCATGCTTGACTCAGAAGGAGGCCTCAAAATGACTGTAGGAGCTGTCATGTTAAGTGATTCCCCTCTTCAGCCTTGACTTTATGACAAGAGAGTATCTGCACAGTGCACAATTAATCCAACAATAAGATAACTCTTCCTTCCTTCCTTCCTTCCTTCCTTCCTTCCTTCCTTCCTTCCTTCCTTCCTTCCTTCCTTCCTTTTTGCCTTCCTGCCTTCCAATGAGCAACTTAAAATAGGACATAGACCTCTCATAGACCTCTCAAAGAGACAGTACATCATAATGAGTAGTGATCAGAAGATATGTCTTTCTCTCTGAAATATAGAAGAAGCAATTTGGAAACTTAAGTTTATGGCCTGCAGTTCATTTAGGAACTGGGAAAATCATTAAGGCTTCTCTTTTTTTACAACATGCCATTCTAAGAAGAAAATATTTGAACTTCAGAGAAATTCTGTGATCTTAAAGACAGGAGAAATATCCAGTATTTTCTAGGCCCCGTGTGAAAATAGATCAACCACTAGTGAAGTGGTTCCCAACCTTGGGTCCCCAGATGTTCTTAGACTAAAACTTACAGAAGCCTTCACCACTAGCTGTGCTGGCCAGGATATCTGGGAGTTGTAGTCCAAGAATATCTGGGGTCCCAAGCCTGGAAATCATCACGCTAGTGGGAGATTGATGATCGCCCAGGGGTTACTAGCTTCTGGAATAGAGGTGAAGTTTTCTTCCAAATCCATTTCCTAGCCAAGGGTTTGATATAAGGCACTGTTGTGGACCACAAGTGCAGACAATCCTAGTAGGAAAACAACAGAGGCAATCACTTTAGATGTCGCAACTTCAGGTGAAATGATGAACAAAGGCAGTAGGAATGTGTATTTATTCTGAAATCTTCTTCTTCCTGAATATCATGTATTGCAAACAAATACTATTAAGCCGTAAACCACCTGCAGTGTTTTTTTAGCAATATATTATTGCTACATATCACCACCATCACCTTTAGGTTGGATGTAAAAATTAGTTGAACATAGACTGGGCTCATTGGCTTAAAGCTAACTCACAGTGCCTGGTAGCCCATACAATTGATGTTCAATTGGTTGTTGTTGTTAAGTTGTTAAGTCGTGTCGGACTCTTTGTGACCCCATGGACCAGAGCACGCCAGGCCCTCCTGTCTTCCACGGCCTCCTGGAGTTGGGTCAAATTCATGTCGGTCGCTTCAATGGCACTGTCCAACCATCTCGTCCTCGGTCGTCCCCTTCTCCTCTTGCCCTCACACTTTCCCAACATCAGGGTCTTTTCCAGGGAGTCTTCTCTTCTCATGAGAGGGCCAAAGTCTTGAAGCCTCAGCCTCAGGATCTGTCCTTCCAGTGAGGACTCAGGGTTGATTTCCTTCAGAATGGCTAAGTTTGTTCTCCTTGCAGTCCAGGGGACTCTCAAGAGTCTCCTCCAGCACCATAATTCAAAAACATCAATTCTTCAGCAGTCAGCCTTCTTTATGGTCCACCTCTCACTTCCATACATCACTACTGGAAAAACCATAGCTTTGATTATGTGGACCTTTGTCGGCAAAGTGATGTCTCTGCTTTTTAAGATGCTATCTAGGTTTGTCATTGCTTTCCTCCCAAGAAGCAGGTGTCTTTTAATTTCATGGCTGCTGTGACCATTTGCAGTGATCATGGAGCCCAAGAAAGTAAAATCTGTCACTGCCTCCAACTGATTGCTGAATGACAAGTGAATGCTTGTGCAAATCGCACATGGTTGAATAGGTCTACTCAAGTTGGGAGTATTGATTAGATACAGGACATTGAAATCATTGGGGCATAAGCCTCATTTCAGTGGCTCTGCTCTAAAAATACAGTTGTGTCTGAATGTCATCTGCCACAGTTGTTGCTGGCATTGTTATAGCTAGACGTCTCAATATTGCGTCTGCTACTTCCACCCTTTCATGCTTTCCTTGGCACGGCAGAGTACTGGCAGAGTTCTTGCATTCTTTTTAAAAGCTTGGAATTCATAAGCAATTGATGGATGTACAGGATGCCCTGCCAATGTTCACATATCATTGTGCAATTTCAGCCATTAGTCAGCACACAAAGAGTTGTCTCCCTTGTATAAGAGGGGAAGGAACAGAATATCAAGATGAAGCACCACTTTAAATGTCCTCACTCCTTCTGTCCCTGTTCCCACATTGTGTTTCGCCTCAAGGCAATCTGTTCAGCTTACACAACTAGCGCTGCATTTCCACCTGGCCTCCGAGTTAACTCCACGTGCACCCAGCTGACACAGTTTGGCTGCAGCCAGATCTTGACAGCCCTGTTATGACTATTGCCAAGGCTTAACACTAGCTTGCAGCTAGCTTTTAGACATTCAATCTATAATGAGTCCTGTAGA
Organism: Pogona vitticeps; assembly: GCF_051106095.1. Classification (NCBI taxonomy): domain Eukaryota; kingdom Metazoa; phylum Chordata; class Lepidosauria; order Squamata; family Agamidae; genus Pogona; species Pogona vitticeps. The sequence continues at coordinate 7,511,140 of NC_135787.1, forward strand.
ATAAGAGGCTTCCAATTATACTTGCCAAGCATCGCATGATCTATAGCCACTTGGGACTACACTGTAAGGGATGGAGGTAATTCCAGAGTGAGTACAGAAATTCCCAAAGTGGAAGAGCATGAGATGGCCGATGAGCCCCAGAGTGAAATAAAAAGAGGGTTATCTGTATCCCCAAGACACAGGCCATGGTCTTGAATCAGCAGTGGGATGATGCTCCCTATCATTAAGGATATTATGCAACCCAACTTTGGATTTTGCTCATGGACTGGATGGCGGTAGTTTTCCCCTCCTGTGATTGCAAAGCAGACCTCTGTGTGTAGTCCCTGTGAAATATTGGTTCAGTCCAAAGGGGTGGGACTAGGAAAAAGTGGGTCTTTGAGTAAGAGATGTGAATCAGAAGGAGCAGGAGAGCTGAAGAGGCTGGAGCTGCTGTGGCCACTTAGATTACTTGGTCTAGGTATAAATCCTATATGTTTGTGCTGGAGGGATGAATCGCATAGTGAATTCCTCTATGCAGTTGATTTGATATTTTGTGGGCTCCGCTACTGAGCACGCTTTGGCAGCACGAAGCTTCTTTGCCTCCCTCCCGAGATTTCTGGGAACAGAGCTAGACACACAGAAGCAGGACTGTAGATTATTCTGACCACAAACTGAGCGAGCGTAAGATTAATCTCAGTGGTATGTTAGGTAAGAAGAAAGTCTCACTCAAGGGGCTGAAGGAAATCTCAGGTCATCTGAATTTTGCTGTGCCTTCCTGGAAAGATTATTTGAAGCCATGAGGGGGCTCCGTCATCCATTCCATGCGACGCAGGTGACCACAGGCATGAAGCAGGATTTGCAGGGGTGGACCCAGTTTCTGGATGTCCGAGATGAACCTCAGGGCCGATTTCTGGGTCCACAGCAACGCAGCGGGCTCACTGGGCTTTGGAATTTATTTTATGTGTAGGTGGCATGTAGAAGTATCGCCAGAAGATTGGCATGAGGAAGGGATCACCTGGGAGCTAACATTCCTGGAATTTTTCCTCTATATTAGGTGCCATGTGGTTGTGGGCATATGAAGGGGCTATCTCAGTTGTGCGCTTTTGGCGTGATAACTTAGCAGTAGTTCACATCATAAACAACATCACTTTGCATTCTGAATGTGTGAAGACCCTAGTATGTGCATTTACATTGCATGCTTTAAGATTTAATGTTCTGATTCAAGCGAAGGGCTTCCCTGACAACAGCTTAGCAGATGCACTATCCCACCAGTGAATCGATTGTTTTAGGGAATTAGACCCAGGAGGCAACGGATATCCAGAGACACTTCCTCCAGAGGTTTGGCAAATTGGCAGGATGTCATAGGAAGGGCGATAGGTTTGGCCTTGGCCTCAAGGACCCAGTAGGGATACGCAACAGTGAGTATAGAATTCCAGGAGTTTAGAAGTCTCATAAGTCTGGAGCTCATACGGCCCATCCCAGTCGAACACCTCTAGCGATTCATAGTCTATCTGCGCAGGAAAGAGCTCTCACCAGATTCCATTCAGGGCAGGATGTCCGTCTTAGCTTTCCATGCCAAAGTTCAGTGATACCAAGACCACACTTTTGACTTCCGTATTCAGAAGATGATTGAGGAATGGAGCAAAGAAAGGGGTTGGGTCCATGACATTAGGGCACCCATTTCCCCCAACATTGTGACCAAAAAAAATTGCCAACAGGATGATTATGAGGCGACATTATTTAGGATGGTGTCATTACTGATATTTTCTTTTGGGGCGAGGTGGTGGTGGAAGGTGAGGGCAACACATCCAGGGTTGCTTTACAAAGGCATGACATTTCATTGGCCAATAATTTTGTCAGGATTTACTTTCATGGATCCAAGGCTGATCAACATGGCAAGGGAGCAGACATTACACTAGCCTTCTGCTCAATCAAGAATTATGCCCAGTAAAGGCAATCGAGTGCTACATTAGCAGTAGGAGAGAGGGACAGGGTTACCTATTGTTCATGAGGGTTTCCCGCTAACATATCAGTTCTGGAAATTGACAGATCTTGCCCTGCAAAGGTGGGAATATACAGTTTAAGGTTAGGCACACAGTCCTTTAGGATTGGTAGGGCTTCAACTGCAGCTGCCCTAGGTTATGACCCGAAGGCCATTAAGAGGTTGGGACGCTGGGCATCAAGCAGCTATCGGAGGCATGTACATACCCTTCCTCAAGTCCAGGCAGATGCCTGTTTCTATTTCTTTCATTACAGGTATGGCAGTGGTGACGAGGCGGCTGCACATCTTGAGAATTGGCCATAGCGATATTTCCTGGGTGGCGCATTATACGGCAAAATTGGCTCGGGGAAGCAATCTGGGTCTTGGAGCCAGGGCCCAGATTGAATAGAAGAGGGCACAGAGGAATGCTTGGGGCCAATTTTGCAGAGCGAATGCATTTGGCGCATGGCCTCCAGATGTATTGTTAATACATCTTGGGGAGGAATGATTTGGACAAATACAGTGGTGCCTCGCATAGCAACATTAATTGGTGCAGCAAAAATTGCTACAAAGCGATTTGGTTGCTATGCGATTTTAAAAAGCCCATAGGAATGCATTGAAACCCCTTCAATGCGTTCCTATGGGCTTAAAACTGACCTTTAAGCGAAGATCCTCCATACGGCGGCCATTTTCACTGCCCGGTAAGCGAGGAATCCGTCCCTAAACACAGCGGGCGGCCATTTTTTTAAACCCAGTGGCCATTTTGGAACCGCCGATCAGCTGGGGGAAAATCATCGCTTTGCGATAATCGGTAAGCAAAACAGGGTACCGATCATCGCAAAGCGATTTTTCCCCATTTAAAACATCGCAATGCGATCGCAAAAGCAATTGCAAAAAGTCCGTCAGTATGCAATTTCATCGTTAAATGAGGCGCCCGTTAAGCGAGGCACCACTGTATAATGATAAGGCCTTGATACGGGGTATAATGCATGACCTCAGATGGCTGAGGGCAGCATAACCATCAATGTGGATTATATGGTCCATGATCATCCCTCGGCTTGAGTGGAGGGCAGCTTGCCAAGCAGAGAGTTAACCGAGAAGTGCGTTTGGCTGTACGTAACAGCTTGAGATTGGTGATTGTTCACCAGGAGATCTGTGTAGAGAGGCTGGAGCTCTTTAGGAGCAATGGTGTGCACTTATCTGTTTGGGGCATCGAGCTATTCCTTTAAGGGCATCTTGGGGGGGGGCGCTTTTGGAGTTGGATAGGATGGTTGGTGAACATGGGACTTAGCTTAGCTAGTCCCTATGCTATGGCAGGTAGTGTGGATGGAACAGGTTTTGGTGAATCCCCTTGCAATCACAGGTAATGTATAGCTCATCTAACCTCCCAGTGCTGCGGATAGTGAGATTGCAGTGCGTGGGGGAGATGTGCTGGGGTCACACCCGGACTGATGGTCACCAAGGGGAAGGTGGCTTGAGGTCTCGGGTGGTCAAATTTGGGCTGGCCAGGGTCTCACCATCTTCAGGACTGCAAGACCTTAGGGCTTGGGACTCACCCATTTGCTTGGTAAGGGGTCTGGTGAGACCCCAATGCAAAACCTGATTCCACACTATGGCAGGCCCTCTCCTTTTATGATTGGCTATAATGGTTATTTAATAAAATGTGGCCCATATTTTATCCCATAAAACTGGTCTCGCCTCATTATTCCGGGGTAGGGGGCAATATTCTAGGCTTTTGAAGAGTCTGCATGTGGAGCTGATAGCCAACCCAGGTGGGGAAGAGATCTTGGATTTTTCTCGGAATTTGAAATTCAAAAGGACACTTGAACTTTGCAGATATGCAGCTGCTCAGCATATATATATGCATGCCAGGGAGATTAACAAAATTGCTTGTGATACCCAGACACAATGTCTGCAACAAGCTGCCATCAAAACTTTCTGACCGTTCAAAGTCCAAGGGAAAGTTGCAGAATAACCCTCCAGCATTCTTCTGCCCTGGGAGAAGGTCAGGGCTTCATAAATGAATAAGCGAAAGATGGAGCAGAATAGAAAGAGGTGAATATTTGGGCTTTGAGAGCTGTTGTAAATTAGACACTGTGACTGATTCTCCTTTTGGTAACTCCCAGGATTGCACTTCCAGATTTCAGTGGTAGGAATCAAACAGATTCTACCAGGGTTGGGCAGGCTGCGGAAACGACCCTCAAGCTGCTTGCAAAGGCTTTCCAAGGGCGAAGTGAAGAAGACTGCATTGTAAAAGCAGCAGTGCATTTTGAAAGCATTTACTGCCCTTACGTTTCATGCATTTTGATGAATATGTGATATTATTATTACTGGGCAAAGAGTTACACTTTCAACCCCAACAAAGGGGATGTTTGCTGGGCATAGTCCTTTGGCCTATTTGTTGCAGAGCCACAGTGTACGGTTCCCAGTCAATGAGTTCCGTACATATCTCACAAGTTTGTAGCTGCTGCACCTTCTCCCATTTTCCCGGCAGCAAGTGCATAGCTGGGTGGGGCAGAAAGACCATTGTCCAGGTGCTCTAGGAAGGAAGGAAGGAAGGAAGGAAGGAAGGAAGGAAGGAAGGAAGGAAGGAAGGAAGGAAGGAAGGGACAAACAAACAAACAAACAAACAAACGAATGAATGAATGAACAAATGAACAAACGAATGAATGAACAAATGAACGAACAAATGAACAAACGAATGAACGAACAAATGAACAGACGAATGAGCGAACAAATGAACGAACGATTGAACAAATGAATGAATGAATGAATGAATGAATGAATGAATGAATGAATGAATGAATGAATGAACAAACAAGATGATGATTATTATTAACCCTTATTTTGCCTCTCAAAATATATAAAACAAGGAGACAACTTCCCATCACTTCTATTTCTTTTAAGGTATTGCCCATTTTGGTGGCAGCTTTATCTTTTTGTTTCCATGCTGATTGTTTTACATTTTCAGGATGAGAGGTACATATGGTTGGTAGAGTGCCCGGAACAGAACATTGCTTCATTTATGCTGCCCACCCATGTTTTAATGGCTCCAGGGATCTGAATCATGTTTTAATTAATGTCAAGCTGGTTTTCTGAATTTCATTCCCTGAAATATTCTTTCAAGTGCTTTTATACTTCTGCCTGACGGTCTATTCCAGAATACAAAAGTAGAATGAAACATAGAGGACCTATTGGAAAAAAAGAAAAGAAGGGGAAAGGGCAGGAAAGGAAGCAAAATCACATAAGAAAAGCACAGGCGGAACTGCTCTCTGCCTCTCCTCTTTAAATGGGACCCATACTAAATGGGGTCTCTTATATTTGTCATATGTATAGTATCAGCATCTCCCTCCCTCCCTCCTTTATCCTCTTGCTTGCATTCTTGCCTTTTTGCTTTCTCACTTTCTTGCTGGCTTCTGTCTCAAAGGGCTGAGTTGAAATGAGGACTCCTGTATAGATTCCTAATATTAATGTCCCTGTTCACTTTGATTAATCTTATCCATTAACTTGTTGTCATACAATGTCAATAAAAGGGAGCATGAAAGCTACAGGGAATTTCCCAGGATTTCAATGCCTTAATTGAGTATTTGAAAAGGGCTTTTAAAAACACACAACAGGAAGCCTGAGAGCACATCGCAAGCCATTGTCACTCTCCGTAAATCATATGTTCCAAGGCACTCTTCCCCAGTATCACCTTAAAAGCAAACCTGTAAAAATCTATCAAAGATTGTGCCTCATCTCATTTTGTACATGAAAAGAAAGGAATGGTGTGTCTTTGGGCATCTCCTGTGTTGTCATGAAGTGAACAGTCCATATTTTTGTCCACCCTTCTATGTAGTCTTCATCGGGAAATGGAAAAAGACTGGCCTTGGCAGAAGGTTACTAAATACAAGCAAATGTGTAGTGCAAGGAGGGAAGAAGAGCATGTAGCTGAGCACAAGTAAGAAATTAGAGCCCAGACATTGGATGCAGCAAATCTCCAGTTCAATCTGTAGCACCTTCGGTTCAAAATTTCAGCTGGCAATTGACCTGTGCCTGAGAGACGAATTAGACATAAAGGGAAATGGGTATTCCCTATACAGTACCTAACCTCTGCTACAAAGGGGTTCCCTCAGAAATACATACCTGAGCAATCAGCCTTGCAAATTAAGCCCATGTTTGCTTTCCAATGACCAATCAGATCACAGATCAGAAACAAAGCACTCTGGAGGCCAAGGTGAGGAAAATAATGAGAGACAAACATCTTTCCCTACATGAGAGAGAACGACTTCTACAGACATGCGACATGTATCCTCTGGTTTGAACCCAACATTCATTGTCACTCAGAACAGAAGTACATGATAGCAAAAGCTTGGATAAATTACCTTTTTTAAAAAAAAAAATCTACAATGCCTAGCATCTGGCTGGTCCGTTCTGCCTCTCCACATAAGTATTTCTCAAGTTTTTGAAACAGACACATTATAACCTCACAAATTCCTTACTTTCTTCTAACCAAGGCTACTATTAGACTTGCTTAGAAGATATTTTGGATCAATGTATGTGAGAGGATGGGACGTGATGGCGCATGGGACGTGGTGGCACTGCGGGCTAAACCGCAGAAGCCTGTGCTGCAGGGTCAGAAGATCAGCAGTCGTAAGATCGAATCCACATGATGGAGTGAGCGCCCGTTGCTTGTCCCAGCTCCCGCCAACCTAGCGGTTCGAAAGCATACATATCCAAGTAGATAAATAGGGACCACCTCGGTGGGAAGGTAACAGCGTTCCGTGCCTAAGTCGCACTGGCCATGTGACCACGGAAGATTGTCTTCGGACAAAATGCTGACTCTATGGCTTGGAAACGGGGATGAGCACTGCCCCCTAGAGTCGAACTCGACTGGACAAAAATTGTCAAGGGGAACCTTTACCTTTATGTGAGAGGAGCAGAGTCACAGTGACTAGCTGTACCTCGCACGTTGTATAGATTGGCTAGCCCTGCCCCTGGCATCCTCAGGTAGAACATTCAGATAGGCGGCCTTCACACATGCCTCTCTATGACCAATGCTTCCAAGTGAACCCAACACGTGTGCAATTAAAAGGGCAGACGATGTGCACTTTGCTTCATAAGGGACAGCTCTAACCAATGTGACCTTTCATGATTCTTAGACATTTGCCCAGTACAGGAAGGATATTTCTGGACAGTTCTAACATGGCTGGAGATGTTGTGGTACCCTACAGTCCTTTAGATTCCACCAGGCATGATTTCTGTTGATGAACTACCCTTTTCACCTTATTTGGTTCCATAGCCAAAAAGGTGACAACAAGCAATCCATCATGTCCTCTCCCTCTCCTCAATCCTGCTAATTAACAGAGAACAAAGCTAGGAAGGATTATAGACATAACAATACAAGGTCCATTTTAGTGCCTTCAGATAATTTGGTGGTCCTTGTTTTCTGAAAGACCAAATTGGTGCACATGAGGGAGGGGGGTAGCTAGGCTTAAGCCAATCTTAGCTTCCGAAAAATTAATTGAGCTAGAAGGAGCGGCTGGTAAGTAGCAAAGTGTGTTTTCCAAATTGTAGTTTTGCATATAAATTGGAAATTATGCTTCCCTTTCACCTGAGATTACAGCAACTTTATTATTCCATTCCCCCATCCTTCTAAAATCTTTCCCTGTAGGAGAAGTATATATTGGAATTATTGAAAAATTATAACATCTTGCTGACAGTGTGCTTATAAGCAATCAATCAAATGTTCTCAAGATGACAAAAAGTTTTAAGGATGCTTTATTAGCTTCATAGCTTCCAAAGGTCGAGTCGTTTCTCTATTCAAGGTCTTTTTTTACGAAGTCAATCAATTTTGGTTAAGCAGTAGATCTTCTTCTTTGGTTCTCACCTCACAGATTAACCAGCTTAATTAAAGCCCTGTTGCTAAGCAAACTGGTGATTGCTTTCTTTTCTTATGGGCGAAATTCTCCAGCTTTCCAGCTTTCATTCCTTATATGGTATGCAATCCCATTCATCTTTAAATAGTTGTGTCCACTTATCCATGACAGAGGAAGAAGATAAGGCAAATCAGAGAGCCTGATCCATCAGGATAACATGTGGAGAGGAAATGTCTTGTATACCCACATGAGACAGGACCAGAAGTATAACTCTGTTGGAATTTACACCCCACCCCACTCCCTGGCCAAGCAAAGGCATGTCCATTTCAGGTAAAGGTAAAGGTTCCCCTTGACATTTAGTCCAGTCGTGTCTGACTCTAGGGGGCGGTACTCATCCCCGTTTCCAAGCCATAGAGCCAGCATTTGTCTGAAAACAATCTTCCGTGGTCACATGGCCAGTGCGACTTAGACACAGAACGTTGTTACCTTCCCACCAAGGTGGTCCCTATTTATCTACTTGCATTTGTATGCTTTCGAATTGCTAGATTGATGGCAGCTGAGACAAGCGACAGGTGCTCACTCCGGCACGTGGTTTCGATCTTACAGCTGCAGATCTATAGACCTTAAAGCACAGAGGCTTCTGTGGTTTAACCCACAGCGCCACCACGTCCATTTCAAAGAAGGGTTGAAGGACCCTCGGTGGGCTATCTTGCTCCAGGAAGATAGCTTACCTTAAATCTCAGAAGATGTGAGTATTTTACATCTCTGATCTGCATATCCTTATTAGAGATGGGCACAAACCAACAGTTTGGCTCTTCAGGGGTCCAGTAGTTATAAGCCTTGCCTCCTCTGGCAGTGCCTTGGCTTCTTTGCCCTGCCTCTTCCAGGTGCTTCGTCCAGCTCACCCAACAGAGGAGGAAGATTTAGGAACTGCCAAATCTCTGCTTGTACGGGAAACATACTGGCATGAACCACCAAACAGGCGGTTCTAGTCCTTATCACAAGGCACATCCTGGCCTTGTTGAGTTGCCTAGATATATTCGGATATTCATCGATTTATCTCATTTGTGCTGCTAAAGGCCTCTCTACATCTCTGTCTGAGATGAGGGGCTCCATCCTCCCTCAATCAACAAAATGCTTCTGGACCAACCCTGTTCCCTTTACAAATAATGAACCATCCAGGGTTAGGTAAAATATGAGCTGTGCTAGGATATTTAGAGACTTCAAAAGGAGGAAGGGGCTCCATGTCTCTGTCTCTCTATGCTAAGGATGCAAATCTACGTTTCTTCCATCCGTGCAGAAGAGGACAAGGAAGTGCAGAATTGTTCTCCTCACCTTGTGGGTGGATGAGCGATATTGGCACAGCCATCAACGCCACTATCTCAGTGTGCCTCATGGTTGGGCTGGCCTTGAGAAATATTCTGCATCATTACTCATAGAAATAAAATTCACTTAAAACTCATGCTTCATATACATTGTGGATCCTAACATGATTATTTGGGATTACTTGGTCCCGCATTATTAATAAATGCAATGCATGTTTTATTGGAGTTATTTCAATCTCGTATGCTGCCTTTCAATAGGTTTGGCTGGGGGGGGACTTTTCTGGGCTGGGGTGACTGTGAATCAGTCCATCAGTAACCAATGGTTCCTTCCCTTCCTCTAATTTTAAAGACAGCCATGCCTTTCTGCTTAAGAGTCTTTCCCCCTCTCTTTTTAGTCTGCTGAAACTTACGGAGTTGGTATGCAGTTATGCAGTTAGAATGTAATCTGCAGGTGTGAGTCTGTTAAGGCCTGTTGCTATAAACAGTCTTTTTTTGTACAGTACGCTGTTTTGATCTATTCAAAAGGTAAATGAAACTTTTTTTATTCTTTCTCTTACCAATATCTCAGAATCCATTATTGAGACTGTTAAGTGTCAGTTCATGAGTCTACCCTGGGGAGACTTGAAACTAATGTACGTTCCTGTACATCTGCTGTGCAACAAAAGGTTTTAAGACAAAATTCATAACTCTCCAACAAGTATTTAGATTTTTACAAAAACCGTTCTTCTCCTATCGGCTTCCTCGTTTTGGATTAACACCTCTCCTCCAATCACCAGACAAAGCAGATGCCAGTTCACCAGTTCATTATGTTTGAGCTCAATCAATGCATCATAGAGATCATTTCCCAAATGCTTCCAAGTAATAATAGTCAACAATGAAAGCAGGCATTCAGCTTAATGACAATAGGGAGTCCAAAGGTTCATTACATGGAATAGCAGAAAAGAAAAGAAAAACACATATACAAAACCATATACAGGAGGCCCTGCTGGGCTCAGCAGCTTGGAGAAGATCCTGAAAGATTATTGATTTCTTCTTTAGAAATGATGTAGCTGCTGGAGACTCGTTTCATGTAACTGCCATTCTTTTTTCTTCTGAGTGACTTTGTTGATCTATAAAGTCATTTCCTTTGATGAGTCTTGTGGAATGGTACCAGACACCGTTTAGGTCACACGGAGATGGTAGCTGATTCTATTCGCTTTACTGCAGTATAATATTTAGTAGCACACAAATAGATCAACTTGGTTTCAGATCAGAGTTAAAGCTGTCTCATAGTGGAATGAGCCCCATGGCACAGTGGTCAAACTGCAGTACTGCACTCAAGCCTCTGCTCAAGTCCTAAATTCAATCCCAATGGCTCAGGTACCTCTCTCAGGGTTGTCTCAGCCTTCTGTCCTTCCAAGTTTGCCCTCACTGGGAGGGCAAAGGCTTGTTTGCACTATTATCTTGCTAAACCATCCACAAAGTGATCTAGTACTCTGGGGTGGGAGGTAAGTTGAAACAACAACAACAAATGTCACAAAGAGCAGAAACTAGAAGATGAAGTGATGCCATAACTAACTGTGCAATGTCACCACTTCTCTTTGCTTACCTGTTATCCTTCATACTTCACCTTTTTCTTTCAGGCTTGCTTGCTTATTTATTTATTTAGAGTAGTCCTAGATCAAGCTGGAATTTTTAGCATGTATACATTACTGAAACAGCGATGTCTACACTGGCTTGGGCATGTCGTGAGAATGGCTGATGGTCGGATTCCAAAATATCTCCTGTATGGAGAATTAGCACAGGGAAATCGCCCCAGAGGGAGACCATAGCTGCAATACAAGCACATCTGCAAGTGGGATCTGAAGGCCTTAGGAATGGACCTCAACAGATGGGAAACCTTGACATCCGAGCGTTCAGCCTGGAGGCAAGCGGTGCATCATGGCCTCTCCCAATTTGAAGAGACCCTTGTCCAGCAGGCTGAGGCAAAGAGGCAGTGCCAGAAGCATCAATATCAGGGAGCAGGACAGGGTACAGATTGTATTTGTCTTCAATTCCACTCTCGAATTGGCCTTCTCAGCCACACTAGACGCTGTTCCAAGTCCTCGATTCAGAGCACGCTACCATAGTCTCTCGAGACTGCATAGTTATACCCCTGGGACCAGAAGCCAGATGTCCTGTCTGGTCCTGATGCTGTCTTTGTCTTCTGAAGCATGAAGGCTTTGCTGTGTATTGATAGGACAGTCTTCCGAGTTGATCCAGGCTTGTATGTTGCTTGCATCTGCTCTGGGCCAAATGGGTTCAACTGTGGGAGTTAGTAGAATGGGTGAACAGAGTGAGAGGATTTCTGCTGCCCTTAAACATGGGATGTGCTGCTTGCTGGTTTATTTCCTAGCTCCGTTTTAACGGATGATCGTTCCAAACAGCAATGGGAAGTGCCAAAGCGCAGCTTGAAAACAATTCACCCTCTTTCCTGAATTGTGAAGGGGCACCAAGAATTGGAGGAACTTGGCAGTGTACAGGTGAGGAATCTATTGACTGATCATGAATGGGTCACCCCATTATTCATATTCCAGTTCATCTGCCAGTTAATGCCTCTTCATTTCTAAAATGTGGTTGCAGCTGTTTGCACAGACACCAAGTCAGACAGGTAAGCCCCAAGACCTTAGCCTAGACTTATTTTCTGTTATGATGGGATGTTGGAGGCTTGTTATTTGAAACTAAGAGCAGGTATGCTGGAAAAGAGTGCTTAATTCTTCCACTCAGTGGTTCCAAAATGTTTTGACTTGTGGTTCCCTTGACTCACTGGCCACTGGCCATGGCTCCCCCAATATGGTACTTTGGGAGAGGGGAGAAGACAGGAGAGGGGAAGCCCAACCTGAGTAGTAATTCTACAGAGTACTTTTGGTGCCCAGGGGTGCCCCAGCTGGGTTTGAAAGCACCCCCATGGCACCGTGGCACACAGTTTGGGAACCACTGTTTCCACTGATCAGATCTTTTCACCTTTGACCTCATATCACTCAATTTATTTGATCCCCACCTCACATCTCAGGCTCCAAAGCAACTCTTAATGTTGTGTGGAAGGGTCTGGTCGACGAAAACTCAATAGATATAAAAATGAATGTCTCCTCTCATTCATCATGTTGCAGTTCCAGATCCAGACTAAGAAATCCGAAATTTTCTATCATTCAGTGTTACTATGAACCGGCATAAGAATGATAACAAGGGAGGCTCGCAGTGTTAACCCTTATGCACCGAGATGGGACATTTGTTTTCCCCAAGTAACATTTAGCTGTAGAGTTTACGCAGAACTAGATCTTTTGCAGCATTGCCACTGAAGGTTTGAAAACAGTGTTGCCAGGTTACAGCTGGAGACCTTGCACAGTTTTATATTTTATGGGGAAAGAAAGAGAAATGGCTGGAGCAAGACAAAAATAGTCTTGTTTAGGGTCATTTGGTTTCTGCCACTTCCCCTGCACTATGGGGGGGGGGACTGATCCATGCTGCCAAGAAGCCGCTCTGCAGAAGACAGAATATTTTTCTGTTTGTTTTTTTTAAACAACAACAACAAAACACTCTGAACAGAAACTGCAAACCTAATTTCATGTGTGAACAGGCCCTGGAATTATTCAATGGAAACAGCACAGGTTTTCCTTGACAAGAAGGAGACATTAGCTCACCCACAGCAGAGCCCCTGTACGTAAAGCAGAATTGTCAAGTGTCAGGATGAGGACAGGACAGACGTGGATGAAAATTAGGCAACTTGCACTCAGAGCCAAGGACACAAATCAAGAGATGCTAGCCGCCAGATGGTGAGCACAATCAGAGTGACAGGAGAAAATGGTGCCATGGATTCAACATCCCCATAATACTTTTGGAGGACAAAAGAAGGTGTCATTTAAGACAAAAGTGCTCTCGAAGATAACAGGGGATGATGGCACATAACACTGAAACACACAATGAAAGACCAAGAGGCTGGGTCACTCAAAAGCCAATAGGAGCAGAACTCCTTGAGGAAACGTCGGGTCCTTGATTGCCATCAAGTATGATCGCAGTGCCAGAAATGGTGGGGAGCTCACCTGGGAAAAAGGAAACAGGAAAATTTAAAATCATTGGTGTTCATATTGCTAGCATGTCAGGAAATCAGACCTTTCCACCTTGGTTTTCCTCTCCTACTGTATATTTCATCTTTATATAGTTAGGTGTTTAGTCAATCCTTCAGGGTTGAAGAGATAGGCATGCACTGCTGGTTTGGCGGTTTGGCATGGTTTTGTTTCCCAGCCGAACCTCTGATCTGCAGTTTGGTACCCCACCCTGTCCAGCGGGTGCCCACGTGGTGGGAAGACCTCGCTCTGCCTCCTACGGGAGATGCTTCTTGGTGCTGGTCTCCATAAAGAGATTAGGTAAAGGTCCCCCTTGACAATATTTGTCCAGTTGTGTTCGACTCTAGGGGGTGGTGCTCATCCCCGTTTCCAAGCCATAGAGCCAGCGTTTTGTCCGAAGACAATCTTCTGTGGTCACATGGCCAGTGCGACTTAGACACGGAACGCTGCTACTTTCCCACCGAGGTGGTCCCTATTAATCTACTTGCATTTTTGCATGCTTTCGAACCGCTAGGTTGGCAGGAGCTGGGACAGTGACGGGAGCTCACTGCATCACGTGGATTCGATATTATGACGGTTGGTCTTCTGACATTGCAGCACAGAGGCTTCTGCGGTTTAACTCACAGTGCCACCACATCCCTTATGAAGAGAATAGATAAAGCCAAAAGGTTGTTTCTTCACTATCCAGGACCACACCGGAGGAATTCAAAACAATATGAGAGAAGAGGTGGAAACAACTGTATGAGGAATTCTTGGTAAAGTTCTTGCATCATCATTATGCAACTTAGTGAAGAATTTTCTGGTGAGCGTTCTTGTATCCAACATGAGGTGAGACAAAGAGGCTACCTTCATTCCTTAAATGCTCTGCCACTTGTGCCAAATCCCTCTGGACAAAGACATTTGTTCTTTCCTTTTTCCAAAACAGAAGCAACACAGAAACACGGCAAGCACAGGAAGGCAGGGTGATTGTCTGTAAAGACTCACACAAACTGAGCCATCCATCCAATGTGTCTAATACTTTTCGTTATTATTATTTTAAAAATTACAGGAAGAAAACAACCATAGACACAGGTTACAATGCACAGCTTTACAACAGCTGAATTTAAACCACATTACTCATATCCATATATCTCCACCCATGTCACCATACCTCTTGGGACTAAGTTCAAATTCTTTGTTTTTACATTTCATTCATTCATTCATTCATTCATTCATTCATTCATTCATTCATTCATTCATTCATTCATTCATTCATTCATTCATATATGTCCACAAGCCTCAGTTAAAACAATACAACAATAAGAACAAGCTAAAAAGATTATTGAAACATACATATATTTAGAAAAATAATCAGCTATATTAATAAAGCCTTTTTATGAGATCTTACAACAGAAAACAAGAACTTAGCTACAGCCTCTGGAGCTGTTTGGTTTTATATTTTGTAGTACCCTGTTTCTCTCCAGAAACATATTGATTCTTGTCCCACTGTAGACTTCTTCCCATTCCAAAAGACATACTCTAGAAATACATTCCATATTGATTTAAAATCATTAGGTTTTTATATTTCTCTTCTAAGCCGCCTAGAGTGGTCTTAACTGACTAGATAGGTGGGATATAAATACTGTAAAATAAATAATAATAATAATAATTTTCATTTCACCAGTCAATTTATCATGCCCAATGCATCTAATGCCTAAAACAAAGAAACAACTGTTCTAGCTTTGCATAATTGCACAAATCTTACTGCAAAAGAAGAGGAGGAGGAGGAGGAAGAATTTTGCAAATGTAGGAACGAACGTTTTATGGGTCGGATCATACTTCTTCACTATTAGAGAGCAGGCTGGGTAGGTGGGGCTTGTCAGCCATGGAAGGCAGCCCATCTAGGAGAAGGAAAACTCCAATTCCAAACCTCCACTGCCTTGTGGCTATATCCACTCATGGAAAAGGCTTCAGGAGTCAACCTCGAGGCAAAATCCGGACCCGGAGTCCTGGAGGCAGTTCGTGTCATTCTCCCAACTCCTGCGACGTTGCTGGAACCAGTCGTATTGGCTCTTGCCTTTCCAGTGGACCATTTCAAGCAATGTGGAGAGGGGGGATTTGCTGCTTGGGTAACAGCCTATCCTCCATACTACTTTACCCAGGCTTCATGCTCTGGAGAGGACACTTCTCGATACAGAGCATGTTACCATAGTCTCTCGAGACTGAAGGATGCCTATGATGAGGAACGATTTTTGATAAGCCCAGGAAAAATATCTCCCTGCCTTCCTTGCCCTCATTCATGAGTACAAAACAAGCAGAGGTTTATACCCCCCTAGATAAAATACTTAGACTTATATTTGTGTAAAAGTTAGTAATACTTTGTTAAACTTGCAGTGTTTAAATGAATTCAATTAAGGTTTTGTTTCTGTTTAGACTCTCTGGGCCACAAACTGCCAGAAGAGTCTTCCTGCAATGCTGCTGAGGATGACAAACAATGGCTACTGATAATGACTATGGACCTTCCCACCTCATGACACTCGTTTTCTTTAACCAGTTCCCAGTCTACCTGCATGCATTGGCAACTTTCGCCCCTTACTCTCCATAAAACAAAATCCCTGTTTGCTGTTTTTTGGAAAGAGAGAGAGAAGAAAGGCTTTCCATCCATTTTCAACTGACGTTTCTGCTGCCTTAAGAGTTCTTTTTGGCCTCTCGCATTGTTTCCCTATTAAGAGGTTGGAAAAGATGCCTGTCTCGGCAAGTTGCTAATCGGAGCGACATTAAACCCATTCTTCATCAGCCTTGGCACTCTATCATTGTAACTGAGACCAAAGTGCTACCTGGAGTATTTCCTTAAGAGCAGTTCCAAATTACAGGGCTTACTTTTGCCATTAATATTTGAACATTCTTATTTATTTATTATTTATTGGACTTTTCATGCCGTCCATCTGGCTGCTGCAACCACTCTGGGTGTTTTACAGTGAAAAAACACACAGATAAACAATAATATGAGATAGTAAACACAATAACCATCAAAATCAAATTTTAATATTAACTGAACATAAACAGGGACGTGGTGGTGTTGCGGGTTAAACCTCAGAAGCCTCTGTGCTGCAAGGTCAGAAGACCAGCTGTCGTAAGATCGAATCCATGCAATGGAGTGAGCTCCCGTCGCTTGTCCCAGCTCCTGCCAACCTAGCAGTTCGAAAGCATGCAAAAATGCGAGTAGATAAATAGGTACCACCTCAGTGGGAAGGTAACGGCCTTCCATATCTAAGTCGCACTGGCCACGTGACCACAGAAGATTGTCTTCGGACAAATGCTGGCTTTACGACTTAGAAATGGGCATGAGCACCGCGCCATAGAGTCGGACACAACTGAACTAAATGTCAAGGATAAACTTTACCTTTACCTTTACCTTTAGCAACACAAGTAAAAACTAAACAATAATTAGGATAGTTTAAAGGCAAGATGGTGGAAAAGATAGACCATGTTTGAATACCCCAGGGAAGCCTGCCTGAAAAGCTATGGTTTCAGTGATAGTTTAAAGATTTCCATTCTACTCTTCCTCACAAGCTTAGAACCTTTATTTCTCAAAAAAACCTTTTCAATTTGAGAAGGAAAAAATTTTGAATTTCCTCGCCAGAGGCTGGAAAAATTGTTTTTGTGGATGACAACTTCTCAGTTCATTCAACTGCCATGGCCAGCATCCATGCTACCTATGTACAGTATTCAAGAAAGTATATATATATTAATATTAACATCTCTGGGCTAGGGATAACTAAGACAAAGCTTTGGGTTTTTTTTAACATCCAGAATTAGAATTAAATTATAGCCAAGCTTAATTATATATATATTAATAATAGGAACAAGAACTGAACTATTAAATAACACAACAAAAGACTCAGACATGAAATGAATGAAAGATAGTTTCCTGAATTGAGTTTCTAGCATTTCTTATTAAAAGAATCTTTTGGCACACATGTAAAGTACAGGTGGACAAGAAGTACAGTGACTGATATTCCTCACAAGCAGCTCATCATATTCACACATGTTTAATCAAGAGAAAAGAAGACTGAAAAGTGATATGAAAGCCATCTTGAAATTATTGTTGGTGGCTTTAAAGGGCAGGAATGAAAGGATTCAAAATGGAGGAGATTTTTGCAAACATTAGGGAGAATTGGAAGCCAACCTTTGTGAAGAAAGACAGAAAAATCTGGGCATGTTTAGCTATGAGAAAAGACTGAGAGAGATATGAGGGCTTGAATACTTGAACATTTCTCATACAAAGGAGAGGAGGGATCTGTTCTCAATCATCCCAGAGTGCAGGACATGTAATAATAAGCTCAAGCTACAGGAAACCAGATTTAGGCTGAATATCAGGAAAAACTTCCTAACTGTTAGAGCAGTACAACAATGGAGCCATTGACCCCAAGAGGTGGTGAGTGTACCAATACTGGAGGCATTCCAGAGAAAAGTGGACCACCATCTGTCATATCTGCTTTGGTTTGGATTCCTGCATTGAGCAGGGGATTGGATGGTCTTATAAGCCCCTTTCAATTCAATTATTATATGATCCTATGAACGCACTGATGGTAAGAAGATGTTGGCAAAAGAAGAGACCACTTCATGGTCTTAACACTCCTTAAAACCAAATTTATATTTTTGGACAATCAAAAATCATAGAGATATGACTTTTCTACTTCCATTATTTCAGTGCCATTTCTCATTTTATGAACAAGAGTGGGAACAATACTGGTGGCCTCTACATTTATAGCATTGGCCTTTCCACAAAACCGGAAGAGAATTGATGCCATAATTTCAGTATTTTGTACAGCTATGGAAGAGGGAAGGGACTCCATCCAAATAGACAGGGAGTTAATGTGTGATGTAGCGCATAAAAGGTATGTCTGAGAGAAAGGGGTTAGAAATGGCCTCTAACTCCCTTCCAGCTCAACGGTCTGGAAATACCTTTCAAGCCAAATGTGTGAAAAACTCCCAAGAAAAGACAACTTCTGTTGGAAACTTTATATTTCTCACCATTTCCGATTCCACGAGCATTGCCTTTGGCCTCAATTTGGAAAGCAACCTCAAAAGACCTCCCAAAGTCAATGCTCAATTAGCATGAAGTCAATGCCACTAATGAGCTCACAAACAGATTGAGAACCCATTGTGGCAGCGGCTGGCAGTCTCTTTGTGTGTTGCTCATCTTCTCCTATTGTGGAGCTGGGAAAGGGCAGGATGAAAGGTCATTGTTGGATGTGATAATCAACATCTTGCAGGAGAGAAGCTACTTCCCCTATCTCATTTGAGTCATCAAATGTGAAAACTTTCTGAAAGGTTCCTTTAGAGTCAGATTTCTGGGTGAGAATGAGGTCTGGGCCACGCTGACGCTCAAGTAAGCAAGCTTGAGCTTAGTTACTTGAGCTTCAGTTAAAAATGGATGGAAGACTTTAGCTGAAGCAAAGCTGGAGGGTCTGGTTCAGGGGAAACATCTCCAGCTGAACTAAGAGGCAGCAAAGCAGTACATATCACATTTATTCAGCAATGCTGACCATTTCTGTGTCACCACCGAATTTTCATCTCCAGTGAAATTCAAATTGATTGAAGGTTTATCTCATAGTATTGAAACTTTGATAGAAGCTTGGAGGTGGGCTGGGAGTTTGATTCCCCACTGTGCCTCATGAGAGTACATCCAGTCTGGGCAAACTGCACAGTTCCAAGGCACCTCCAGAAGAAGGGAATGGTAAAACACTTCTGAACATTTTATTCCTGGAAAAACCTGGAAAAGGTTGCCAAACACTGGTCAATTGGCTGGGGCAGTCTGAGAGCTGAAGCCAAATGAAATACCATTTCCAACACAACTATACAGTGGTGGATGAATCTCTCCCACCAAGCAGAAGTACCATTACTGCCCCCATCTTCCAACCCTCCCATGATGCTCTTCTACTTTTGCCACTGCCTCCATAATCTGTTCCGTTCAAAAAGGGTCAGCAGGTGGGGAAGAAGGGCACCATTTTCATACCCAGATTCCTTTTCTTCCATCCTCTTCCTTATGAGGACTAGGCTTAAACCACACAGAAGTGCAAGAGATTGGCTATGGAGGCAAATAATCCTTACACGCACAGAAGACAAATGTTCTGAGGGATAAGAGTGATGTGGGCATCTAATTTTAATAAGCATACACAAAGTTAGCCTCAGCAAAGTTTTGGAAACTTTGGTCTATCAGCTGCTCAGCTTATAGCAAAACCATGTTCTTTCCAACCTCTGCTGGCAGGCCAGGCTGACCTACTTTTCAATGTTATCCCACAAGGTACCACAGGACTTCCTTTGTATGTCTCCAACATCAAAATATATTTATGTAATGTTGCTTAATAAACAGAACTGCCTCCTCTTGAAAGCAACCCATTACTAAATAGGAAGAAAATATTGGGAAAACAACAACAACAACAACCCAGCATCCACTTTGTTATCCCAGGGGTGATTTGCATATTAGGTCATGGCAACAATACTTTCTACGCTTGGGCTCCACACATCGTTGTGGTTAATTACTCTGAGATATATTTTAAAAAGGGAAAACGTTGAGAAATAGGAATACTTAAGGTCAAATTTCAGCAGTTCATCTTAGAACACTGTAAGGTATTTCAGCACAAAAATTCATCAGTGCTGGAACAAACATTCGTAAAGATTTCCTAATCTTGCAATTTTGATGTCCGTGTCAAACAAAGATGCAGAAATTTTGAGTTTGAACCTCAAGATCACAAAGATGTTGGCATGAGGACCTACTAGAAGTTCTACCATTGAGGGAGGAAGCAACTTCACCCACTGGGTGTACTCTCAGTATCAGGAATTCTTTCCAGAACAGAGTCAACATATTCCTCTAGGATGGCATTGTTGTTCTGCCAACCCTCTCAAGTTGGTTACAGGCCATCTAGTCAGAACCTGCAGACCCGAATAGGGATTTCAAGGTGAGATATTTAAGGAGTGGCTTTACCAGTTCCACTCCCCCAGTGAGCTTCCAGGACCAAGTGGGGATTCAAAACCAGGCTTCCTGACCCCTAGCCTGTCACTCTATCCACTGCACCACACTAGAGGCTCAGGCCTTTTAAACATATGTGCTATGCCTTATTTTTATTTACTACAGTAAAGCGATCTCATTCTCTTGACAAAATTGGTTCCATTCACAGAAGTGAGTCTTCCCCCTAGAACATTCTGAACACTTCTAAAACAGGATGTGTCTGACTCTAGGGCATGGTGCTCATCCCCATTTCCAAGCTGTAGAGCCGGCATTTTTCCATAAACAGTTTCCGTAGTCATGTGGCCAGCATGACTAGACATGGAATGCCGTGACCTTCCCACCGAGATGGTACCTATTTATCTATTTGCATTTGCATGCTTTCGAACTGCTAGGTTGGCAGGAGCAGGGACAAGCGACGGGAGCTCACTCCGTTGCATGGATTTGATCTTACAACGGCTGGTCTTCTGACCTCGCAGCACAGAGGCTTCTGCGGTTTAACCCGCAGTGCCACCACATCCCTCACTCTGCTGTTTGGATTCAAACTGCTGGTCTTTTGACTTTGCAGCCCAGAGCTTTTTTCTTCTTCTTCTTCTTTTTTTTTTTAGGATGGATACAACACAAACAGATGAATAAAAAAACAGAATAGATTTTTGCTCAGTCTGTTCAGCTCACTTCAAATCGGCCAAGACCCCACATAGGGCCATAGGGCACCCATTGTGAGTGATAGATCTAGAATGCTGGCTTTATCTGTTTACCTTATTCAGATGTCATGCCTCAAATGAGAAGGGCTGGCGGCATGATAGTGACATGGCAATCTGTCTTCCCCCCCATTAGAATTTACATAATTAAATATAGTGTCCTTTGGGGGACCAAGGTGCCAAACATTCACTCCTGCTACTTGTGGTTGTTTAGTTGTCATGTCTGACTCTTTGTGACCCCATGGACCAGAGCATGCCAGGCCCTCCTGTCTTCCACGGCCTCCCAGAGTTGGGTCAAATTCATGTTGGTTGCTTTGATGACCCTGTCCAACCATCTCGTCCTCTGTCATCCTCTTCTCCTCCTGCTTTCACACTTTCCCAACATCAGGGTCTTTTCTAGGGAGTCTTCTCTTCTCATGAGATGGCCAAAGTACTGGAGCCTCAGCTTCAGGATCTGTCCTTTCAGTGAACACTCAGGGTTGATTTCCTTCAAAATGGAGAGGTTTGTTCTCCTTGCAGTCCAGGGGACTCTCAAGAGCCTCCTCCAGCACTCATAGTCATGATCTAATTTGCATGGGCCTATGAGAAGATTGGAGGGGCAGAGTCAGAGGATATATGAAGATTTGGCAGGAGGAGGAGGAGTCAAATAGTCAGAAAGAGATAGAGAGATGCAGATGGAGAGAGAGAGAGCGAGAGATAAGAGAGTGGTTAGTCAGAGAGAGAAGGAACAGATACTAATAGAGATAAACCTGGATAAGATAAATATATAGAGAAGGTGGTAATTATATAGCAAGAAAAAAGTATATATTTAGAGACCTGTTAATGATTTGCTTGTGCATAATGTTCATCGGAAGAACATCTATGATTATTAAATTGACTTCACTCCAATAAATAAGTTTTGTTTGCATTCACAAGGCAAGTGTTTCGACAAACTTCATTTATATTGTGGATTAAGCAAATTCACTGGTGGCAGTGAGAGGAAAACACGACTGGAGCCTTTGTGAGGGCGCACGTAAGTGAACTTCACAGTAGGGTAATAAATATTTAAAATAAATACAAATTTAATTTTTTCAGACATTTATTCAGATATCCCATCAACTTCTCCATATCTGGTAAAGCCTGACTAAGGCATTTGGCCTTTTAGTATGCTTTTAATCCTAATATCACTGAATTGATGTTGCAGCTCTTTTAACTTTTCTTTGTTCAGTGCTGTAGAAACATCAGAGTTGGAGTTGGGAATGTAAACACAGGTGATAAAACAATAATTCTAGAATATTTCCCCGTCCCCTTCACCCCCGAGAACACCCTCTCAGCGTTTGGGGCTCCAAAAGGACCATAAACCTCAGCTTGACAACATAAACATCCTCCTCTCTTCATTCACAGAGACTTTTTTAAAAAACTTATGCCATGTGGTATTAGTATCAAAACAGATAGATAGAACATAAGGGGATCTTCAGCCAACTCCCTGGAATAAAATGAAGCACACAGATTTGATTTACCATCTTTATCCAAGTGAATGAGACAGCTTGAAAAGCTCAAACTAATTGAAGGATGGAGTTTGTTTATTACTTCCGAAGGAAGCTTCAGTTGCTCTAATTAAATGGATGGATAGATGGACGGGAAGATGAAAGATGGAGGGTATAGCAATCAGCCACAGCCAATTAGTTTTCCATTACTTCCTGGCATATTACTTTATTAAGATATTAAAATAAGAAACAAAGTAATGCTTTAAAAAAAAAGACGGCGGTCATCTGGTCATACTGCTGCGGAGAAACAACTATCTCTGATTCACAACGGAACAAAGTTTAGTCTTCTAGGCACTGGGTGTGCAAGAGGAGTTTCCAGTGCCTCTATGAACACTGGGTTGCATTAATGAGTATCTGTTCAGTGTAATTTTATAGATGTCTACTTAGAAATACAGCTGCATTGAGTTCAGTGGGACTTGCGATAAGGTACAGGACTATAAGATTTGTAATTTTATTATTTATATTATTTTCCCCACCTTTCTCTTTAAGAAGGACCCAAGGCAACTTACATCATGAAATGACAATATTTGAAAGCAACAACTCTAAGTATAGATCCTTAGCAAATGCCACACTAAAAAGAGTAAACAAAAGCAACACCAAAACCATGTTCAAAGCAGTGAGTCGCAACCATCCATTGAACACCCCCTTCTACAGTCAGTCAGTCATTAAGGGAAAATGAAGAGAAAGGTTTTCACCTGTTTGAGGAAGGATAGCAAAGATGGGGCCAGCCTGGCCTCCAGTGGCAGGGAGTTCCAAAGTCTGATAGCAGCAACAGAGGCAGCCTTCTCCTGTGTCCCCAACAAATGCACCTGTGAGGGTGGCGAGACAGAAAGAAAGGCCTCTCCTGATGATCTTAACACAATCATTGCAGTTTTATCATGTGTAATACAATAACCCTGCCTGAGTACAAAGTGTGTTTGAGGTGGTATAGTCCTATCAATAGTCAGCACAGTCTAGAAACAACTGTGCATGTCACCATGTAGACCACGATTTATTTAAGATAAGAGGGGTGACTGCCACTTCATCTTTGACTCCTTGTCTCTGCTGTTGGAGAAAGACGCATCTCTTAAAGCAGCCCTTTCCTTCAGAAAAGTTAACTCTTCCATCTTGACCAGTCAGATGCAACCACATGATTGCCCAATATTGTCAATTCTGCCAGGCTGTGTTTCTCCATGATTTCAGGGAAAACTCTTGTCGTACTCCTACCTGGAGTGCTCTAGCAAATCCCAACAGTCCTCCTTCAAAGTATTAACAAGGCCTGATCCTGACACAGCTTCCAAAATCAAAGTCAAGTGATGCTCAGAGTGGCAGCTGCTAGTGAGCGAAGGCAAATCTGTGACTGTAGAACTTTCCAGCTTTTTGCTGTTTTTGCAAAAGACCTTTGAAAAGGACATTGGTATTTCAGGTGCTTTCTTTCCGTTTTCTTTTTTAGATTCTTGATTTTTCATAAAGGAAAGCTTCCTTTGATAAACAGGCAGCCAGAGAGATCTTTACTTCCCCCACAACTTATCTCTCCAGCTGACGAGCCAGCCGCTCATTGGTATGAAGGCTGAAGTGAATATTGATTGAGCCTATTATCACTTGTTTACAAAGCAGAACCCAAATCTCACAACCTTTCCATGATCAATTACTGTACCCTCTGGATGTACCATGTCAATCTTGACCTTGAAACACCTATCAGACAAGCTGGTTCCTCATCAGGCAATGGTTGAATAATATAAAGCAGAATATAAAGCCAATTTTGTACAAATGGCTATTTTTGCCCATTTAGAAGAAACGACAGGGATCAGGGATTTAAACCCTGGACTGGTTTGACTATGTGTAATAAGTGAAACAACTATACATATATATTCTTTGGGATAACAGTATATCTATTGTTCTTGCAAGATTTATTTGAGTCTCAATGTCCCAAGTTTCAGATGCCTGGAATACTCGGGAAGTGTGCTTGTTTGTTTGTTTTAAAAGGTAAAAAGCCATTGGAATAAATATTATCATTCAACATTTTGACAAGGGGTACTGTTTTTGTCCTCGCCAGTGTAGCCTATTGTGATAAAATTAATTTCCTTTTTTTTTTGGTTTTTGTTTTTCTTTTTTGTTTTTCTTTTTTTCTTTCTCATTTCTTTCTTTCTTTCTTTTTTCTTTTTTTGAGAAGAGGTCAAGCTAAGACATCAGGAATGAGAAGTGGCCTGTCTGGGCTACAGTTGTGCCCCGCCGGACGATTACCCCACTCTACGACAAATCCGTTTTACGTTGACATTTTTGCGATCGCAAAACAATGTTTTAAATGGGTTTTTTTCACTGTGCAATGATCGGTTCACTGCTTCGGGAAATGATTTTCGCTTTACGATGATCAGCAAACAGCTGATTGTCGGGTTTCAAAATGGCCGCCGGCTGAAGAAAATGGCTCCCTGCTGTTTTCTAGGATGGATTCCTCGATTTACAGGCACCGAAAATGGTCACCGTATGGAGGATCTTCACTGGACGAGCAGGTATCCAGCCCATTGGAATGCATTGAACGGTTTTCAATGTGTTTCAATGGGTTTTTTAATTTCATTTGACGACGTTTTCGCTCTACAGTGATTTCGCTGGAACAAATTTTCATCGTCAAGTGAGGCACCACTGTATTATTAATAACGATCATATGCCATCAAGTCAATTCTGATTCATGGCGACCCTTTTCAGGGTTTTCCATTTAGAAAACAACTCAGAAGCGGTTGACCATTCCCTTCTTCTGAGGGTCCCCTGGGACTGTGGTTGCTCGCCCAAGGCCACACAAGCGGGCTCTACTTGCAGGAGGCACCGTTGAGAATCCAACTCCCAACCTCTGGCTCTGCAACCAGAAACCTAAACCACTGAGCTAGCTTGGCACCATTTGAGGGGAAATTAGAAATTCTCAGTGAGCTCAGGAAATGCAGGACCTACTAGCCCTAACCAAAACCCTGATACTAACCCTACTGCTTCTCCTAACCTTCGATACCTTGGAATTCCCAGAGATGCGAAAAATAGTAAACCAGTCAATGCAAGGCTGGGAGTTTGCTTGTTTGTTTTTAAAAAATCTCAACAGACAAGAATTTCATTAGGCTGTAAAACAACAAAAACAGAACCTCTAGAGGTTGATTCCACCACCCCTGCTGTTAGTAGGAAGGGGAAAATGCCATGGAAATCAAGCCTTCTGCTCTGGTCTAAAAAAAAAAGAATTGGATAAAGTGAAATTTGTACAAGAGATAATTTGAAAGGTCTCTGCCAAGTAAACAGCACTCAGAGCTGTTATTTACAGATCCTTGCCTTTAAATTTTAGTGAACAGCTCTGGAGATAATCACTGTGTTTCTTTCCCCCTCCCTGCTCCAAACAGCTCCTCTCTTTTTAATAAATATTCACTTTGTGTAATGCGATCTACACATGCACAGGCATTTTCCATAAATATTGAACTTGGAGAATTACCAATGGAATGCAGTTACGCTCTGCAACAATAGCTGGGTGCCTAAAAGACAACCAACTGCTGCACAACTAACATGCATAGCAGAATTACCTGTTGGCATCAGTCGACTCCTAAACAATGCCAGGCATAGAGGGGAAAAGAGATTAACCTCGATTCATGGCCCAGCCCAGCTTGGCTCTCTCTGCACATGCTTCCAGCTTGTGTGTCCAAGGCACCAAAAATATGAAAAAAAAATGCAAATCATCGTCATCTAAGAACTCTAGAGCTGGAAGGGACCCTATGGATCATCTAGTCCAGCCCCCGTCAAAGAGGTACAGTGGGGAATTGAACCTCCAACCTCGGGTGCAAGTACTGTGGCAACTTAGGATGAATGGGGAAAAAAATAGGGTGATTGAAAAGTGCCCCCCTCTCAATTAAAAGTGGTGTCTACACAAGGTGAGGGAGGTGGTGGCACTGCGGGCTAAACTGCAGAAGCTTTTGTGCTGCAGGGTCAGAAGACCAAGCAGTCGTAAGATCGAATCCACGTGACGGAGGGAGCTCCCGTCGCTTTGTCCCAACTCCTCGCCAACCTAGCAGTTCGAAAGCATGTAAATGCAAGTAGATAAATAGGTACCACCTCAGTAGGAAGGTCACGGTGTTCCTTGTCTAGTTGCGCTGGCCACGTGACCATGGAAACTGTCTACGGACAAACGCTGGCTCTACGGCTTGGAGATGGGGATGAGCACTGCCCCCTAGAGTTGGACATGACTGACTAAATGTCAAGGGGAACCTTTACCTGTACGTAGACAAGGTGAGTGGGGGAAAGATGGTTAAAAAGGATTTCAAAAGGCTTTTTAAAAAAAGGCTTTAAAAATCAGCAGTCACATTAACAAAAGATGTGATGAGTTCCACAAAAATAGCACATTTTACAAAACACTATGTTTAGTGTGAAAGCCTTGTATTCTGGGCAAAATACTCTCTGATTTGTATAAACGTCTCCCAGCATGCAAGCTTTTTGTGCAGTAAATGCTTACAGGAATTTTATTTGGGAAAAAAGGCGAACATTTGAAAGATGCACGAAAACTTGTGTGACCTCACCTGACAGGAAGTTTCCCAACAACTGCCGGGGCATCCCAGCAACCATGGATCTAGCTTCCTTCTCAAACAGGAAGTTAGGCCTATCCCAAGGCCTGAAGCCTGCCACCTGGCCCCAATTTAGGTGTTCTTAAGGAATGGATCCTGCAGATGGGATTCTTAGAAAGGAGAATGATGGGATTTGTAATGCAAAAATCCTAAATGCACATCCTTAGTAACTATGTCATCTGCAGCTTGGAACTTGCTATTCCCGGGCACTGTCCCATTCCATCATCCACTCACTTTATGTTAAAAAGCCTCAGAGGGATCAGAAGGAAGTGGTCTAGCTAATGGAAGCTGGTAGCTCTGATGCCAATGAGGCAGTCAGCCTGACTTTAGCTTCTTTAAAGCTTAGAAAAAAACATGGAGTCCATTCATCACCTCACTGACTTTGGAACTATGAACCTGCATTGCATCTGGCAAAACAATGGGTAGGCCTCTTTGAGCAGCCCTCTTGTCCTCCTCTATGCTGACACACCAAGTTGCTGCAGAACCGAAACCTTTTATTAAAGTAAAACTCAACTTAAGAGGCCAATGGGCTCAGCATAGCTATGTACCAACAGGGTGCCGAGAGTTTCGCATAATCTCTTTCCTTAAGCTCTCGGGTGAGGACCAGAGACCCCTCTCTTCTGCCAGCATTCTCCTCAGGTCAACCAAACAGGGTGTGCCGCAACATGGATGTTGGATGCAGGCAGTCACCTGCTTCTGCAGGCAGATGGCGTGGGCATCTTCTCTGGCCAGCCTGAAGAACCCACTGGTTGCTCTTTCCAGCCCATAAGCTTGCTTGTTTTCTGCAGTGGCTCGGCCAAAGTCCAGTCATAACCAGCTGGCTCCTTCCAGTATGAGGGACTTGAGGTAGCGGGGCCTGGGGCCTCACTTCTTGAGGGCCTGGTGGTCTCATGGGGTAGCTTGACTTGAAGCAAGCACTCCTGGTTTCTATGGTGGCAACACTGGGGCTGGTGTCAGTTCTCACTTAGTGGGCTTCACAACACCGACCCTGATCTTGGTGTATGTGGGCAGCCTTCTTTGGGAGCACAAACAAGTCCACCCAATTACCAGTGTCTGGGTTGCATCCATGGACCACCCCCTAACCTTCTTACCTGTGGCTTTAGCTCTTCTGCCTCACTTGTCTCCCAATCCATGGCATCAGCCCATAGGTCCACCTCTGCATTGACTGGTTCCTCCTAATGTCGGAGTCCTCCCATGGCTCTGATTCTGATTCCTCAAGGGCATCTCCTCCTGCCTCATCACCACCACATCAACCTGCTGGAGGGCTACTGGTTGGCTTGAAAGGTGATGCCCAACTTCCTGAGGTGAGGCGCCCAGCAGCCTGGCTAGAGGGCCCCTCGCTGGCCCCACAGCCTCTAAATTCCATCTGAGGAATTTAGAGGTTCAGGATGTGTTTCTGCTTCGTAACACTAACAAGCATTCCTTGCTATACTGCATTGGACAAAAGGGTTAATATGATTCCTTGGCATAGATCGCCATTGCCCGAAACCAGTAGGAATAAATTGTCTTTTAATTAAAGAACGTTATTGCCTCGTGAATGAATTTAAAATGTAAACCACTGATTAAAACCAGAGGGGGAAAGGGACTTGGCTGGGCAGAGGAAAGAATTTTATAACTGAGGGGACATTTACTGAGCACCAGCCACGTACCATATTAGTTCGCTATTACTCTAACAGGTAGCTGGCATGTTAAACGCAAGCAGTGCCTTAACGCCATCTTAATTATCGTTATTAAAATGATGCACCAGGTGTGATTAGAATTTTATGAACACTATTAGGACGGCTGTATTTCTGCATTTGACAGACCGTAGCAAGCACGTCGGGCCATCAAAAGGAGAGGTCACTTCAGCATCAAGATGCTGTTTCATGCTTACATTAGTTACAGCGATAGGTGCTTTAGCCTTTTCCCCTCAAGAGAATTTAATAGATATGTGTATCTATCAAAATCCAGAGACTTCATTTAGTCGTGTCCAAAGGCCTGACCGTGCTGAAGAGGAATTTAAATTGGGACATAATTTCAGGTTAGGGAAGCAAAGAGCTGGTCAAGGTTGGGCAAACGGCAACCTTTCAGAGGTCTGCTTTTGGGTACCATCCAGCCTCCAATCAAGCCATCATTTCAGTTTCATCCTTCAGTTTGTATAAGGCTCTTCTCCCAAACAGCAACTTAAATGTAGACCCCTGCCTGGCCATCAGGTACACCTATGTGTGACGGTCAAAAAAAGGTCCAGCTGGAAGTAGGCATTCTGTCATGTAACGAAGCCCCAAACCATTTAGGGCTTTATATGCTAGAACCATCCCTTGAAGCTGATACAGAAACAACAAAGGCAACCAATGAAGGTCAGCCAGGATTGGGGGGAATGTGGTGGAATTTATTTATTCCCATTATTAGCCTGGTCACTGTATTCTGAACCAGATGAAGCTACCATATCAATCTTAGGGGCATTGCAGTGATCTGTTTTTGAGATTACCAAAACAGGGACCAACATGATGAAGGAGTCTGACAAAAGACACAAAGACCAGAATGATTGATTTGTTTACATCCCCAAGTATCTTGCTTTCATCCCTAAGGATCATGTGACCTGCTTGGGCCAATCACTCTTCAAAGGATTCCATGTTGATAGTACAGAAGTTTGTTATTCTCTGTCTTGAACAATAGTAGAACACAAGGTGAGTAAAGAACGAAAAGAACTAGGTATGTTTAGCTTAATGAAGAGATGACAGAGGGGAGACATGATAGTAGTCTTCCAAGATCTGAAGGGTTGCCACAGGGAAGAGGGCATCTCTATTGCACTTCAGGGTAGGACAAGAACCCATAGGTGGAATCCTGTTTGAGGTAGATCCAACCTGGAAATAAGGAAGAATTTCCTGACAGTGAGAACCATTAAGCAGTGGAACAGCTTCCCTCCTGATGTTGCGGGTGCCCCATTGCTGGAGGTTTTCAAGAAAAGTTTGGACAGCCCTCTGTCCAGGATGGTATGAGGTCTCCTGCCTTGGGAAAGTGGTTGGACTAGAAGACCTCCAAGGTCCCTTCCAGCCCTACGATGAATCTATGATTCTATGACATTTGAATATCAATGTAAGCCCAGTCCATAGCTTAGACCAGTGGAAGTAAAACTTTTTCGGCTTGAGTGCTCAAAATGAGGGGGTGGGGAAGAAACCAGTGGCTGCCATGCCGCCTGGAAGACCAGAACTGGAACAGGAAGTGGCAGTTTTGGGGGAATCATGGGGACGGACAGGAAGTTAAAGGGGAATCATGGGGACGGACAGGAAGTTAAAGGACCCAGAACAGGAAGAGAAAGGGGGAATCCCAGCTGCAGTCACTTCAAAAGGTTTGTTTCCACAAGGGTCGGTGGGTGGTTCGCTCACTCACGTGCCAGAAGAAAGGGCTTCGCATGCCAAATGTGGTACGCGTGCCATAGGTTCGCCATCACTGGCTTAGACAATGTACTGTTTTGGATACAACTCCCAGATTCCCTTAAATTGTTTAGAAAGTAGCTGTGTTTGGCTAGGTTATGCTAACTGTAGTGCTTCTTCTTCTTTCTTTTTCCAAGGTTATGCATCTTGTGTAACACATAATCCACTAGAAATATCCTATATACTGACGATCCTTATGGGACCAGACTAGAAGTCTTCTCTCTGTCTTTTCCAAGAATCAATAAAAGATTCAGCCAAAGGGCACCAGATACTGCATCTTGAGGGAAAAGTCTTCACCCCCACCCCTGGTATGCAAGCCGGCTATAAGCCACCTCACCAGATAACAGCCTATATCAATGTGTCCAATTGATACAGGCTGTTATCATATGAAGTGAGTCTGCCCGAAGTATTAAAGAGGCAGAGGGCTCATTTGCATGGAGTCATCTTTATTCAGGAACCTAAAGAGAATTGCAGATTGTGTCTTTTCATCTTCCTAATATGCTCTCTGAGCAATGAAACAGAAAAAAGCACCTGAATGAAATAAAGGGACCGCAGAAGAACATTTACTCTTATTATCTATCTGTGAAGAATTGAGAAGGGTTTTGCTATTTCTCTAAATCTGATTTCACTTCTTCCTCAGCCTCCTCCTTCTCTCGCTTTCTCCTATCAAGTCCAATATCCCTCCAAATGATTTGTCACACTTCCCACTGCAGAGGGAAAGGAGACAACCCGGGAAGAGGGAATCACGGAAGTTAATGAAGTTGTTTGCAAATAGAAAGGCATTGGATAATTCATTTATCCCACAGTTGGGTAACAGATGACCCATGTATTTTACATACCTACATATCTTCAGTTTTTGAAGGGCCGAGAAGCCCTACACCGCTGTTAAATCAATCAATCAATCAATCAATCAATCAATCAATCAATCAATCAATCAATCAATCAATCAATGACTAAATAAGGAGAGTTCTGCTTATGGGACGCATTGGGAAGCATGACTTCCCTTTAAAAATTAGCTCATTGTGCCTTATTTTGATGAATAACAGGCGTCATGAAGCTAACAAAGGCAAGCAAGATTTCACTAAGACCAACTAAAGGATGAACTCTGCACATCCTAAATACTGCTTTATTGAAAGTTTATATGCCGCCTTAGGGTTTGTTACAAGACTGTAAAATCTCAGAAAGTGAAAAGAATGAATGCCAATTTGATGAAAAGTGAAACAGCAGGAGTAGAGGCAACAATAAATTTCAGTGGAAAGCAATAAAAGTGAGGAAATAAAAGCTAGTGAGTTGATAGTGAGTTGATAACCAATTCTTCACCAGGTGCCAGGTACGTCTAGGTGACAGGACAACCTTCTTTTGGGGTCAAACCCACTTGAATTCAGAAAATGTGCATGGAGAAGAGGGCGAGAAAAACAACTTTGGGTGGCCTCTCTATCATTCTACATAATGATTAGAAACAGCATATAATAAAACCAGGATACGAGTGAGCTGAAAAGAAGATGGCACCCATTGCACAAAGAACCAATTCAAAATTAGCCGCAAATGACAGAAAGCATTAAGATCAAAAAAGTAATCAACTTGATTTTCAAATGCCTTTTGTTGTTTAGTCGTTAAGTCGTGTCCGACTCTTCGTGACCCCATGGACCAGAGCACGCCAGGCTCCCCTGTCTTCCACTGCCTCCTGGATTTCAAACGCCTAGGAGAATTTAAAAAGTGTTGATGTTTTATTTCACTGGCTGCATTCTGAAAGTATAGGAAAGAGGCTCAAGAATGCACCTCTTTACAACATAGGGATGGTGGGATTCAGTTAGGAGCCAGGATACATTCTGCAAACGAACAGCTGCATCAAACAAGCTTGAAGTATGTCACATATGGGTTCACAAATCTCATTAAACAGAGAAACAAACCACATTTCTGGGCAGGACTTAGACAGTTTATCTTTGGGGCCTGTGATTCTCACAATGCCCCACTCCTCCTGGTCTCTCAAAAAGGAGCTGTTCTAATCTAAGCTCTCCTTCTAAGAGAGGCAGAACCTCAAGTCGTGGGAATCACTATCAAGTTGGACTTAAGTTGCCCCAGTGACTCGACTCAAACTCGACTCAGTTTTTTCCCCCCAATGACTCGGGGGGGGGACAACCCACCTGCCCCTTCTTTTATTTTTTCCTAGGAGAAAAAGATGGTTTTTAATAGAGACTCAGGCTTGGGTCTTGGGACTAAGGCCTTGGTACCAAAGATTTCGATTTGGACTTGGAACATGCTCCCGAAGACTCGCCAACATCCCTATCTTCTAATCCTCAGCATGCTTGAGGATTAACTTTAACATTTTATCATTGCAATTCAGTTTTTGAGACCTGATGCTGCTTCATGTTATTTGCAAAAAACATTTTGTCCATACAGGACCTTGTTATTTCATCTCTAGGCAAAGGACTTAACTAAAAGAACCTGTAAGCTATGAATGGGTCAAGCATGCCCACCAGTTTCTGAAGTATCTTCCATTTTATGTATTCTTGAAGGCTTTCACGGCTGGGATCTGATGGTTGTTGTGGGTTTTTCGGGCTCTTTGGCCGTGTTCTGAGTGTTGTTCTTCCTAATGTTTCACCAGTCTCTGTGGCTGGCATCATCATAGGACTGGAGTAGGAACAACAGAGCATGGACAGAGTTCTGACTCCTGTCCTCTGAAGATGCCGCCCACAGAGACTGGTGAAACGTTAGGAAGAACAACCCTCAGAACACGGCCAAAGAGCTTGAAAAACCCACAACAACTATCCTCCATTTTCCTGAGATGAACCATCTTCTTGGTTGGGCATGGACTATTTTGCTTCCCAAACTTTGGCTCAAACGGTTTTGTTCTCCATTTCATTTTACAATCACAAAACTGGCTGATCTACTTCCCCTTATGTTCTAGGGCCACCAATTTACATGCCCTTTATGACTACAATAGCTAACTGACGAGGCCATATTTCGTTGTTGACAAAGGACTCAAACTGGAGGCTGGCATGCATGGGTCCAAGCTGGTGCTTGCAAGGGCTGCCAGAGTTCAACCGTTTGCTTCTCATAAACTGGAACAAGCACCTGAAATTCAGTGCCTTCTTTGCCTGTGTGCACAGCAATATCTCCATTAACTGAACTTCAATCTAGATGTTTATATGCCAAAAGAATGGGAAGTGGGAGGAAGAAGAATACTTGATGGGGTCAAGGAAGACACATCTGTAGCCCGCGAGCTTTCTGAAATGCTTAGCAACTCCTGTGAGAACACAAAAGAAGCAAGAAGGGAACACAATCGGACAGGAAGGTGCCTTACAGTGACAGTTGCAACTGACAGCAGTTCTCCTAGGGTTCAAGCAGGATTCTTGTATAGCACTATCTGAAGATCCGTGGCATTGTGTGGTGGGTTCTCATCCAAGTTCTTTCCAGAACAAGCCTTGCTTCACTTTCAAAATCACACCCAATCATTTCAGGGTAGCATAACCACAAGGATGGCAGGCAAAGATATACTGTATGGTGAAACCATTTCCTGAAACAATGTACAATCCATGCAATGTACAATCACTGGGGACCATTTCTGAGCAAACGTGTGATCCCATCAGTGTTAGCAATAACTTGGGCATGGTTGATGTGCAAACACCAGTTTAGTCTGGAAATTGGATTTTTTTTTCCTTGACTACACATCCCATACTTCTCCATTCTGGGATTTCTACTTGACAAACAGATATCTACAGACAATTCACGGAGGAGAAAGTCTCAGTACTTTGAACTGAGATCGGAAACAGACCAGTAACCAGTGGAGTTTCTGTAATGGGGATTTGTGCAAAATGAATTTTTTCTGTTCCTCCAGCCACACTTCTCATGAAATTTGTCTCCCTTTCTGAAGACTCGGGGAAGCAAAGGAAATCACTGAGTCTTTTCTGGTGCACTGAGCCTTGCTAACACAACTTGTTATATATACAGTCGTGCCCCGCTTAACGATTACCCCTTATAACGACGAATCCACTTCATGACAATGTTTTTGCGATCGCAATTGCAATTTTTTTTTCATTTTGCGATGATCAGTTCTCTGCTTCAGGAACCGATTCTTCCTGATCAAAACAACTGATCGTTGGGTTTTCAAAATGGCCGCCGGCTGCTCAAAATGGCTCCCCGCTGTTTTTAGGAGGCATTTTTCGCTTAACAGGCACCCGAAAATGGCTGCCCTATGGAGGCTCTTCCCTGGACTAGCAGGTATTCAGCCCAATGGAACGCACTGAACTGTTTTCAATGCATTTCAATGGACTTTTTTTATTTTGCTTTACGATGTTTTCGCACTACAGCGATTTCACTGGAACGAATTAATGTCATCAAGCGAGGCACCACTTTACTGTATATACAGGGAGAAATCCCTGTATATATTAGGTTGTAGCATCATCTCATACATCCATCCTATTCTGTACACTTTCCTAAAAGTTCACAGCTCTTATTAGTAGCCCGGCAACCAGTGTTGAACCCAATACTTTATTAAGTCAGGAGGATCCACAGGATATCTGATGGGGTGAAAATTTAACATAAAACAGTGTATCACTACATCCGTGCCCAGAGATTCATTACAGCATGCTGCTGAGTGAGGTTCATATTTTCTTTATGCCTTTCTTCTCTGTTCTTTCACATTCTATGCTCTGTAAGGAAAAACATCTATATGGCAGCCTTACTGTACTATGTTTCTGATGGCATAATTAAAGGTCAGTTGTTGTGCTTCAGATAAACTTTGATATTTCAAGGGTTTATAGCTCAATCAAATCATGCCTGGCTGACAGCTGTGTAGCAATTTATCAGTCTAGGCCTTTATGAGCAATTATACAGTTGGAAGGAATCTTGAGCATGAACTTGTGAAAAACTTCCACACTAAGACAGGAAACATTAGCCTTTAAACTGTGTTTGTGTTTTCTTACCGCCGGGTGTATGAATTTTCCCTAAAGATTGGCACTAAAGGAAGCAAAATGGAACGAGGAGTCTCAATAACTCACTCTGAAATAGGAGAAAGGAAAAAAACATCAAATTCCTTACAGTTGTGAACAGATCAAGAGCAAACTAAGAATGAACAGACTTCCAAGGGATTAAAAGGAGGGAAAGGAGCACTCAGAGGACGGGCGGGGCTCTCTTTGAATTCAGAGGCTGGAAGGAATAATTTTTTAGTGCTGGATCGATCGACAGTCGCCGCACCCCATCATGAGGATGCCAGCAATTGATACCGAGAGGCATGCTACCATTGATCCTGGAGGTGACACCTAACCAAAATGACAGAAACACTATGAATCGGGCAAGGGCAAGCCATCTTGCAGAAGGAGAACGGGAACCATGAACAGTCAAAACAGGTTTTCCAAATCTAATTTAAAAAAATTGGCTTTGGAAGTAGAGATACTTAGACTTCTCCAAATAAATCACAGTCAAGTTCCAAGACCAGCTTGGACACTGGCTTGCTTTTTATGACATCTTCAAGAAATACACTATAAGGACCAAATCCTTCCCCCTTTCTCCATTTATGTCATTGTGAATTGGAGATGGGCACAAACCACAAAACCAGTGGCTTGTGGTGGTTTGAGGTTCATGGCTAACCACGAACCATGAACCACCATGCTCAGAGGATGGCAAGAGTGACAGCAGGAGCGGGTAAGAGGAGGCAATGGAAGCAGTGGGAAGGGGTGGGTGAGGCATCCTTTGCTGATTAAGCAAACAAAACTCAGGCTTTTTAAAATAGCTTGTTTGAGAGCAGAGGTGAGCTGGGAAGGCAAGGGAGGAATGAAGAAGAAAGGGAGGGAGGGAGAGAGAGAGAGGGGAGAGGGAGGGAAGAAGGAAGGAAGGAAGGAACTGTTGAAGGAAGGAAAGAACTTAGGAAAGAAGAAAGGGAGTGATGGAGTGAGGGAGAGAGAAAGAAAGAAAGAAAGAAAGAAAGAAAGAAAGAAAGAAAGAAAGAAAGAAAGAAAGAAAGAAAGAAAGAAAGAAAGAAAGAAAGAAAGAAAGAAAGAAAGAAAGAAAGATAGGGATGGAGGGAGGGAGGGACTGTTGAAGGAAAGAGCTTAGGAAGGAAGGAAGGAAGGAAGGAAGGAAGGAAGGAAGGAAGGAAGGAAGGAAAGAAAGAAAGAAAGAAAGAAAGAAAGAAAGAAAGAAAGAAAGAAAGAAAGAAAGAAAGAAAGAAAGAAAGAAAGAAAGAAAGAAAGAAAGAAAGAAAGAAAGAAAGATAGGGATGGAGGGAGGGAGGGAGGGAGGAACTGTTGAAGGAAAGAGCTTAGGAAGGAAGGAAGGAAGGAAGGAAGGAAGGAAGGAAGAAAAAGAAAGAAAGAAAGAAAGAAAGATAGGGATGGAGGGAGGGAGGAACTGTTGAAGAAAAGAGCTTAGGAAGGAAGGAAGGAAGGAAGGAAGGAAGGAAGGAAGGAAGGAAGGAAGGAAGGAAGAAAGAAAGAAAGAAAGAAAGAAAGAAAGAAAGAAAGAAAGAAAGAAAGAAAGAAAGAAAGAAAGAAAGAAAGAAAGAAAGAAAGAAAGAAAGAAAGAAAGAAAACAGTCACCAAGAAGGTCGGTGAAATAACATGTCACACTTCTGTTTTTACTCTATAGCTGTTCCACAGAACCAAATACTGAATCCATGACTGCCAGAGGCCAGCTTGAGTTACTCACTGGGTGTATGTTTGTGCCCTACTTCTTGAACAAGTTTCTTGCCTCTGGCAGAGACTGCCTGTGCATCTGTGTCAGGAGATATGGGAAGATTGAGGGACAAAGAAGACTCCATGCTTTCTTTCTCCACCAAGGTAAGTTGCTGTTTTCAAATTTAACCTGATTTCCTTTCATGTGCACAAAAGGGTAAAGTGTTGCACCGTGAGTCAGAGATGGAAGGGAGAGAAAGAACACGAATGATATGAGGTGGAAAAAGCACTTCTTCCCCGTCTCCCCTGGAATCGTTTTTGTTTTTAATGCACACACTGTGGGAAGGAATCCATTAACGCCCCGGTGCACTCAACAGAAATATTTGTGAGCCAAAGGGCAGCGACTTGCAGATTCCACTCAGACAACCAGGAAAAGCACTGCCATTCTGGAAGATTTTGTAGGAAAACCAAGTGCCAGAATTAAACAATAGTTTTTGAAAAGGCTGAACAGATACTACGGTCCATTTCTGGGCCCAATTCAAAGTTCTGGTCATTGCCTCTAAAGCCCTCTATGGCTTGAGTCCAGGCTATCTGAAGGACCCTATATCCCCATATGAGCCTTTTCGGCATTTAAGATCATCAGAGGAAACCCTCCTCTTGATCCCATTGTCAGGCACGGCAGATAAAGACATGAGAGGCTGCTCCCAGGTTATGGGATGCTCCCCCTGCATTGAGGGTTAGACTTGATGGCCTTATAGTCCCCTTACAACTCATTCATTCTATAATTCTAAGAAAATCCCCCTTGAAAGGCCTTCTGTTGTGTGGCATATCTTAGCATTTCATGGCTGTTTAAGAACCCACATCTCAAACAATCAGGGAGCATGCAATGAATATGTAACAGGACCACACAGCTGATCACATTTGACTAGGAGAGGATGTTACTGGAGATTAATGAAGCCCTTCTTTTGCCTTCAGACTGAATTGCCATCTAACAAAGACTGCATTGGCATTACACTGACAACGTTGCAATGCTCCCTGACTTGCCAAGCCATCTTGGTTATTTCACTGCTCTGCTGTTTGCCCAGATTCTCCCTCTGTCTGGCTCATGTTGCATACAGTTATTCATATAACTGGTTGAGGCAAAATTATGATGATGGTGCGCATTCAGATGCACATCTAGAAATGGATGCGATCTGCCAGTATTCAATTTCTTGCAATAAAATATGGATTCGGGCATCCATCCAGCTGTGTATCACCATCCTTTAACAGCCAGTTAAGGGACGTATCCGGTTCAAGAGAGGGAATGAGCATCAGACAATTACCCTTAGCAATATGGACTCCTATCTGTTGTGTTTTTTTCCACCTTGGGAAATGAATCTGCAATCTTTTGTGGGAAAAGCACAATAATTGGGAAGTGGTTTGCTAGGTTAAAATGCTGGCAGAATCCGTCCCCTTTTATTTTTGGTGAAACACTAATTATATTTATGCAGATGTGCAATCTTCAGCTCAGGAATCAATCTGATTCTGAAAATGCTTCTGTCGTTCTGAGCTGCTTCTCCCTTCCTTCACCTCTCCTTCTGCAGCTTATACAGCAACGACATGTCCTGGGAAGCGAACATAAAATCTCAGCAGAAGTACAGGAATGTTGTGTAACTTTCCAATTCACAGTTCTATTTCTCTGACAAGAGTGATGTTTCTCTTGGGGTAGGATGTGTGAGGAACTGTGTGTGACTTAAAAAGAAAAGTTTCCTCTAATTAATTATGCAACAGATAAACGTTCAGGGCAGGGACCTAGAGAGCAGATTGGCTTCAAGTCTCCCTCAGCAGATCATCCCTTACCTCAACTATCTCTGTCGTTCACTCAAAATTTCTGGTAATAAGTAAGAATAAAATGTTTCAGTTTACTCACAGCTCTTATATCAAAAACAAACATATTGTGTGACCAAAAAATAAAAATAAAATTAACTGATTACATCACTGAGCTTAACTGATTAATTTGCTTCATTACTAAGTGACAGAACCCACATGACTGGGAAAAGGTGGGGAAAAATCTTAGGTGGAGAGGGAATAATTGTCTGCTACTGAGTAGACTGACATTCACCCTGGCCCAGGAAGGAAGGAAGGAAGGGTGGGATGGAAGATAGGTGAATGTGTGGCAGAAGCCTTGCCTACATGCTGGAGGTAGAGGAGTAGTTGATGGCACTAGGTTTTGCCCCCACCAACTCAATGATCTTTATTTCCCCCACTTTCATTTTCCCCCGATTACTCAGACATATAGAAATACATGCCAATGCTTTAAAATATTCATATTCAAATGGAATCAGACAAGATACAAATGTGTTGTTGTTTAGTCGGTAAGTCATGTCCGACTCTTTGTGACCCCATGGACCAAAGCACGCCAGGCCCTCCTGTCTTCCACTGCCTCCCGGAGTTGGGTCAGATTCATGTTGGTTGCTTTGATGACCCTGTCCAACCCTCTCATCCTCCATCGTCCCCTTCTCCTCTTGCCATCACACTTTCCCAACATCAGGGTCTTTTCCAGGGAATCTTCTCTTCTCATGAGATGGCCAAAGTATTGGAGCCTCAGCTTCAGGATCTGTCCTTCCAGTGAGCACTCAGTGGTGGCTGGACAGGTAACATTTCCCCAGCTATCATTGTCATTTTCAGAGGGGTAGCTGTGTAACACTCTTGCAGCAACAATGATCCGGTTTGTTGTTGTTTAGTCGTTAAGTCATGTCCGACTCTTCGTGACTCCTTGGACCAGAGCATGCCTGGCCCTCCTGTCTTCCACGGCCTCCTGGAGTTGGGTGAAATTTATTTATTTAATTTATTTATTGGATTTTTACCCCGCCCCTCTAGACCATGTCTACTCGGGGCGGCTTATATAGATAAAACAGAACAATATAATATATAAAATTAGAAAATTAGAAAATTAGAATTACAATTGAACAAATAATTTGAATATTACCGAGATGGCATAGCATAAAAGGGGAGAAAAATAAGAAAGACTTAATTGGCTGGGGGGAAGGCCTGCTTTAATAGCCAAGTTTTTAGCTGGCTTTTAAAAACACCCAGCGAGGGTCCCAGCCGAATTTCTGTTGGTAGGGTGTTCCACAGCTGAGGGGCCTCTGCCGAGAAGGCCTGGTTTCTTGTTTTTTCCTTCCGGGCCTCCCTCGGCGTCAGACCCCTCAGCCGTCCCTGCTGGCTATATCGGGTGATCCGGGTAAATCTGGGTGGGAGAAGACAATCTGCCAGATATTGAGGTCCCAAACCATTTTGGGCTTTATACGTGATCATTAGCACTTTGAAGTCAACGCGGAAATGGACGGGCAACCAGTGCAAAGCAGCCAGAGTGGGGGAGATATGCTGTTGTTTTCTCACCCCACTAAGGAGCCTGGCTGCCGCATTCTGGACCATCTGAAGTTTCCACGTCAGCCTCAAAGGCAGCCCCACGTAGAGTGCATTACAATGGTCTAATCTCGAGATTACGAGCGCATGGACTAGAGTATTGAGGGGCCCCTCCATCAAGATATGGTCACAGCTGGGCAATCCGACATAGATGAAAATAGATGGAGCAGACCACGGTCGCCAACTGAGTTTCCATGGTAAGCGGCGGGTCCAGATGTATCTCCAAGCTGCGGACCTCACTCTTTGCAGCAAGGGTCCTCCCCCCAAAAGAAAGGGAGTTACCTATACCACTGATGGAAGGACCACCCACCCTCAAGACCTCCATCTTGTCCGGGTTCAGCCTCAACCCATTCAACTGCCTCCATTCCAGTACAGTCTCCAGGCAGCACTGAAGGGACAGAACGGCATCCACTGAGGTAGATGAAAAGGAGATGTAGAGCTGTGTGTCATGTTGGTTGCTTCGGTGACCCTGTCCATCCATCTCGTCCTCTGTTGTCCCCCTTCTCCTCTTGCCTTCACACTTTCCCAACTTCAGGGTCTTTTCTAGGGAGTCTTCTCATGAGATGGCCAAAGTCTTGGAGCCTCAGGTTCAGCAAATTGGCTGCAATTTGGTGAGCCAAATACTTTGGTCTGAATCAAAGCACACCCCTAGTTTTGTCACATTTTGGGTCCACCATCGATCGCACTCAGCTCAAGGAGCACATTCGTGTGCAACGAACAGACCCCAAAACGAAGCCAGCTGATCCTCGCAGCAGCCTGCCACACGTGCTGGATCCAAAAGACTTAACACTGGGATTTTCCTCCTTGCCCTTAAGGCAAGGCTGAGTGACTCCAGGATAGATTCAGAACGTTTTATGCTGTCATTGGTTCAGCGGCAGCCATTAACACCATGCTGGCAAAATGCATTACCTAGAAGTAATGGCTAAATTAGAATGCAGAAGAAAGGCGAAATCGTCGAGTGACATGTGGGGCACTGGGATTTTTTGATTCGGCCTGGCTGATGGGTGGGGCGGTGGGGAGGGGAAAATGAAACTGTTTGTGTCAAATTCACTGTATGGGGCGTCCCAGATAAGCCTGGAACCCATTTATG
Source organism: Pogona vitticeps (assembly GCF_051106095.1). Lineage (NCBI taxonomy): Eukaryota > Metazoa > Chordata > Lepidosauria > Squamata > Agamidae > Pogona > Pogona vitticeps. Next base: position 7,552,667 of record NC_135787.1, read on the forward strand.
TGTAATGGAAGCAATTCTCTCCGACAGCTCGGAGAGCAGGAGAGTGACATTTCGCAGGCGGTGCGTTATGAAAGCAGCTCGAGAGGTTGAGGAAAAGGCAGCCAGCAGACCTTATCTCAGTTTCCCAGCCTTCTCATTTGTTTATTCTAATGCTTTGCTTGATGGCCAAGCACCTGTTTGAACACTTTTCTTGGGGGGGGGAATTGAAAGTGTTTCCAAGAGATGCAGAAACCACACACCTCGTGGGCAAAAGACGAGATCATCCAAGAGAATGTTGAATTTTGCAGGGAAGGTGAGAGAACCCTGGATCTTGCCACTGCAAATTGCAACTGGTAAGGATGGGGGAGACTTGAGTTTCATTATGTTGTTTCAGAAGAATTTTCCATATTCTCATGCACTTCCATATTTTTGAAGTGTCTGAGATTCATTGGTAGAAAGTATTCTCGGTGGCTTTCACGGCTGGAATCTGATGGTTGTTGTGGGTTTTTCGGGCTCTTTGGCCACGTTTTGAAGGTTGTTCTTCCTGACGTTTCGCCAGTCTCTGTGGCCGGCAGCTTCAGAGGACAGGAGTCAGAACTCTGTCTGTGCTCTTGAAGACGGCCAAAGAGCCTGAAAAACCCACAACAATCATTCATTGGTTGGTTGATTTCTGTAATAATAAATTTGAGCACCATACATTAGACCTTAACATTAAGAAGCCATAAATGGCATTACTTCCAGCCTTCTGACCATAACTTCTTTAACATCAAGACAGGCATGTACATGGTCAAAATTTTAGTACTTCTTTTATTTTGCAGGGAGAGTGGGTTCCTCTTTTGTTTCCTTTCATTTTTGTATTTTGTCTGTGCCCGTTCTTTCATTTTACAAGAAAAGGGAAAGCCTCCTTCAGGTTTCCCATTCATGTTTTCCCACTCGTGTTTTCTGGCACTGTAAAAGCCCCAAAGGGCCCTTAATGCAGGGCAAGGCAAGAGAAAAGCAATCTACTCTAAAATCAGGAAACAGTATGGGGGAAAAAAATAACCCTTCAGGCATTGGTTTACACATGATCACATTCAAAACAACACTGTGACTTCAGTGTCACGGATCCTGCACAACAGACTCTTTAGGACTAGGCAAGAGAAGAAAGACAAAAAAACAACCTGAAGGAAGGTAGAGAATGCTTGGCACTCAGACATACCCACTCACCTAAGAAATCCATAACAACACAACATCAAGAACAGCAAGAGAGAAAAGATTCAAGGTGTGCCCAATCAAGCCACAGCCGTCACCCACACAATCCCATTGCACACTTGTATAGTCTCATAATCCACCTGCTCCAGCCCACGTACTCCCAGAAGCATACAAAGCAGTCCCTCCAAAATTCACCAACATATACAGTTTTAACAGAATGACTGCATGGTAAATTAAGCAAAAGGCAATTTAAAAAATCAATCGCACAGGAAAAGTGCCCACAAAATTGCAAATGAAACAAAACGCTCTCACACACAGCTCCGTCTAACGAAAACCAAGACAAGCAACTAAGCAAATAGAGGCAAAAAGTTACAACCAACCCTGCAACTAGAATGACCAAAATAAGTCCACATATTTTTGTGCCTTCTTCTTTGCGTCCACCTGGAAGCAGCAAGCAGGCCAGGCCTATGCTGCAGCAAAACTAACAGAAGAAAGTAAGTTACCAGACAAGGAGAGAGAGAGAGAGAGAAATCAAGGATGGGGGGATACACAAAATAATCCCAAGAGGGCATGTGTCAGCAACCCCCCCCCCCCGAGTACCATTTTGTCAATCAAAAGGGAGAGACAAATGAAAGGGAAAACAAATTTGGGAACAGCCTTTTCACTAGAATACAAACAAGAAATAATGCCAAAGTATGTTTCATGGATCAAACCTATCCATTCTGAAGGAAATCAACCCTGAGTGCTCACTGGAAGGACAGATCCTGAAGCTGAGGCTCCAATCCTTTGGCCATCTCATGTGAAGAGAAGACTCCCTGGAAAAGACCCTGATCCTGGGAAAGTGTGAAGGCAAGAGGAGAAGGGGACGACAGAGGATGAGATGATGGGACATTGTCATCGAAGTTACCAACATGAATTTGACCCAACTCCGGGAGGTAATGGAAGACAGGAGGCCCTGGTGTGCTCTGGTCCATGGGGTCATGAAGAGTCAGACATGACTTAACAACTAAACAACAACAAATGTTTAATGGGTAAAAGGTGAGGGAAGTGCAAGAATGCCCACAGATAGAGAAAAATGATTCAGTAGCCATACACCTGTTATGTGGCACTGATTAATAATGGGGTATCTCAGTGAGCTGGGGGACACATTATTGTCCCCAGAGACCACTGTGGGCTGCCGTGATCCCAGAAATAGTGGCAAAAAGCCACATTGAAAGCAAACCAACAGTGCACATGGGCATGTTCAGATTCTTTGTTTGTTCTGGGTTGTGGGAGATCCTGAGAAAACAGAAAACAACTAATAATAGCAGCAGAGCAAAATAAAAGACCATATCTCCCACTAAGAGCCTGCCTGGGCATTAAGATCATCAGGGGAGACCTTCTGCTTGGTCTCTGTACCCTCACAGGTACACTTGGTGGGGATACAGGAGAGAGCCTTCTCTGCTGCTGCTCCCAGACTCTGGGACTCCCTCCCACTGGAGGCCAGCCTGGCCCCTTCATTGCTATCCTTCAGCAAGCAAGCAAAGACCTTTCTCTACAGGCAACCTTTCCCTCAGCCAGCTTCTGAGAGGGGTTTTTGTATGGATCATTGTGTTCTGTGGCTTTTTAATCTGTTTTTAGTATTGATTTTAATTACCATTTTTAATACAAAACCTGTTTAATTCTTTTAAAGTATTTGTATACATGCTTTTAGCATTTAAATATAACCTTTCTAATGACAGAAGCCACCTGGGGTCTTTTAATGGACAATGGCAGGGTAAAACATATTTTAAATAAATGGAATAAATAAGAACAAATCCTCCTGCTACTAAACACTTCCCTAAACAGCTCAATCTTCTTGAAAGTAATCAAGGACGGAACTTGACGAACCTCCAGGGGGAGCCTCTTCCATGAAGAGGGGGCTACGACTGAGAATTTCAACACAAGATTCCTTTAGCAATAAAAAAAAAGTTGACTACTTTACAGGACCAAATTGGGACATCATCATGCCCACTTGGTGTATTCATTCACTGCCAAGTTCTATCATCTGCAAGTCCTCTTTTGTTACTACAGCCCTTCTCCCTCTGGATATCTTTCAGCAGTTCATGTTTATGCATGCTTGAACCTCAGACTGTTCCGGCTGCAGCTGACACACAGGTAATTAATTTCTCTGCAAGCTCTGCTTGCTTCTTTTCATCTTCTGCTGGATGTTGCTGGGGCGAGATAATCACGGTGGTGGACACTGGAAGAACAAGCTAGGGAGTAATTCATCAATTACTGCCCTTCTGTGGCAGGGAAGGGGTGTGGGGGGAGAGAGAGAGGGACGTCATTTAAGGAAGTTGTACACCAATTAGACTGCGGCAATTATTCCTGTTGCAATTATTTCAGATCACTTGCTTCCAAATGTATACTCTGGTTCTCATCAGTCACTCATTAATCTTAACTAAATTGGTGTGGCATCCTCATGCATCCTTAAGTAGACAAATAAACAAAGAAAATTGCAGTGTCAGGGAATTAGGATCCGTGCATTTCCAAGGAGACCCGGCGTGCTGTTCACCTAGATCTTGCATGCCTTCATCCTTGCTCGGTCACAGCGCAATCCAAACTTAAAGATAGGTTAGCTGTATTTGGACTGGAATAGGCAGAAGCCTCCAGCGCTATTGCTTTGATGCTGGCCGTACCGCCTTATGGTGCTTGATCTGGGATCTGCGAGCACAGCTGGATCTGCTAGCACAGCTGTGGCACTGACTGAGATCAGCTGGCAGAAGAGTGCAAGAAAGGGGTAGAGAAAGAAAGGAGGAGCTGAGTTACACCAGCTCCAAACCTGTCCTCACCCAAGCTCTCAGCTACAAAGCCAGCAACAATGCTAGGGTAGTTTTAAGTACTAATTTTCAGCATCACAAGGTATGGATACAGCCCCAGCTTCATCTGACCCAGAGTCAACTCTCCCACCCTTCAGCCATCATTAAGATTGTGATTAGAGATGGAGGGTTTGTATACTCCACACAGCTGAAGTTAACAAGGGTCAGGCCCCTGGGGGTGGACTGTCCACTCATGCATCCCTGCTCGTCCTTCCAATTGCTCTGGAGCGCCAAGCCAGCTAGCCACTCATCAGCCTTTCAGGGAGACTCGTCTTCTCTTCTTCCACCAGGAATGGTTAGCCGACCGGGCGCTCCGGCGATTGGAAGGAAGAGCGGGGCTGGCGGCAGTGGTGGAGAACGTTTGAGTGGACAATCTGGCCCAGGGGGCCAGACTCTCTTTAACTCCAGCTGTGCAGGGGGTATACGTATACAAATAGGAATACTCCCATCTAATTGTGATCTTGACAAGGGATTCTGTGACTCCTTTTGCGCTTCTCACGCTATTATTAAAAAGGAACTTGTGTTTTTGCCATGATCTCTTTGGTCATTATTAGGAATGGAGACTCGCTGTCAAGTTGGACTTAAGTCATACCAGCAACTTGACTTGTTGAGTTGTGTTTTTAAATGACTTGGACTCCACTTGCAACTTGGAACTTACACATCCCTCCCTTTTTTTTCTGGGGAGAAGAATGGGTTTCTAATAGGAAGTCAGACTTGGGGCTTGGAACTCAAGACCTGGTACCCAAGACTCAAACTTGGGCCTTGGGATCAAAGACTCGGACTTGGGTCTGAGACCCAAATATTTGTCAACATCCCTGGTCTTTATTATACAACATCCCTGGTCCTTATTATACAAGATAATTACACCCACCCCATATATTTCCCATTTTCAGCGCTCTCTCTCCTTCTCTCTCCCTCTATCTTTTATCATGGCAGAGGAGGGGGTGTAGAGGGTTCATTTCTGCCCTGAGATAACAGAAATAGCCTTAGAGGAGATGCTTGTAGCCTGCATAACTCCCACATTTTCTTTAGTATCTGATTCAGTGTGTGTGTGTGTGTGTGTATGTGTGTGGGGAATTTACCCAACATGGGTAAATTTTCATTAGAAATGAATGGATGCAAAATTCTTACCCACTCCTAACTTTTGCTATATTTGTCAATATTTGTTTGCTATAAAAGTTAAAGGTAAAGGTTCCCCTTGACATTTTTAGTCCAGTTGTGTCCGACTCTAGGGGGCGGTGCTCATCGCGTTTTCAAGCCGTAGAGCCAGTGCTTGTCCGAAGACAGTTTCCATTGCCAAGTGGTCAGCGTGACTAGGAACACTGTTACCTTCCCACTAAGATGGTACCTATTTATATACTCGCATTTATATGCTTTCGAACTGCTAGGTTGGCGAGGAGCTGGAACAAAGCGAGAGGAGCTCACTCCGTCACGTGGATTAGATTTTATGACTGCTGGTCTTATGACCCTGCAGCACAGAGGCTTCTGAGGTTTAGCCCGCAGCACCACCACTATATTACTTGGTTAAATTCTTATTATTTAATTTAAGTTAGTTCGATCTGGAGCACTTTGCTGTATTATGTCTATGTTTTATTGTGTTGTGACGGTCAGACAGGTGATATAAAAATTGAATAAACAACAACATCATCAACAACAACAACAAACAACAACTGTATATTTTTGAATACTACTAATAATATAAGAAACAACAATTTGAAAATGAATGAAAGAGCTGGAAAATAAACCACTACATGGACAACCCCTGAAAAATATTGATGGAAAGCAATTCAACGTGGACATGGTTAAAACTGGGGACCAGGCACAGTCAATCAAAATTAACTAAAAACTTAAGTATCTGTTAAATATCAGTGTAGTATATATGCTATTCCTAAAATTGCCATTTTTAAAAACTGTGATGGTGCTATTTCTGAGATCTGCAGTGGATTATAATGTGTGAAATGGTGTGGTATCATTCCCCAAATCCTGATGACAATGGCAATCACTGAAGTGTGTTCAGTTCCTAGCTCTCTGTATTTTGTTAGTTTTCCAGTTCTTTATCTTCAACTTTAGCATTTCCTGGAATTGCAATGTCAATTATTCAGGCATTTCTTCATTCTATTACTACTAGGTATAGTGTGTTATGTTCAATGTGTCTATTGTTGTTGTTGTTGTTGTTGTTGTTGTTGTTGTTGTTGTTAATCACCAGGCACAATCAATCAAAATCATAAAAACATTTAGTGTTATATAACAGATACAAGTTGTAACAAAAAAACTAAATATCTGTTAAATATTAGCACAGTATATATGCTGTTCCTAATATTGCTGGGTTTTGTAGTTCTGATGGTGTTATTTCTGAGATCTGCAACTGCTTACAATACTGTGTGAAGGTTCTTGATATTGTTCCCAAACTCCCAATGACAACGGGGTCTCCTAAAGTGTGTTTCATCCACACGCAAGGTGTTTAGATTTCCAGATCTCTGTCCTTAGTTTCTCCAGTTCTTTATTTTCAACTCTGGCATCCCCTGGAATTGCATTGTCCATAATCTGGACATTTCTTTGTTCCATTACTATTTCTGGTGTTGTTAGGTTCAAGGTGTCTATCTGTTTGGATTCGGAGATCCCACAAGATCTTGACTTCCTCATTTTCTGACACCTTCCCTACCTGATGTTCCCATGACGACGATGATAATAAAGATTGAAGAATCAAGCCCTGCAATATAATGATACACTCATAAATATCTGTGACCCATGTGTAATGTAAATAAGAGGTAGCAATATCACCTGCATAGGTGAGTGCAGCTTTTGCCAGTCATGTTATATTTTTCCCCATAGTGCCATGTTGTTGCTATTTTTACTCTTCCAAACTATTCTTAATGGATATACAGGGGAGGAAAATTATCCACCATTCAGGATCTCTCCCCTTGTGGCACTTTTTAATGGGGCCATCTGGAATGAAATCAAAGGTGGTTCTGATAAGAAATTAGCTGATTTATAGATTCTTAAAATTAAAGAGAAAGAGAGAGAATAAGTCACCATCTTAAAAGAGCTAAGAAAGTGCTAGAGAACTGTGGGGAGAAGAGAAGGGGGTAGGGCATAAAATCTCATCTTTAATCTCTCGATTAGCTTGAATGTTCACGAAGTGGCCATCATTGTCTGTTGTACTTCGGAAAACATATTTTAACAGTGCAGATGGGCAAATTTTTTTTTTTTTTTAAAAAAAATCTTTCCTGCTAATTTAGAGAAAATGACTCAAGTACAACAGTAGTAATGCAATTAAATTGTTTTAGAATTTCCAAATGCATTATATTTGCTTTTGTATGCAGCAGGCCTTTGGAGGGGTTGTGAGAATTTATTTTGACAGAATAGACATTGTTTGAATCAAAGAGGAAGAAAATGAGGAAGAAGAGAAGAAGGAGAAGAGAAAAGGAAATACAGTGGTACCTCAACTTACGAACATCTCCACTTACAACCATTTCGAGTTACGAACGGCTCCGTTCACAAAATTTTGCTTCGACTTGCGAATGGAACTTCGACTTACAAATTTAAAAAACCCTTTCCTGCCCTTTTTTGGACCTAAGTTCATCTTAGGTCAAAAGAAGAAAAAAATTAAAAATCCCCCTAGTGGTAGAGTACGGATGAACCGGCCATGCATTAGTTCCTATGGAAACTAATGCCTCTACTTGTGAACAGTGCCTCGACATAAGAACGAAAAACAGTCGGTATGGATTAAATGATTTTCAATGCGTTCCTATGGGAAATTTTACCTCAACTTATGAACTTTTTGACATACGAACACCATTCCAATACGGATTAAGTTCGTAAATTGAGGTACCACTTGAGGACTGTTTTGAACAAACAAATTGGGAAATTTTTGACCATCCTGATCTGGAAGAACATACAGCTGCAGTGTTAGGGTATATGGCACACTGTATTGACACGGTCACAGTGGATAAACGTATCCGGGTTTATCCCAATCAAAAACCTTGGATGACCGGGAAGGTTAGACGCCTGTTGTATGCTAGAAATAAGGCTTTTAAGTCTGGGGATGATCTAGACTACAGTGCAGCAAGAACGAATTTGAGGAGAGGCATTAAGCAAGCTAAGGCCGAATACAAGAGGAGAATTGAAGACTGCTTTCTCAGCAATAACATGAGGCAAGTTTGGCAGGGGGTTCAACAACTAACAAACTACAAAGCAAAAAAGGTTTCCTCAGGCGGAGGTGTGGAGGTGGCTGAGGAGTTGAACAACTTTTTTGCTCGATTCGAGATCGATCAAACTGAAACTGTTCGTTTGCCATCATTTACTCAGCAGAGTCCCCCCTTCATTGTGAATGAGCAGGATGTGAGACAGACTATGAAAGTGGTTAACTCCAGAAAAGCAGCTGGACCCGACTTAATTCCTGGTCGGGTGGTAAAAGACTGTGCTGATCAGCTAGCCGGGATATGGACTGTAATTTTTAATAGATCCCTGACACTATGCGCAGTTCCCGTCTGTCTCAAGGCTTCCATCATCGTTCCACTGCCTAAAAAGTTGCCTACAAAGAGTCCGAATGACTACAGGCCGGTGGCACTAACTTCAATCTTAATGAAGTGCTTTGAGCAGTTAGTTCGGAAATATATTATCTCCTGCCTTCCTCATCCCTTTGATGGGCTTCAGTTTGCTTATAAAGAAAATAGATCAACCGAGGATGCGATCAATACTGTGCTTTATATGGCTTTATCCCACTTGGAAACACAAGGAAATTATGTAAGAATGCTGTTCGCGGACTTTAGCTCTGCTTTTAACACCATTATACCCCACAGATTAATAGACAAACTTAAAGATCTTGATTTTCCAGATTCTATCTGTCTGTGGATTTTGGATTTTTTAACAAATCGTCCACAAAGGGTTAAACTGAATGACTACATCTCTACTGACAAGATACTCAGCACTGGCACTCCACAAGGCTGTGTCCTTAGTCCACTACTGTTCTCCATTTATTCATCGGATTGCACCAATAACCATCCCAGTAATAGGATTATCAAATTTGCAGACGATACTACACTAGTAGGACTTATCTCTGGGGATGATGAGTCTGCGTATCGGGACGAGGTATTACAGCTATCCCGCTGGTGCAAAAAAAACAATCTTTTATTTAACATCCAAAAAACCAAGGAATTCATAGTGGACTATAGGAAAAAAAGAGCAGACATTCAGCCACTGTATATAGATGGAGTTTGTGTGGAACAGGTGGTTGAATGTAAGTTTCTTGGGACTATCATAACAAATGACCTGACTTGGAGTGCAAACACCGCTGCGTTAATCAGGAAGGCACAACAACGGTTGTATTTTCTAAGGATTCTTAGAAAGCAACAATTGATTGAGAGTTTGTTAATCACCTTCTATCGGAGTTCGATTGAGAGCATATTATCCTACTGTCTCTGTGTATGGTTCACGAGCTGCACAGTGGCAGAGAAAAAGGCAATTCAAAGGGTGATTAAGACGGCCCAAAACATCATTGGCTGTTCACTCCCCTCTTTGGAAGAATTGTATAAGAACAGATGTAAGAGGAAGATATCTAACATACTGAAAGACTCCTCTCATCCGGGATATCAGCTCTTTAAACTATTACCATCAGGAAGGAGATTCAGGGTATTGAAAGCAAGGACAAGCAGATTCAGGAACAGTTTTTACCCAAGTGCAGTATTGAGTTTAAATGTGGGGCCATAGGTTTTTGGTGGATTTTAATTGCTGAGAGAAAACGGGGTGTCTATATTTGGATGGTGAAAGTTGTGTATATTTTAACTTTTTTTTGTAGTGTTGTCCAGTTTTACCTTGGGGAAGAGCACCTCATTTCGTTGCACCCACTTGTGAGCGCAATGACAAATAAATTTCTTATGTCTTATGTCTTATAGTGAAATTTTCTGTATAGGGGATCAAGTTACTGAGCTTAATCCTGTTGTTAGTCCCAGATAGAAAAGAATCCCTGAATCAATGGAATGTGTAAAAAAAGTGACTTATCAAAATGATTCAAAGTGTTAATTTCATCTGGGACCAAGATAAAACCATTATGTTCATCTTAACTGTGAGACAGTTAAAAATATGCAGATATTCTATCATTGGAATATCATATTACTGGGAGCTTATTAAAGTCTACAGGAAGAGAACAGAAGTTTATACATGTGATGGGCCTTTTTCAGACCTGGAACTCTGGGTGGCTAAAGAAGCTGCCACAGAAACACATAAAACTCAGTTTGTGGTGAGAAGGTCAACTAAGCGTGCAATTTTTAAAAAAAATGGATAAAAATTCTAAAGCATACTGAGCATGAGGCAATGAACTAGAATGCTGTTGTTGTTTAGTTGTTTAGTCATGTCCGACTCTTTGTGACCCCATGGACCAGAGAACGCCAGGCCCTCCTATCTTCCATTGCCTCCCAGAGTTGTAGCAAATTCATGTTGGTAGAATCGTGAAATAGAATAGCGGTTCCCAATCTTGGGTCCCCAGATGTTCTTGGACTATGACTCCCAGAAGCCTTCACCACTAGCTGTGCTGGCCAAGATCTCTGGGAGTTGTGGTCCAAGAACAATTTGAGGGCCTAAGTTTGGGAACCACTGTAATAGAAGCCTGTTTCACTGAGTAAGCATATATGAGGAAATCCATCAGATCCTAGCTTTCACATCAATTTGTCTAATTTGCATGTGCTGACTCCCAACGATACCTTGAGAAACCTAGAACGAGCATGAGGTGGAGACAAATCAGAGTTTGAAAAAATTATATTTTTGAACCCTTGAAGCAACAGAATGATAGAGCATGTAGGCTGGGGAATTCTGGGAGATGTGGTCTAAGAAATAGCTTCTCCAAGATATGGAACATCCATCCCTTACAAAATAGTACTCACTAGCTAATACTCAAAGATATACTGCTACTGAAGAAGGAGGTTCCATGTCCAGTATGTTTTGATGCATCCTGGGGAACACAAGCCAGTAATGAAGATATTCCATCTGTCTCCTGATGGCTGGTGCAGAAGGAACAAAAGAAAACAACAGTTTTAGAAAGGAGACAAACATGCAAGAAATTATTCCTGATCCAAGCAGTCACTTCTCCCACCTAATTTTCTAACAGCAAAAGTTAGAAATACAGGGAGACTATAAATGGTAATAAATAGCTCCACACAGCTCCCTTTGAAATCAATCAGGCTTCAATAGAAATTGAACCAGATGCAAAATATTGAGAAATTATGGACTCTAGCAAATAAATAAAGCAAACATTGAACTTCTCAGCAAGGCTTGTTCTAAATCACCAAGCCGATCTATATTTTCCTGGAATTTACAAGAAGCATCCAATCTCAGCTTGTCTTATGCATCCATCGATCATTGAAATTGGGCCAATTTTTTTTCCCTGCTTCTCCATCGGATTTTTCACTCCAGGCCTCAGCTCTTTCCAAACAGCCTTGTTGTCTTGAGGGCTATCAAAACAAGTTGTGATGCAGAGAGAAGTGCAGCCTATAAAATAGCTGCCATGGCTGTATGTGGCTAGCTCTTGTTTGACTATCTTTGTCCTGTGACTGACAGTAATTTGAGGAATAAGACAGTTGTCCAATGTGAATAATTAGTTGACCTTCAGGGCTCAGAGATGAGGTCATGGGGACCAGTCAGAATCTCTGTAGTCCTTGACCCTCTGGAAAATATATTGGGAGTTACGATGAGCAGGGAAGTACCAGAGAATGAAAAAGATGTAACTCCTGGGCCAAACTGGTGATGGTGGGGGGACTCACCCCAGAATTGAGGAGGGATGCCCTGGACACAAGCCACTTATGGCTCTGAAGGAACTAATAGCAACCAATGCTACTTGGAACCAATTTCCTTTTGGGTTTTAAGCCACATATCAGAAGTAATGATATGATGGCTGAAATCCTGTTGCTTAGCATAGTAAATTGCAATTACAGTAGGCCCACTAAATCACTGGGGATTTGGTGAGCCAACTATTCCATATGTTCCATTGATTTTTCCATTGTATAGGTGACGGAGTGTAAATTGCATGCAAAGAAGTCCTCCATTGATTTAATTTCTCCACAGTCACAGAAAATTTGTCTTGTATCCACATAACCCCGTATTACTTGATGTGATCTTCCTCCTTCACTTCACAGTTTAGTAAGTGACTTCTGTGTGGTCCAGCTAGAGTCTTGTTGTGGAGGAAAACACTCTAAACCAGCAGAGGGTAGACTAAACCTATGGAGAACAAGGTGTGTTGATTTTGTTCTCCATAGGTTTAGTCTACCCTCTTCTGGTTTAATGTTTCAAGCTTGAAATGCATGGAGGAAACTCTTCCTAGATTTTAACTGTCCTCTAGAGGGCTGGTGTAGAAGAAGTGGATGGGTTTGGTGTAGAGATGGGCACTTCATATTCATTTTGCGGGAATATGAATATGACCTGCATTACTGCAGGTGCCACAGTGGTCCAGTTCCCACCTCCCCAGAACTAGCTGAGCCACTCACCCGGCTCTGCACAGCACTGGGGTTCTTATTCTGTGGTTGTGCGCCAATCCTGGCAGGAGCCCGGCCAGCCCTTCCCTGCCTCCCCGCACAGCCAACCACCCATTGGCTGAGTAGGAAGACTCCCTGTCTTGGCTCCACACTGAAGTGGTCGGCTGCGCAGGGAGGTGGGGAAGGGCTCTCTGGACTCCTACTGGGACTGGAGCTCCACTGCAGAAGAAGGACCCCAGTAGTGCACAGAGATATTAATACAAAGTGTGCATCTCTATTTTGATGCTCTATTACCATACAGTGGTGCCTCGCATTACGACATTAATTTGTTCCAGCAAAATCGCTGTAGAACGAAAATGTCGTAATGCAAAAATAAAAAGCCCATTGAAACGCATTGAAACCCCTTCAATGCACTCCAATGGGCTGGAAACTCACCATCGAGTGAAGATCCTCCATAGGGCGGCCATTTTCGGTGCCTATGCAATGAGGAATCCGTCCCAAAAAACAGCAGGAAGCCATTTTATTTACCTGGCGGCCATTTTGAAACCACCGATCAGCTGTCTGAAAATCGTTGTTTGTGAAGAATTGGTTCCCGAAGCAGGGAACCGATCATTGCAAAGCGAAAAATCCCTATTCAGACCATCGTTTTGCAATCGCAATTGGGATTTGAAACAGTGACTTTTCTATGCACCGGCTCAGAGTAAATTTTCTAAACCCGCATTTCGAGGTAGAACAAATATTTGCATAGGAAACACTTCAATTACCCTTGTGGGACATGCAAATTCTGCTTTCGTGATGCAGTGTTTTATATGTGCATTTATCTTCTTTTCACTTGCTCAGGCTCCAGCATACACCAAACCATAGCTTCCGGAGAGCTTCTGCACCTGACAAACCACTTTTCTTTGCCATCTGACAATCTGAACAAAATACAAAACAACACAAGTTCCAAAACAAGGAGGTTTGTATTTGAATGAGCTTATCTCAGCGTGCCAGTTACAACCAACCCCTTAGGAGGAAAAAAAATATGAAGGATCTTCTATGCTATCATTTTATGACAGCACAGTTCACAAAGCAACAGTACTTCTTTTCACTCATCCTTGCAGGTCACGGCTATAAAACAGGAGCCGTCACTGACAAATGCCAGTGACCTTTCCGTTACTTATGTTTGTTGTCCGGATGCAGAACAGAGGAGACAAAAGGAGGGCTGGCAGGGACTGACACTGAGATGATGGCATTGAGATTCTATTGGGCCAGATTTGCATCTGCCAGGATGATTACAGAATGCCTAGAAAGGAAAGTTAGGGATGACTGAAGGAAGATACGAATGAAAGAGAGAGACCAAGGAGACGAATGTTGAGTGATTTAATCTATGGGGATGGAAGTGCTTTGAAGCAACCCCTGGGAATTCTCCATTCAGAAGCACCCTGTGCTCAACTTAAGAGGACGTGGCATGTCCTGGTTACTGCTGAGAGCAATGAGTAAGAGCTATGAGTACTGAGAGGGCCTTTCAGTTTGCTGACTCCTAACAGAGCGCAGCAGAAGAATAAAATTGAATCGAGATGGGCTCTTACTGTATTATGATGGTTTGGCTCCGTTTGGCAGATCAGGCCCTCAGGTGTTGCACGGACACTCCAGATTCTGCACCCCACCTCCTCCTATGGGTGCCCCATCAGAAGCAGTGAGGGTCACCTGCAGATGGACGCAGGGTATGCAATCGGGGCACCTACAACACACCTGTGAGCCCAATCCACTGAAGTGCACTGAAGCACCAAACTGTGGTAAGTTACCATCTCTAAAACACAGAAGGACCCCAGGGAGCGAGCGACCAGGGAGAGTTAACAGGAGTTTCATGGGGAAAGCCAAGAGAGAGGCCCCTGAGAACATTCTATATCAGTGACTTTTTCCAGCATCCTTTAGTGCAGTCCTTCAAAGGAGAGGACACTCACAGACACACAGAAGAAAGTAAAAAGGTAACAGGGATCACGGAGAGAAGGAACACTACAGTACTGGTGACCTGCAAGGTGTGTACAATGTTTGCTTTGTGCTTGAGAACAACACAGTGCACACACCCAACCATGCGCAAACTGGTTGCGTTGTTGGAAGAAAAATTGAAAGAACTGGAGCAGGAAGTGGCCATGCTCAAAGCTATAAGAGAAGGGGCAGAGTACATAGGCAGAGCTCTTCAAGATGGAAACACTGGAGGTGGAAGACCAGCAAGACAAAGCAGAGGAAAAGAATGCATGAGAAAACAGGCATAGTGGAGGAAGCACCAAGGAAGAGAGTCACAAGAGAAAAAGAAGGAGAAGGCAGTCTTCACCAGTAGAACTGCAAAACTGCAATTAGCAGCAAAAGAAGGAGAAGATCCTTATGGAAAAGACAGGCAAAGGGTGGAAAAGCTATTATTCTCAGAGACAGAAAGACAATACAAAAAAATCTTGATAAGCTCAAGCACCAGGCTGAAAACAACAGAGTGCAATTTAACAGAATTAAATGCAAATGTATACACCAAGGAGGAGGAAACCCAAATGCACAGTTTCAAAATGGACGATATGCAGTGGTGCTCCGCTTGATGATTACCTCGTTAGATGAGGAAATCGCTTCACGATGAAGTTTTTGCGATTGCCTTTGCAATCACAAAATGATGTTTTAATAGGGAAAAACCGCTTTACGACAATCGGTTCCCTGCTTCGGGAACCAATTTTTCGCTTAACAACAATCTTTACAGCTGATCGTGGGGTCTTCAAAATGGCCACCTGCTGTGCAAAATGGCTCCCCGCTGTGTTGTAGGACAGATTCCTTGCATTGAAGGCACCAGAAAATGGCCGCCCTATGGAGGATCTTTGCTGGACACTGAGGTATTTCGCCCATTGGAACGCATTGAACTGGTTTTCAATGCATTTCAATGGGATTTTTACTTTCTCTTGATGACTATTTCATTCTACAACGATTTTGCTGGAACGGGTTATCCTCGTCAAGCGAGGCATCCCTGTATCTGGTTCAGTAATATTATGAGGGAAAAGGAAGTTGGAATTGTTGTACCTCACAAGCTGAATATGAGCCAAAAGTGTGATATGGATATGAAAAAAGCCAATGCTATTTTAGGTTGCATTAATGGAAACACAGTTTCCAAATCCTATGAAGCACCAGTTTCCCTCCATTCAGCACTGGTCAGGCCTCATCTTGAGTACTGTGTCCATTTCTGAACACTACACTTTAAGAAGGAATAAACTAGAGTATGTTCAGATGTGAGCAACAAGGATGATCAGTGGACTAGAAAACAAGCCCTGTGAGGAAAGACTGAAAGAGCTGGACATGTTTAGCCTTGAGAAAAAAAAGACTGAAGGGAGATAGGATAGCACTTTACAAATACTTGAAAGATTGTCCTACAAAGGAGGAGCAGGATCTCCACTTGATCAGCCCAGAGTTCAGGAGATGTAATTATGGGCTCAGGTAACAGGAAGCTAGATTTTGATAAATACCTCAAAAACCTTCCTAACTGTTAGTGCAGAATGACAACGGATCAATCAATTCAGGAGGTGGTGAGTGCTGAAATGCTGGAGGCCTTCAACAGAAAATTGGACCACCCCCTGTCAGATCTGCTTTCATTTGGATTCCTGCCTTGAGCAGGGGGTTGGACCCGGTGACCTTATAGGCTCCTTCCAACTCCATTATTCTATGATTCTGTGATTCTAGGAATCTGATTAGTAGTGGCCCTTCAGAGGGTCAAGCGGAAGCCTCTCAGATCCTTTGTGGTCTGATATTTTCAAGATGAAGAGATGCCAGATTTAGACTTGGAATACAATGTGTGAAATTTGGGTTGTGGTCCCCCCCCCCAGAAGCCATTGGCCACATGTTCTGGATAAGGATGAGGAAACTGGGTTGTCTTTCTGGAGGGATGTTTTAACTCTGTAGATCTGAAACCAAATCACACACAAAAATCCTTCTCTTTATTGTTAGACGTCAGAAATAGCAACATATAAAAAACAGTGGCAGAACACTTACTATGTCCAAGGCGTACATCTATATATTTTGGCTTATTTCATCTTTGTGGGAGAAAATGAAAACAATTCAAATGTTTTCTCTTCAATGGGCAAAATGGTGAGATTTTTTTCCTTTTTTGTATTTTAAAAATCATTTTGGGACATTTTTTGCAAAAAAAAAAAAAGACATCTTTTATGGGGAAAATTCATGTTTTTCTTCAAATTGCAAGGTTTTCTGCACCAAATCCCCCCCTTTTTAATTTGTTAACTTTGTTGTTGAAATAAAAAGTTATTTATTTAATTATTTACATTTTTCTCATACACACACTTTCCCAGGGATGCAAAATCTTGGCCTAGCAACAGATATTTTCAGCTGAGATATAATGTGAGGATTTGAGAATGTTTTACTGTTTTACTGTCCGTTGCATCCTTGGACAGTATGTTTGACCACTGACCTCAAAGGGAATGTTGTAGTGCTTAAGAACATCAGAGGAATATTAGAAAGTGAGACCCTAATGAGACATTAGGGTGTGTTCACATGTTCCATTTATCAACAAACACCTAAACAAGGACAATGGCTTCCTAGTCCACTGAATATATTAACAAGCTGCTCAGTCCTCAACACTGTGGATTTGTACGTTCCATACAGTTTCAGTAACAATAAAACCAATAGTAAAAAATCTGGAAATTTTTTATTGCTTTATAATGTGAGATAACTTCAAAGTTAAAAGAATATGAGAAGTACACTGTTAGGCATTAGAAAAAGAGTCTGGTGATATTATTTTGTGCAAGGATGTTATTAAAATTGTCATTGCTAATAATTCTACATTTAAAAAATCTTGTCACACCATGTCTGTATCCCAGTCCAACAGTGACTTTATCCCTATTACGAAAGGGGGTCAGATTTGGAATTCCCCCCCCCAATAAAACTGGGTTAAGAACTGTATATTTCTCCATTTCCAAATAGGTCTAAAGCAAATTGAGGGAATACAAAGAGATGCTCCAATCCAGTTGGAGCAATCCAAAGTGCTGACATTTGTTTCACCTCATCAGAAGTTAAAAATGCTGAAAGTTTACTGCTCCCATATGAGAGATTCCCAATCCCATATGAGAAACTCAAGACATCCATGACACAAAATTCACACAGAAACACTCCATCAACTGAATTGAGATCTGCAGCTGTCTAAAAGAAAAGAAAAGAATCCAAATCACATACACCCTACTGAAAATTAAAGCAATAAGAGCATGAATCTCTAATTGACCAACACACTCTTTTATATATTTGATTTATTTATTTAACCTATTTGCCACCCACACTACCCAAAGGTCTCTGGGTGGCTTAAAACAATTAAAATACAATTGAAAATACAGTACTCTAAATTTTGCCATCAGACCCACAGTCAATATTATTTCAATTAAAAATCTTCTGGAATAGGAAGGTTTTGACTTGGCACTGAAATGCCATCAATGTCGGCAGCAGACAAACATTGCCGTTTCGCCAGCCATATTGCCACAAAATAGGCCCGATAATGGGCTCTAAGTCATGTTCAATCGAACTTCCAGTGGGATTTCCTCCACCTGCTCTCCAGCCATCTCCCCTCTCGCTTCATCATCCGCAGTTCAGAAGTATACCAAGGAGCTGTCCAGGCTCTGCGTGCAGGGAGAGGGTGCTTAGGCGCAATTGTATCAACCACCCAGGTCATCTCCCTATTCCAGGCAATCTGAGCTTCTACAGGGGTGCTGACCATATCAGACAGATAATCCCCCAAAGCATTCAGGAAACTATCTGGATCCATTAGTCTGTTATGGTGGATCATCTTAATAGATCCCCCACCCTTGCAAAGGAGACCTTTCAGGATGCAAAATGACGACTGATCACAGTGACAGGGAAATTTATCTGGATAATTTCAGCATTCTGGGGGCTTCTTGATTGGGGTTTCCAGGAGAACATGGGCTTTTCTTTGGTGCTTGAGCTACCCATGAACTTCTGCTTTGGCCTTTCTGTTTCAGTTACAACATTGTTTTTTGTTTTCCAAGTACGCTTCACTGGCACTGTCTGTCTGTTTGTTTGTTTTTGAATTTTCAGCATATTTTGCCAAAGCAAAATCTAGCATTTCTTATCCAGTTCAAGCATCACCGTGTGCTTCATCAACTTGCTTCAAATGGGTTCAGTTCTGAAACACATTGTAAGCCTTGCATGTGTACACATTTTGAGATGTATTCCATTCTATTTTGTTGACAGCCCCTCTTCTGAAGTGCAAAATGGATATTTCCATATGGAAATGTGACTCCAATGAATATTTTTTTCCCCTTTCTTACTGGCAAGCAGTGTTTCCATATTTTCTCTTTACCTTCACAGTTCTTAGCTGTTCAGAAGCCATGGTGTTCTTTCTGTGCTGAGTTGCATTTGTCGGTTATAGTTTTATTGCGTTAGATGTTTGTATTTCTATGAAGCTAAATGCTGCTGTAAGGAAACCTAAATATGATATTTCTGCATCATCTTGTCATCTGGTTTGTATATCATTGGACATAAATCAATGCATATCACTGTGGTTAACCGATGACACCACCCCCAGTCTTTTATAGTGTATTTCAATATTTATAGTTCCTTCAACAAAAGGAAATTCAATGAGGGAGAGAATTCTATTGACACAGGTATTAAGATGAGGTTCTGCTTGAGAAAGACAAACAAACCTTCACCGTCCTGTCTATTTTCTGGCTTAAAATGGTGAGTGTGGAGGCAGGAACTAACTGCAATTCACTCTATCAAGGAGCAATGTTTTTGCACATAACTAGGCTTTCTCACTCTAGCATACTGTCATTCATGACCACCTAAAATGCGTCCAGGAAAAAGTAGCAGCAACGAGGAAGTCCCTTGTTTACAGGGCAAGTCAGAGTGGAAATGGAACCTCCATATTCAGTGGAAGCCTATCATGCATCACCAGCTGCTGAGAACTATTCGGAGAGGGTAGTTGCGCCAGAGCTTGGAAGAGTTACTTTGTGGATTACAGCTCCCATAATCCTCAGTTGCCACAGTCCTTGGTCATAGTGGCTGGTGTATTTTGTGCGTTGTAGCCCTCAGACATTTCCCCTGAAATGTGCACATTATAAAAGGGAGGGACGGCTTGCTTGCTTGCTTGTTTGGTTGGTTATTGGTTTGTTTATAGGCCATCTTTCTCCCAATGGGAGGCTCAGTTTTAAAAATATTTTTAAAATACAATAAATTATACATTAAAGCCCAATTATGCTATATGAGTAATTGAAACACATTGAATAAATAAAAACATGAAACACTTTAGAAACAAGCTTGTTGTTATTGCTGTTTAGTCGTTAAGTCGTGTCCTACTCTTCGTGACCCCATGGACCAGAGCACACCAGGCCCTCCTGTCTTCCACTGCCTCCCGGAGTTTGGTCAGATTCATGTTGGTCGCATCGATGACACTGTCCATCCATCTCATCCTCTGTCATCCCCTTCTCCTCTTGCCTAGACACTTTCCCAACATCAGGGTCTTTTACAGGAAGTCTTCTCTTCTCATGACATGGCCAAAGTATTGGAGCCTCAGCTTCAGGAACTGAGTAAGCTTCAGAAACAAGCTTACTCAGTTAAAAAAAAAAAGCATTTAGGGACTCAGCTGTGATTATTAAAAGCCTGCCTGGAGAGGTGAGTGTTCAACTGCTGGCAGAAGGATATAAGGAAAGAGGCTGACCTAACCTCTAAATGGGGAGCATTCCACAAATTGAGAGCAGCCACAGAGAAGGCCCTCTCTTGTGTTCCCACCAAGCATGCCTGCAGTGACAATGGGACTGAGAGGAGGGCTTCCTCTGAGGATCTTAAGGACCAGTTGTGGTCCTTCAGATAACTTGGACCCAGACTGTATAGAGCCTTATAGGTAATAACCAGCATTTTGCTAGAGATGGATATGAACCAGAAAAACGGTGGCTCATGATGGTTCAGGGTTTGTGACTACTCAAGAACCATAAACTATCATGAACCCCCCCCCAAAAAAGTTGGGGGGGTGATTGATCAGAAAGACACACACAACCCATCCAAGTCTGTTGTGTTTACTAATTTGAGCTACAAGACAAGAGTAATCACATGTTTCAATAGAGCAGGATTTGCAGGGATGCATAAAAGCAACTCATGAAAATTCTGTTAATCCGAGGCTAATAATAACAACAATAGTATACCTGTACATAAAGGTATGACTCAGTTCTGGTTAGTAGCTGCAAAATAATTTGCCGTATGAGTCTGACAGACAATGAAAAAAATGAAAAAAAAAAAGCAAAAAGAGATAAGAATATTATGCCACCTTAAAGAAAAACTTCTATATTTTAATATTTGTATCTATACAGTAGAATCACAGTATCCTTAGAGAATCAGTTCCACGCCCCACCTGCAGGTGTCAAAAGCTGTAGAAGTATTGAATGCTATAGATTTCATTGTCTCTAACACCCTCTGGAGGCCCATTCTGATGAACATACCCTGGAAATATGTATACATGCTTCTGAGGTTTTTTATTTTGTATTTTCAGGCAGTGGATAAGTGAATCAGTGGATAATGATCCCGCGGATAGGAGCTCCTATTGTATTTAATAATAATAATAATAATAATAATAATAATAATAATAATAATAATAATAACAACAACAACAACAACAACAACAACAACAACAACAACAACAACAACAACAACAACAACAACAACAACAACAACAACAACAATAGATAGATAGATAGATAGATAGATAGATAGATAGATAGATAGATAGATAGATAGATAGATAGATAGATAGATAGATAGATAGATAGATAGATAGATAGATAGATAGATAGATAGATAGATAGATAGATAGATAGATAGATAGATAGATAGATAGATAGGTAATATATTTATTGGGCTTGTGCCCAAATGCCATCTCTGATTTGGGGCCATGTGTAAATGCTATGTTTTAATGTAAGCTTTTGTGGATCAAATCTACTTCCTCAGATATAAGAGTGAGACTGCATGTCATATTTATTCATGGCTCCCTGGCCAGAGAAAGGAGAAAGTGACAATGGTCTATTTGCATGGAATAGTCTATCAGACTGTGAATAATTATGAGTCCGAGGTGCTTTGCTTTAGGCAAATTTAATGGCTATTGCCTTTATTGTGGCAGCAGGTGGGAGACTAAAATCCAGCTGAGATGAGTACCTTTAATTTTAAAAAAAAAAGGAAAGGAAAGGAAGAAGCTGTGGAAATAAAAGAGCTGTCATGATTACCAGCGGCTTTGCTTCGTCCAATCAGTCTTTGCATTTTCCTCTGAACTTTCCACTCCCAGAACTTTAAGACGCCCGACTAACTCTCCTCAACAGAAAAAGGAATGTACAGACCCCATGTTTGCCCGCACTCTTTTCTGCTGCAAAAAAAAAAATCCATTTCCCCAAGTGTTTCTGTTGTTGTCATAAATATATCTGACTTCTTTCCAAATTTTATGAGATGGAGTGCATATTATTTTACTCTCTTACATTTTTAACATAAATTGTTATTGCCACCTTCAGTCGTAAATGTTATAGGACACTCCTGATATCAAGGGTAGCATCTGCCACACTTTATGACCCGGTTTTACGACTTCCCCACCTTATTTCTTTGCCTTCTGAAATAGAGATTTGGAGAATCTCTATTTCAGAGATACTATACTGGAGACAGTATGGTATCGAGAAGCCTCGAGCCTTTGTGCCTCTCTCCAGATTGTGCAGCTTGGCTCAGACATTTGATTCATGCAGGACTCTCTTTACCCAGTGCTTCCCAACCTTGTTCTTGGACTAAAACCCCCAGAAGCCTTTGCTGTGCTGGCCAGGATTTCTGTGAGTTGTAGTCCAAGGTTTGGGAAATTGCCCACAGTGGGATGGCTCCTTTTTTAAAAATAAATAAATAAATAAAGCACCGGATGGGTTACTTGTGTCTTTCTTAACAATCAGCCACCGGTTCTGCCCTTGTTGGTATGTTTGCTCTGCTTCTGACAAGAAAAATATTTTGCACAAATTACAGATACATTAACAGGAAGAGACAAGGAATATAATGGGGCTTTAAGATACCTCATTGAGGTATCTCATCATTTCAAGTGGGCCTAAGTTTGTAAGAACAAGGAAATGAACATATATCCTTTCCGTCTCTAACTCTGAGCCTTATACATTGAAGGGCATTTGGAGGGAAAAGACTGATGTTGGATAGATGGATAAATAAGGGAGTGAGCTTTTGATTTGTCGACTCCAACTGCCTTTTGAAACAGTTATCAGGAGGCGGGGCTTTGTTGCGGTGCTGCCAGCAACTCCAGAGAGGAGCTCTCTGGAAAAAGCTGGAACCCTCCGGCCCGGGATCCCCCTTTTGAAATGGGGATCAAAGGAGAGTCTAGAAGAAGTCTCTCTGAAGCAGATGGTGAGCAGCAGAAGGAGAAGAAAGGGAGGCAGACCCAGACTTTTTTCTTCTGAAGAAATCACCGTGCACGGACTGGAGCGGGCGCCATTTTTGGCACTGAGCCGCGAGGAACCCTTTACCGGGGGAGAAGAGAGCAATCAATATAAACTAATAATATATAACAAGTAAGTAAGCCGAAGCCTCTGATTTATGAAACAGCCTCATTAAGCTGAAATAAGAATGAAAATATTTGGCTGAAAGAATAAATGCAGCGGCGGGTTTATCTTATCAGTCTGACTCAAAAGCGAAACTAAGCTTCTCTAAGTGAACTCTTAAACACCAGGCTGATTCTAAAGCCGAGAGTCTGAGATGGAAAAATAAATCTTATGTTTCTGGAGAAGAATCCCAGACAGCAACACCGTCTGACTGGATTTAAGAGACTTCGGTGGATGCAGTGTGGCTGGGATACGTTACTCTTTGCCTTCTCTGGACTTTGTGAACTATAAATAATAGAATCTGGTGGTTTTCGGGAGAAGGAGCTGACGTGGCCGACTGGACTAAGGAGCATTAAGGGGTTAATGAAGATCACAAGACGAGCTCCAAGGACAATCTACTGGACAGTTTGAGACTCTGTGACTGTTGTTTAGTTTGTCGGACTGCAGACCGCGTGTGAGTCTAATAATAGAAGCTTGCTGAACTCAGGAGAAGAAGAAATAACTGCGTCACGGTTCTAATTGAGATTGTATTTGCTGGGCTAAAAGTTGATTTTTATACTACAATATTTGGACAAAGATTGGAGGGAGATCTAAGGGGAGGTTTATGATGAGGGGTTTGAATTATTGATAAAATTGTGGAAACTGTGGAAGGATTTCTAGGGGGTGATTATTGTGGTATTTATACAAACCCCAAAGCCTGAGATGGACCCCAAAAATTCAAAAGAACAAATGGAGACTTGGTCTGTTCAATCCCAAAGTTCTGGAATAGTGGTGCAAGAAATAGAAAAGGAATGGCAGATTAATATACAAAGGCTAATATTAACAGGGTTCCAGCAAGTGAATGCAGGTCTTAGCAAATTAGAAGATTTGATGAAAGGGACGAAAGAGGGGACAGTAGATGCCAAACAAAACTTAAATGAAGTTGTACAGACTTTAGAATCGTCTGTATTAGACATGACACCAGGTAATATGAATGTAGTAGAGAGTTATCCAGTGACCCATGCAGCTTCCAAAATTAAAAAGCATTATGACAAAAATCTTAAGGAGGCAGAGATACTGAAACCAGACAATTTTATGGTGAAAATATGGGAAGTGAAAAAAATGGATATTCTGTCAGATGGGCTGAAAGACTGTTCAATTCAAAAAGAAACTGAACGATGGGATGTATTGTATAAATGGCAGCAGCTACCAGACAATGTTGGAATAACATAGAATAAAATTAAAGTTAAATGATAAGATAAAAGCAGGAGGGTAATCAAATTGTGAAAAAGCAAAAAGTTGATATGTATTAGTAATATGAATTGATTGGATGATGTTATACTTTATGCTCTCCTATCCCCCCAAACCATTTTTCCTTTCCTATCCCCTCTTTCTTTTTGTACCCTCTATCCCTGTTCCTAAATAAATAAAAAATAAAAAATAATAATAATAAAAAGAAACAGTTATCGAGAAAATGCTATATGGAATCATCCAGTGCCCCCATGTATTTCAACAGAGGATTCTGTAGATAAATAACCCAGTGAATTGTTCCTTGAAATAAAAGTGATAACCAAGGAGCTGCATTGGCTGGCTTTCTCCAATACTTACTCAGGTTAATTCAAATGATGCATAAAATACTCTTGGCAGCATACTCTTGAAATCTTTGTTAAGTGGCTTTTACTGACTAAGTGGTCCTTGCTCAGGGATATGTGTCTGATTACAGTTTGTTAATTAGTAATAAATAATGTATGTCTGTTCCTTTTCCTGTTAAGTCGCTGGTATGTGTCCCTCCGTTATTAAATATGAATGCCTTGATAGATATGTGCATAACATGGCAAGCCAGCGATGAATAAGCTTGACCTATGGGGACCTCTCCCCATTTCTCAGACGTGTTTGGCACGGACGATCCTCAGATCTGGCAGAAAAGTAATGTAAGCGGAAATTAAGGGTATGGGGACAGACTTCCCCACCCCCCCAGAGAAATGTTATTCAGTTCATCAAAATATTTAACGCTACCCACAAAATCTCTGTGATGGCCCTCTCCAGAGGGAACTGCCACTTTCTCCTCGAAACTGGACTTTGAAAAGCCCTATCCAGACATTCAGATTAAGAGAAAAATCTTAATCTGTGTGTGTCTAGGGGAGTATGTTCTAAACCTACCCAACCCCTCTAAAGGAGAGAAACCGAAGGGAAGAAATTCCATAGGAGTGCTCCATGTGAATTAGAACTCAAAAACTAGAAAGCGTCTGTGGAAGGTTTAAAACTGAAGATGGAGGGGGGGGGAAGTAAAATTGACAGATTATCCCCTCTCCCTCTGTTC
Source organism: Pogona vitticeps (assembly GCF_051106095.1). Lineage (NCBI taxonomy): Eukaryota > Metazoa > Chordata > Lepidosauria > Squamata > Agamidae > Pogona > Pogona vitticeps. Next base: position 7,578,027 of record NC_135787.1, read on the forward strand.
TACAATTCTGATTAACACAGGTACAAATGCCGGTCCCTTCTCCATGTGGAATATTGATGTTTTAAATGGAGTCCTTTTGCATTTGAGCACATACCTCATTTCTCTCCACCACTAAACTCTACAATCAATCAAGCTTAATGATTTCCAGTCATTTGTCTGGATTTCAGCCCCATCATTGGGTTCGAGGGTGGAGACACCTTTTTAAATTTTTGAACGAAGCCGTAAGCTTTTTTTTTCCCCAGGCAAGATCCCATGTGGAAATATCAAAGAAGGTACGGGTGAAAAAAGGAGGCTACTAAGCTTCGGCCTGCCCAGAACTTTGGTTCCTTGCAAATTACCCTCTTCAGCCTCGGCATAAAAGGGGTCTGGCAATTATCTTTAAGCTTTAACCACTTCCCAAGCGAAAGAGGAAGAGAGGGGGAGAAAGAGAGGGCTGAAGTGAAAGTTCCTGAAAATGTATATTTGAAAGGCTGACTGAATATGAAATTCTGAGTGGTCCCAAGGGAAAAAGCAGGGGAAGAAGGGGGGTGTTGCTATTAGTATACCCGTCCATAAACAGGTTTTACAATCAATTTTTACTCTCTTGCGCCCTTACTCAGAAATGGTTGAACAGTTCAGAAGCCCTGCAGAGGAAAGCAACTCATGAAGGTGGCCACTCAAGTAATGAATCTTCTAAGCCTGCTCGTAGCTTTGTAGTTTCTGGCGAGAGAAGGTCTCTCATCTTCTGTCTCAATGGTGGCACTCCAGGGTGCAGTCTGTTTTAATTAGTTAGCATTCATTAACCACTTTTTAAATAAATCAATGGATGGATGGATGGATGGATGGATGGATGGATGGATGGATGGATGGATGGATGGATGGAGGGAGGGATATGGGTTAGTCAATGGATGGATGGAGGGAGGGAGGGAGGGAGGGAGGGAGGGAGAGACGGATATGGGTTAGTCAATGGATGGATGGATGGATGGATGGATGGATGGATGGATGGATGGATGGATGGATGGATGGATGGATGGATATGGGTTAGTCAATGGATGGATGGATGGATGGATGGATGGAGGGAGGGAGGGAGGGAGGGAGGGAGGGATATGGGTTAGTCAATGGAAGGATGAATGGATGGATAGATGGATGGATGGATTATGACCCTGAGATTTATACTTCCATGGTAGTCTTAATATCTATACCAGATTTCAAGTGCCTAGCTTCTAGCTTTCTTAGTCTTGGAGCTGTGATGGAAACAGGCAGATAGATACACACGGAGAAGTATTGTGAACTCTTTAGTGTGTGTTTTTAAAATAGGTGGCAGTGTATTCATTGGATCATTTTCAAGGAGAGCACATGCTGAATTTGAAGGCGAATGCATTCCTAACGTGGACAAGAAACAATTAAATAAGCAAAGGGGCCATTAAGGGAAGGCTTAATTGTGACAAACCAATAAAATGGGCCTGCTTGTTAATCAATAGAGTGGCTCTTAAGTTAATAGGCCTTATCAACATTATTTATGAATGCATATTTGCCTGCTTGAACATCCAGGTGAAAGCCCTTAATCTTTATCACCCTCAAGGGTTGCAGTTCAGTTCAGGATAGTTTACCTCAATGGATGAAGAAGTTTTCACTTTGAGGGCTGAAGTAGAATATTCTGTGTCTCAGCACACTGAAAACTGGGTTTTAAACTTGAAAAACAGAAACTCCAGGTTTGAGAGCAGAACGGCCTCATGTCACATGCATGCCTTGACCACAAGGTATGGCCACCCAAGTTTGACTGCAGTAGCGGTGATCCATTCTGTGGTGGTGTTGAGGTCGTACTCTGCTCTTGCCTCCACAGTTGCCAAACAAATTGAGTGGTAACTTCCACGGCTTTATTATTCAGCACCTTATAGCCTTGTGAGGTCACAGGACAGACTGTCTCATACGGTTCTCTCATGAAAAAGAGGGAGAAGTGGGGTGGAAAGGAAGCATTCCTCAGCATGATCTTTGACTGGCCAACTGCCATGGTCTAACTGAAATGCTGAGATCTCTTTAGTGGCTTCCATTCAGGAGACGTGTCTGGAAAATGATGCAAGAACAGCATTGATACTGTGAATGACATTTATCGAGTGGTTTTGATTTCACCCAACCTTGACCTCCTAGAAAACAGAAACACAGGTTGTTATAGATGTAACTGTCCTAAACACTTTTCTCTTAGGGTGTTGGCATGCATAAAGACTGGCATGGTTTGTCTCATCAGATAACAGTCTGGAGGTCAACAGTGGACATCTTTGTTGATGCTACTAGAACTTCCATCCGTTTTTGATCCTGTGTATCACACTATTTTATCACGATGGGCTGAATATTAAAAGCTATGGCTGGTATTCTCAGAGAGACCCATGCAGTACTGGAGCGAAGTCTCTGCTCAGGATCTGAGTTCAGTCCTGACAGAGTCACGTCATCTGCTCAAGGTTGACTTAGCCTTCCATCCTTCCAAGGTTGGTAAAATGAGTACTCAGCTTGCTGTGTGTGGGGGTGGGGGCAAGTTTTTGTTTGCACAATTATGTTGTAAACCACCCCGAGAGTGCTCTAGCACATGTACTGCAGGGTCGGAAGACCAGCAGTGGTAAAATCGAATCCACATGACAGAGGGAGCTTCCATCGCTTGTCACAGCTCCTGCGAATCTAGCAGTTTGAAAGCTGCAAAAATGTGAGTAAATAAATAGGCACCACCTCAGTGGGAAGGTCACGGTGTTCCGTGTCTAGTCGTGCTGGCCACGTGACCATGGAAATTGTCTATGGACAAATGCTGGCTCTACGGCTTGGAAACAGGGATGAGCACCACCCCTAGAGTCGGACACGACTGGACATTTGTCAAGGGGAACCTTTACCTTTACCTTTTTAGATGTCTAGCAAAAAGCTGATGCTCACACAAGGGCAGATGGTGTCTAATGCTGCTGACAGGTTGTAAGGTAAGGTCAGCTAAGAAGGAACCAAGGGTTTCATCAAGATGAACCCAAAGGATCCAGATAAGCAGAGCCAGCTACAGTACATTTGTCATGCAACCTGTGGTACAGCACCCTAAAATCACATAATTGGGGCACTGTAGGTAATTCGGCATAAAAGTAAATGGGAGAACATTATTTCACCTTGGAGAAGACTGAGTAAGTGCTATCATATTTAGGTCAAGGGTGTGTTGTACTCATGAAGCAAATCCTACGGATTTGGAGTCACTGACTGATGTATCTAGTCTACTTACATTCTAAGTAAGGATGAAGATGTTTCTATCGTTTTAGAGAAAATCGTGAACCTGAAAACACTTCTTTATTAAGTAATGTAAAGAATAGTCTCTGACTTCATTTCAGAAAGGTTGTATAGCTTCTTCCACTCCACACAGCTGCCAATTTACTGATTAAGAACATCACTCCTTAACACCACCAACAATTTTGCTGATTTCCCTTTTTTTATTATCAAACAAATAATAATAATATAAGAAGGATGTATGAATAATAAAGGCAAAAGCAGTATATAAATAAAGGTTTAGCCACTTTTCTGACTTCTCTTAAGCACTTATATTTCACAGGATATAAACAAATCCAGCCAGCTCCAAGTTAATTGGTTATAGCAATGATTAAGATTCTTCTGCAATGTTGAGTGTTCACGGAGGCAAGTGTTCAAGAATATTTTTTTAAATTAAGTGTCAATTCAGTGTCTTACAGAAATGTGAGGAAGAAAAAAGGGGCCTTCAGAATATTCTTCCTGTCATAGGCTTTTTTTAAAAAAAATGCAGGACCACCCAGGAATTAAAATGAGTTAGTGAAGGAACGAACCCCATTGAAATATTTTAAATAAATTACAAAAATCTGAGGTGGTGAGGGAAAGAACCCTATTCAACTGCCATGGAAGGGGGAAAATGCACACATACCCAATTGGGCATCGGAGTGTGTCAGAAAAATATTCCAAATATATTTTAAATTAAGTAAACACCCCTTGTCTTGGCTGTAAGTAAAATACAAAAAAGAAGTCAATGTGGAGCCAACTTTGTTTTTTGCTTCGTCAAGCCGATCTCTCTGTTGCCACATCCATGGGCCACACCAACTCCTCTGTCACCTCCTCCTGGGGCTGCCACCCCATTACAAATACTTAGCGAGCTTTCTGTCTTTCTTTGGCCTCTCTGTTAGGAAGGAGGAGAGGAAATGAAGCTGGCTACTACTACCCTTTCTTTCTTTCTTTCTTTCTTTCTTTCTTTCTTTCTTTCTTTCTTTCTTTCTTTCTTTCTTTCTTTCTTTCTTTCTTTCTTTCTTTCTTTCTTCCTTCCTTCCTTCCTTCCTTCCTTCCTTCCTTCCTTCCTTCCTTCCTTCCTTCCTTCCTTCCTTCCTTCCTTCCTTCTTATCTATCTATCTATCTATCTATCTATCTATCTATCTATCTATCTATCTATCTATCTATCTATCTTTCTTTCTTTCTTTCTTTCTTTCTTTCTTTCTTTCTTTCTTTCTTTCTTCCTTCCTTCCTTCCTTCCTTCCTTCCTTCCTTCCTTCCTTCCTTCCTTCCTTCCTCCCTATCTTCCTTCCTTCCTTCCTTCCTTCCTTCCTTCCTTCCTTCCTTCCTTCCTTCCTTCCTTCCTTCCTTCCTTCCACAAGCATGGATGGAGAGGCCTTCATTCCACCTCTCTCTTTCTCAAGCCCCCTTGATGATCTTCTGCCAGTGAAAAGCTAAGGTGAGGACTGTTTACTTTCCCTATCCCTGGTATCAGTACAACTCAATAAGCAACCAATAATATCTGCTGAGATTTCTTAATTCATGGCAATTCATGTCTAAACATTACATCTTTTGCATCCCTCCCAATGTTCAGGAAAATGGGTGAAAACAGAATTATACAAAGCTCCCTTCAGTAACTCATCCCCCGGATGCTGTTAATATTGATTTTTAATTTTTTTTCTTTTTTCTTTTGGTATGAATTTTAGATCTATCCCTGTGAATCGCCTTATTGTTGAATATATTGTCATGTGGGCTATTGTGCGGTTTTAAATTTTAATCTGCAAACCGCCCACAGTAGTGCTTGCACTAAAGGGGCCGTATATCGATCCAGTTTTTTAAAAATGCATAAATACATAGCAGCACGACAGGATTCCAACCAGTGTCTATAACCAAGAGCAGCTATTGAACTTCTCTCTCTATTAATCAGATAAAGAAAACTTATACTGAGTGACTTCAAGGGCATTCTCCAACACCTTTGAGATGCCGATGTATTGAGGATTATCTTTAAGGTTACAGTTAGAGTCAGAGTCAGGATTTGGAATACAGTTGTGTATTTCCAGGAACCATTGAGAATCACTGTGTTCCCCACCCTCCATTGCAGTCTACCTACTTGTTATCAGAATATGCCGTTTCTCTTTCTAAGCATAGTTCAACGCAAATTGGTGGTTTTTTTTGTACCCAAAATATTACACAAAAAATCACCCCATGACATATATGTGACAGATTTGTTGGAACAAACCACATCCCAGTTGTGTTTTGCATATTAAAAAAGCCTAAATAGTGTAAGGGGTTGGGAGGGGTTGATATTGTTTACAATTCTACAGGTGAGAACTTAGGGTTTCTGTGAATTCTGCAACATAGTGTGATTGCGGACTGCTGAGATTGTCTATCCGGATGAGAGGTAAGATTCAATCTTTTTGGAAATAAATATTAATTCACTTAGGCCAATTAACGTGATATAAGTGCCTAGTAAATCCTTTGAATATTCTTCTTAATTATTGAAATGACTAGGAGTATGTGACAGATTTAGGATTCATTATTAATTTACTGCTGGCAGCCAAAAACTCAGAACTCAGCTTGCTTCTGGTCTATGCTTTTCACCTGGACAGAGAGATATCCATGATCATCTTCCATCAGTCATATCTATTGCATAGTTTGCATTGTGTTTCTCCCTTCGGTTTCCCACCCAGCTTTGTTTCCTGTTTCTTCTGAACAACTACAGTTAAGTTCATCATGCTTTGGGGCCCTTCAGGAGGCTTTTCCACCTGATGACTGGAAAGTTAAATGAAGTTTTTCCCCCATTTCCCAATTTCCCTTTTTATCCACCTTTCCACAAGCTGTGCAATGTCATGTTTCAAAAGAAAGAAGAAAGGATGGTTCTTCCCACTTCCAGAGGAAGAACCTTGATTGTCCATTAAATGCACATGAAAGCAGTTGCTCGGAACACCTTGGAAGAAGAATTCTTTTCTTAGCTCCCAATGCCAGTGAAGACATCATCTTTGAACACGGACCTGAAGGGCTTTTTATCAACTGAGACTGCAAGAAGGTTTGGCAAGATGGCATGGAATTTGCACATCAGACAGATGTTAGTCGAGGTATTTGTTCAGAAAATAATAGTGGAAAGGTGACATCCATGATAACTGATGCCTGGAGAGAAAAACAGCCTCAGATGTTTTCAAAGAGATATTTTTAGTGGCCAACCTATAAACAGAGGGTTTCAAAGACACAACATTTATAGCTTTGAGACTTCTAGTCTCCCATCCTTCTGAAACTCTCCTTACCTTTGCTCTACTTACTCTAGTTCATTTTCTAAGAAACTCTCATGTGAGCTGTTACATAGCTTGGGCTGTGTCTGCATGTTGTAGCACAAAGGTGGGCAGCTATGGACTTCCAGATGTTGTTCCATTGCAACTACTATGGTTTCTCACCATTGACTAGTAGGCATCCTTCAGTCTCGAGAGACTATGGTATCATGCCCTGTATGGAGGACTTGGAACAGCATCTAGTGTGGCTGAGAAGGCCAATTCGAGAGTGACAATCTCTTCCACACTGAAGACAAATCCAATCTGTCCCCTGTCCAGCTCCCTGGTTTTGCTGCTTTTGTGACATCCTCTTTGCCTTGGCCTGCTGGACAAGGGTCTCTTCAACTTGGGAGAGGCTGTGATGCAACGCCTGCCTCCAGGCTGAATGCTCAATGGTTTCTCACCATTGACTATACTAGTTGAAAAGCTGGGGGTTTTCAGTCTGAACACCTCTGGGCAATCACAGCTATCCATTCTTGCTATTGAGTAGTACAAGTCAGCCAGTTTATAGTGGAAGTTTGGACGTTTTCTTGTAACACTTTTGGACTCCAGATCCCATCTTGGTCAATGGTCTGGGATGATACATATTGGAACGCTGTGACATCTGGACGGTACCCATTCTGATGTTAGTTTTACACTTATACAGCAATGTATCCACTGTCTGGGTTTCATTGGTTCTCCTGAATGCCACTCCTCTCTACCCACCATGTGTACCTAGACTCATAGAACCACAGAATAATGGAGTTGGGAGGGTCTTATAAGGCCACCAAGTCTAACTGCCTGTTCAATGCATGAATCCAATTCAAAGCAGATCTGACAGATGGTTACCCAGGTTTTCTCTTGAATGCCTCCAAAGTTGGAGCACTCACCACCTCCTGAGGTAATTGGTCCCATTGTTACTTTCAAACTGCTAGGTTGGCAGGAGCTGGGACAAGCGACGGGAGGTCACTCTATCATGCGAATTCAAACTTACAACTGCTGGTCTTCTGACCCTGTAAAAGTGCAAGTAAATAAATAGGTACCACCTCGGTGGGTAGGTAATGGCATTCCGTGTCTAGTTGCGCTAGCCACGTAACCACAGAAACTGTCTACAGACAAACGCTGGCTCTAGGGCTTGGAAATGGGGATGAGCCCCGCACCCTAGAGTTGGACACGACTGGACTAAATGTCAAGGGGAACCTTTACCTTTACCTGGGACTATAGTATCAGTGGGTCTGCTGGCTGGTTGTGGTGTCTTATGCTGCACATAGAGAATGGCTGGACTTTGGGTTATCCAATTTTTGTCTGAAGAGTAGTAGGAGGTATGCCCTAAGGCTTATTTGTCTATGTCTTCTTCCCCACCTTGATATAGATTAATCCTTATTGCATCCTACTTGGACATCTGTTCTCTTATTCCTTGCATACAAGCCAGTCAATCTACTATGGTCAATTTCACTGAAAGAAGCTCCATCTTTGTTCTTCCAACTTTATCTCCCCCCCCCCTGCTTCTTCTGAATGGCTGTTGGCCATGGACTGGCCAGATTCCCTGACAGGCCATGTATCCTTCTCCCATTGGAGTTTTCATTCATTCCAAACTGTCGTCAAACAAGTTATCCTACTCCCACAAGCAATGTCAGAAGGATGTACCAGGGTTCTCAGCCTCTCTGGTTGGGTTCTCCCCATGCTCAGGAAGCAGCACAAAAAGTTCCTGAAAGGGGAAGAACATTCTACTCTTCAGAAAAGAAAGCAGCATGTGTTCTAGAAACCACGTCCTGGTGACAGGATTCGGAAAACTGTGGTCCTCCAGATGTTATATTTGGATAATATAGCTGCTGTTGAACATGCAAACATGAATGATTGTTACTGTCCTTGACCACTGGCAATGCTAACTTGGACTGGTAGGATCTGGAAACCACCAGCAACTGGAGATCCATAAGTTCTCAATGCTGTTTTGTTTCTTGGTTGAACAGGTATTCAGTGGTTCTCAGCCCTGCCTCCCCCAGCAGACACCCACTCAGACGTAGGGCTCTAGCTTCCCTGCCCCACCTCCTCTAGGTGCTGCTTCTGAGGAGGCACCCACCAGAGGAAGCACAGTTGGGAACCGCCAAACACCTGTTGGCTGAGAAATGAACTAGCATGAACAACCAGACCGATTCAATGGGATAAACTGTCCAATGGGATCACAATTGGTTTGGAGCACAGATGAGTGAACTGTAGCTAACGTTTCTTCCATATTGCATTCTAGTTCCACACATTTACACGTGTGATTGGAATCAGGTCAACCTTCTCAGCATGTTCGTTCTTTGGGCTAAGTTGGAAGCCAAAGTTGGCAGGGAATGAAACTATGCCTTCTGAGCAGAGGGAGATGTAAGAGAATATCTGAGAAGATGTCAAATGGCTTTCAGCCAGACCATTCAGAAGAAAATGCTGTGATTTCATAGGGGGTAAATGTCTTATCCTTCCCAATAGAAGATGGAAAGAGTGAGATCTGAAACAGTCATAGGCTCTTTCAATGTGCCGCTAAGAACAAAGCAAAAGTCACTATTCTCTACAGCCCCAGGAGGATGTCCTGGTGGGTTACCATATGAACCCATTGATCTCAATAATTAGGAGTTACATTGAGGGCAAGAATGGCTATTTTTATATTCTTGCACCGATCCACAAATGGCAAACCCTCAGCATCCCATGCTCCCTGACCCAGATATCAGAAAATGCCTTTTTTCAACAACACCCAAAGGATCTGTGCATTGATTGGGAGGTGAGTGGACCTGATGCCTACAGAGATGGAGAGAAAAACACATCTCAGTAAATTACTACTGAGAGAGCACTCACTGTGGAGTGTAGAAGACCCATTGTGTGAAACACGCTTCCCTCCGAAATTGAACATGCTCCAACAATTTCTTGTTTGAGACAGGCATTGCGAACTTACCTCTTTATGCAAGAGAGAGTGCCGTTTCAAGGGGTTAGGGAGTTGAAGCTAACTCAAATGAAGGCAGCCCTGACTACTTCTCTCTGATTTCTGGAGTTACAATTCTGTCTCATGCTGGCCCAAATCCTTTTGTTCAGCATGGTAAATAACACCAGAGTATGGCCACAGAATCAATTTTAACGTCTGTTGCAATTGGAGTAATCAAACAACACATTCTCAACTGCTGGATAGCTCAGTGGTTTAGGTAGTTGACTATGGAGTAAGAGATCACGAGTTCAGTTCCCCACTGTGCCTCCCTCATGGGCTGGACTCAATAATCCATAGGGTCCTTTCCAACTCTACACTTCTAAAATGATGATGATGGTTAAAAAATAGCAGGCAAGCAAAATCATAAAAGCATTGACTGGCATTCTATAAGAGATACAAATTTTAACCAGAAACCTATGTATCTGTTAAATATAGGCATAGTATGTATGCTGTTCCTAATATTGCCAGGTTTTATAGCTCTGATGGTGTGATTTCTGAGAACAGCAACTGCTTATAATACTGTGTGGCATCTGATTATATATATTGTTCCCAAAGCCCCAGTGACTACAGGGACCACTGAAGTGTGCTCCATCCATAAACAAGATGTTTCAGTTGCCAGATCTCTATATTTTATGAGCTTTTTCAATTCTTTATTTTCATCTCTGGCATCTCCTAGAATTGCAGTGTCAATGATCCAGACATTTCTTTGTTCTATTACAACTATGTCTGGTGTGTTATATTCAACATATCTATCAACTTGGATCCAGAAATCTCACAGGATCTTGACTTCTTCATTTTCTGACACCTTCTTTATCTGATGTCCCCGGGTGTTTTTGGAGGCTGGCAACCAGGGCACTAGGGGACGTGGTGGCGCTGTGGGCTAAACCGCAGAAGCCTGTGCTGCAGGGTCAGAAGACCAAGCAGTTGTAAGATCGAATCCACGGAACGGAGTGAGCGCCCATTGCTTGTCCCAGCTCCCGCCAACCTAGTGGTTCGAAAGCATGCAAATGCGAGTAGATAAATAGGTACCATCTCGGTGGGAAGGTAAACAGTGTTCCGTGTCTAAATCACACTGGCCATATGACCACGGAAAGATTGTCTTCGGACAAACGCTGGCTCTATGGCTTGAAGAGCGGGATGAGAGCCGCCCCCTAGAGTCGGACACGACTGGACAAAAATTGTCAAGGGGAACCTTTACCTTTTTTAACCAGGGCACTAATTTCATTTATTTATTTATTTATTTATTTATTTATTTATTTATTTATTTATTTATTTATTTATTTATTTATTTATTTATTTATTTATTTATTTATTTACTTACTTACTTACTTACTTACTTACTTACTTACTTACTTACTTACTTACTTACTTACTTACTTATAGTCTTTTTTAGCCGCACCATTACCAGTGGCTTCTGGGCGGTGTACAACAATATTAAATATTAAAAACATTAAAAAGACAATATAAAATATCCTATATTAAAACAATGGACTCTTATCATGTCTAATTCTTCTTCTTCTCAGTCCTATTGACTGCTACACACCCTATGGATCATGTAAAACCACTATCAACCCCATGGGTACTGGTCCTAGGCCTTTTGAAAGTTGGGTTGGTTGGGCATGCATCTCAAAGCGGATGGTTAAGGTTGTTCAGTTCCTCTAGGAGAATCTCTTCTGAAAAAAGGAGATGAAACTGAGAAGTTCTGAGAAGGATGTCCTGCTTGGCCAGCAAACTGCATCCTACTGACAAGAAAATGAATATATGCAGCCCAGTTAGCTTTATTCTCAAAGCCATCCACTCTCCATTGCAGGTATGTGCAGTGTCTGCTACAAGAGACTCTTTTTATTAGGACTGAATACAGCAAGATCCTTCTGCCTATGAAACACAAGTCTATATCGCCAGGTAAGTCATGCCAGCGCATCTGTCTCACTTTCAACCTGCGGGGAGCATACCCATCAAGAAGCTTTCCTGGCAACATGCAACAAGCGCTTAGCCCACGAAATGACTCTCGTGACACTGCATGTGAGCGAGTCAGTACTTGCCCGAGGACTTTGGCATCGGAGTCTATCTGCTCCTTTCCACAGGGCTGCATGATAGATGAGGAGAACTGACATAACATACCGCATGCAGCTCCCGAGGCCATCACAAGCTGGTTTCGTGAATGTCAGGAGAGCCACTGCTTTTCCATCTCTCCCCTTCGCTGTTTTTTATTTAATGCTGAACGTCCCCTTCGGAAGCCTCCATTTTATTTGTTGGGCTATGACTAATCCTTGCTCGTGGGAAAGTGATGCTTGCTAGGAAGGAAACTGTTATTCAGGGCTTAACTTTTTAATAACAGATGTGGGTAATTGCACAGTGACATCAAACAGCCTACAATCAATTGTACAACACACACACACACACACGTCAGAGAAGGTAAGTCGTTTGCACCATGGTTATCATTTCTAGCACAGCCTTATGATGAGTGTTAATAAAATATTGAAGATGGCCCTGGGTGTCCCCCAACACCATACATGTCAAGAAATAGAACAGAAACAAAACACACTGTAGCCTTCCATTTATTTCATATTCTCTGCACTACGATTAGCATAATGCGGCAGGCAAAGAATAGAACGTCGACTCCTTTTTGGGTGCTCAAAACTAAAGATGGGCACAAACCAAAATATGAATCAGAAAAAACAATGAACTGGGCTGGTTCATGGTTCAGTTTGTGGCTTGGTTTCTGCAACCCGTTTTCCTGAAATTAAACAAAGCGCCATTCTCTCCCCCCTCCCCTGGGGATTTCATTGTGCTTTGGCCAAATGGATGCCCACCTGTCCCTGTCTCACTACCCTGTTGCCTCCCTACATGGTCTTGTCACCTACTCCTGCTCTTTTCTTGCCACCATCTTCCAGGAGACAGTTGATAGGGGGCACATGTGCAGAGGCAGCTGTCCCTGCTTCCCTTCCAGGACGGGGGTGGTGGTTGAGCATCCTCTTTTGCTGAACAAAATCAAGCACCAAGCAGAAAAAGTTCTATACTTGGTTTTGCTTCAGCAAAACTGGATCCCTGAACCGGTGCATTAACAAAACCATAAATTGTTCCCCTTGATAATTTACCCAGTCATATCCGACTCTGGGCGGCGGTGCTCATCTCTGTTTGCAACCCATAGAGCTAGCGTTTGTCCGCAGACAATCCTCCATGGTCACGTGGCCAGCATGACTAGACATGGAACACCGTTTACCTTCCCACCGAGGTGGTACCTATTTATCTACTCGCATTTGCATGTTTTCAAACAGCTAGGTTGACGGGAACTGGGACGAGCGACAGGAGCTCCCTCCATCGCGTGGATTCGATCTTACGACTGCTGGTCTTCTGACCTTGCAGCACAGAGACTTCCGTGGTTTAACCCCCAGTGGCACCACGTCCCTTTGAACCATGACCACAATTTGTCAAATTTTTTTCTGGTTCATGGTTCACTTCATGCCAGTCTCTGCACTATATCTTAAAAAAACCAGAAAGAATTGCTCTAAATCAGAATCATTCCCCCGTTTCTTCTTCCTCTCTCCACTACTGTCATTGTATTCCTGCTTGACCACGAAGCAGATGCACATTGAACGAATCCTGATAAATACAGTATGCAGCATTTTCCCATTGGTTCAATAGACCTAATTAGCTAATTCCATCCGTTGCTTTTTTGTTTTGTTTTTATGTTGCTTTCCAGAATAGTTTTTAAATAATGTTTAAGCTGAACCTCTTTTATGCCCCTACAATTATTTTCAAAGTGCCCATATTTTCATCCACATCTCTGCTCTCATTTCTTAACTGGTATTTCCAAACAGCTGTTCCTTCCTCTCTGAATTGCCCTTGTTTTATAATCATCACTAATGAGCCAGCAAGGCTTCCATTGCATCCCCTCTAGCTATAATAAAACAATGAAAGAGAGATTTCACACTTACCTTCACTTAGATGCCTTCCAAGGCTCTGAAACACAAACAGGTGCAGTCAATTCTTTTCTTGAAAGGGAATTTTTCCCTACTTCTGGAACATGGGAACCATTGCACATTTTGTGAATGGGCTGCAAAAGCAAGAGAGGAAGCAGAAGCCATTTTTAGGAACATTTTCCCTATAACCCTGCAGACCACTCTGTAGATTCCCTCACCTTCTCAGTCACATGAAAGTCCCATTTTCTCAGATTTAAACACTGAAGAAGATTTTTTTTTCTCCCCATCTCCAAGAATTTATTATTATTGCATGAGAGTGCAGGAATGATCTTGTGCCAGCAGAGCAAATCAACATACTACAAGGCAATTCTAAAAAAGGGGGCAGCCCGAACAAAAATGTATAAACTTGAATTAAATCAGCACCAAATTTGGCAGAGGTGTAGCAGGCAGTCTGTTCTTGGTCTGTACTATATTTGGAGAAAGATTCTTTTGAGTTATGATTTTTTTAAGTACAATTGTTCAGAAACAGGTGACCCCCAAATGTCTCCAGATTTAAAATAGATTGAATACATTGAAAAGACCAAAGTTGCTCATCTTGAAAGAGAACGAGTGGCTCCACCCTTTTCTTCTTCTTTCTTTTTTTCATTTGGAAAGAATCCAGGCTGCAGGGGCTGAAATATTGATAATCGAAAAATTCCTTTCAAGAGGGAAAAACAGCCACTTGTCTAGTTGTGTGAAATGAAGGTGTCCACTGGATCTGTGTTTGTGGGCTGGCACTGGAACTCCCATGCCTATGGATTATTACAGTAGATAAGTCTGTGGAGGACAAACCTGGTGATGGCTACTAATCATTATGGCTTTATGGTACCTCCAGGTCCAACTGAGATTTGCACGGAATACTTGTTCTTAGAGAGCAATAATGGCAGATGGCTCTTGTCCTCATGGGTTTCCCTCCTGTTGGCCATCATGGAAGGGACTAGATGGGCTAGATCAGTGGCTCCCAACCATGGGTAAGCCAGGTGTTCATCACAGCCAGTGATGAAGACTTCTGGGAACTGAAGTCCAAGAATACCTGGCTTGCCCAAGATTGGGAGCCGCTTTTATTGTGTTTAATCATCCCACATTAATGGAAAACTGCTGTTTTTCTATCAGTTTATACAGCCCATGTTGGGAAATGCACCGATTATTCAAACAGTGACATTTCTTCTTGAAGCCATTTACTTTCCCAGCTAGTGAAGGTGTTGCGAATTGGACTGAAAGAGTGAAAACCCATTATTGTCAAAGGGAATATAATCCCCACTATGCTCTCGTTTGTGAGACAAAAGGTCATTCCTCCTTGTTTCTTCTTCACAGCCATATCCCCTTTGGTCTTGTTACAGCTGGTGGTAGACTATCAGCTGTGTCCATGGGAAGAAAGACAGGGAAGAAAATCAGAGTGAAGCAGAAAAGCTGCATGTTATCTTAGGAGGGGTGTAAAAAAGCAGAATGTTAACAGCCCCCCTTTATTCTTTAACACAAATTTCACAGGCAAACCTGTGAAATTTACAAGCTGAGATTTATATCAGCATTAAGAAAGGTCAAAGAAAAAAAATTGAACAGAGTCCCCATAAAACATAGGAACACAGAGCAGCTGGGAGAGTTGAACCGTTGCCAGAAAAACAAATAAAATACCCATAATATTAGCGTCTAGAATAGAATCTCAGATGGACAAATCTGTTCATTTCTGTCCAAAATCTTTGTAAGACTTTTTCCACTTCTATATTAACCTATATTTAAACAAATCTTTCAAAAAGATGTAAGCAGTTATTTTTGTGTTATTACATTGTGTGCCTTTTCTTCCCCAGACCTCTGTTTTAATGCAGGTTTTGATACCTTTAAACTCCCAAGAACACAATAATACATTTCAGAGGAGTTCAAAAGAGGGATACAGAAGAAAGTTGGGATCACCTTGCTAAAATCAGATCTGCTGAACTTAAAATGCAGCGGAAGGCGGAAAAGTAGACATAGACAATATACTTGGCAACTTTAAAATGCATATAGTAAGTAGGAGTACATATAAAATACATTGGGAAAGGGAGAGTAGATGCACAGAAAAAACTGTACACAAGAATTTATAGTAATCTTAGGACTGTACAGCTGGATGATTCCGATGGATCATCATGTCCAGCCCTTGTCAAGGAGGCACAGCAGGAAATCAAACTCCCAACTTCTGGCTCTGTAGCCAGATGCCTAATACATGGATGTTGATCCTTGATCCATCTAGATCAGCATTGTCAACTCAGACCGGTAGGAGATCTCTAGGCATTCATACTGGATTCTTACGTAACCCTATCCAGACGTACTTGGTATTGTCGTCTTAGCCACGCATACTGCCCTCAGTGTCAAGGCCAATTGAGCTTTCAAAAACAATAGGATGAAAAGTCAAGTGTTCACAAGTCAGTGCAGAAAGGACATCAAAGAATAACTAGGTCTATGTCCAAAGAACAGAAAGTCAGTTATGATGGAATTGAGGCACAAAGAATTCAAAGCAGATATCAGAGAATCATATCATAACTGAGCCGGAAGGGGCGTATAAGGTCATCAAGTCCAACCCCTTGCTCAGTGCAGGAATCCAAGTCAATGCAGATCTGACAGATGGTTGTCCATTTTTTTCTTGAATGTCTCCAGTATTGGAGCACTCATCACTTCCTGAGGTCATTGGTTCCATCATCACAGTCCTCTAATAGTTGAGACATTTTTCCTGACATTCCGCTGAAATTTGGCTTCCTGTAGCTTGAATACATTATGTGTGCCCTGCGCACTGGAATAATCGAGAACAGATCCTGCCTCTCTTCTGTATGACTACCTTTCAAGTATTTGAAAAGTGCTATCCTATCTTCCCTTCAGACTTCTTTTCTCATGCTCAGCCTTTCCTCCTAGGGCTTGGTTTCCAGTCCCTTGATCAACCTTGTTGCCCTCCTCTGAACTTCTTGGCATCCTTCTTCAAGTGCCATGTGCAGAACCAGACACAGTACTTAAGATGAGGCCTAATCAGTGCCAAACAGAGGGGGGATTGGTACTTCATGGGATTGGCAGATGCCCAGAACTGGTTGCATTATAAAATGTTCTTGTTACCTCTGCCTGTGATGGCTCTTTTCAGATCTTGGCCAGAGCCCTCTCTGCATCAGGTCACCACAGGTAGTTTGTGATCTTACCTGGAGGAACTTGTTGATTCTGCATGTTTGCTTCTGTACCTTAAGTCAATGGTGATGTCTAGGGTGGAGAGATCTTTCATCAGTCCTGGTTTCCTCCTCTAGCTAAACATCTGCTCCTTTCTCCTCCCACTGGTCTAGATTCTCCTTGACTCAACCAAGTAAGGCATGGCAGATATTTCCTACTGTTCTCCCACTAAACTACTGACCTAGCCTAATCCTGCTTGGCTTCCAAAATCAGTCAACGTTGCTTGTTTTCAGGATGATTACTTTGAAATAAGCCCCCATGAACTCAATGCAATTTGCATTCGAGTAGACATGTGTAGCCTAGTATAGCTACTCTTATGATTAGCTGGCCACGTTATGCCATTTAAAACAAGTAGCATTATCTCCCTAAGCCATGATGTTTTAAAACCTCTTTAGAGGGGCGTTACATAATCACATGTACCTCTCATTGCAGTTTGGGGGGGGAGAGAAAGAAAAGCAGAGAGAGAGAGGGAGAGAGAGAGAGAGAGAGATGGAATACTGTAAAATATATTTTAAGAAATAAATAACCCACTCTGAGTTGCTTTTTGTTTGGCTTTGCTTTGATATCCCTCCTCCATCAAAGCTCAAAAGTTCCCGGACCTGATAGTGCTGGTCTAGATGGACCCAAGGACTTCTAAATTGACTTTCTTTTTTTTAAAAAAAAAAAAAATCTAATTTAAGCAGTTTTAAAACTATCCAAGGACATTCTCTCTGCAGTGAATATGTCTCATGAAACAAATCAACTCTGGAAAGTGATACAGGGCCTACATCCATTGGCAGTGAGTTTGTTTTGTCGTTTTGAGGTACGGAGCGGCAGCACGGATCTCGCCATTAAGAGCTCTCTCTTCTCAGTTGCCCATTACTCGGTATGAAGTGTAAAAATATAATGGCATCCACTGTTGCAATAACAAATCTTTTGGCAGCCGTTAGAAGCAACGGGAGGTGTCATGAATAGTGCGGAATAGCCTAGGTTTTTGTCCATTGGAATCAAATGGAACCAGGTGATTATTCTGTACATATGCCTATGCTATCTTCACTTGCCTGCAAGATTTGAATCAGTTACATGATGCTGGTGAGCACGATTGGGCTTGCTGGACAGAATCCTGTTCATTATACTTACTCTGCATGCCCATAGCAGGGCTGTAGGCAGGTTTGAACAGAATGGATTCTGAACCACAGGAAAAGGATTTATAACCCATTTCAAATCTTTCTCCATCCATTGTCTTGGGGGGGGGGAACTAGTGTGCTTTCTCTCTGTGTAGCAAAGCACAGACACATTGCAATAACTATTGAAAAAGACAGACACAAATACCCTTTCTTAGTAGTATATGTTATAAAACTGTGATCATTGCCATTTTGTGCAATTTTGATCAATTTGAGCAAATCTTGTTTTCCCTGGTATTATTGAGAATACTTCACATCACACCCTCTTGTGGGGCAAGGAGAATAATTTTGTTGCTCCTTATTCTCACATGCTCTCTTTGCTCATGCTTCTAAATGGACCCTTTTGGTAACATCTGAATAAGCCTCTAGGGGAACCTCTGTTTTGATGGTTTGTTTGTTGGCCAAAGAGGTGTGTGGGGCCGGGAACCAACAAGCACTGGTTTGGCGAAGAAACAAAGCAGCACAAATTGTCAAATTGGGTACAATTTGTACCCATCTCTGGTATAAACTGGCAGTTTGTACCCATCTCTGATCTACAGTAGTGGTTCCCAAATTTGGGTAACCCAGGTATGCTTGGACTACAATTCCCAGGAGCCTTCACCACCAGATGTGCTGGCCAGGGTTTCTGGGAGTTGCAGTCCAAAAACACCTGGGTTACCCAAGGTTGGGAACCCTTTCTCTACAGACAAAGTCACCACAGACCATTATTCCACATGGGCCACACGGGGCTTTTCACAACTAATCCACACACACCTTTGGTGGTCAACAGAACCTCTCATCAGTGGTATACTTCCAAACGACGTACACTTGCATCTCCTCCTGCCCTCATCTCTCACTTGGTGAAGACTGCCGTTCGTCTTTCAAGCCCCACATTTGAGCATACACCACCATTTCCTTCAGAGAAGGTGAGTGTGGTAGAGAAATCCAAACAGTGAATTCTTGCCCCCTTGGTGTCGGTTTTGGCTTCAGGACCACCCGCAGCTTTCTTTCATGGGCATCTGGTTTGAATCCAAGTTGTAATGAAGAAACATCACAGTGTTTGCTTAACCAGCTTTGTGAATAATCTGGGGCAACAGTCACATTGGCTAATTATAGACAAAGAGCCGGACATTCCAGAGGTATCATGCTTTGGCACGCAAATGATCATATGGTATTGAGTGGGATTACTCCTCTGAAATTGGGCCAGGATCCATGCACTTCTTTCCTGCCAAGAGTCTCTTAGCATTCTGGATCGCCTTGCCTTGTTTTCTGATTTAAGGTATCTGTGATGTCTTTTAAAATTAGATGAGAGACAATGAATATAAACCCCAAATGCCTCATTTAAAAACAATTTGAGCTAGTGTAATGAGCATAAATCATTTTAATAGACCAATTTTGCATCAATTATGCCACCATTATTTTCCAACTCATTACTGTTTTTCGCCCCAAAAATAAAACAATAACCTTTCATGCACAAATGATGTGGCATGCGTTGCTGTAAACGTAGGACAAATTTCAATGTTCACTCCAGAGAGTGATATTTACAAAGTCATCTTGGTACATGATTTAACGCGCTTGTCGTTTCCATCCCCTTCCTAGTACGACATAAAATCTTGAAGTGGATGAATCATTTCCCAAGAGTTGTAACTCAGGGTGTTGGAGGAGGGAAGCCTTTCTGTCTGATCATTTTCTGTGCCATCAAATCAATTTTGGCCTCAGGTGACCCCTTTCTCAGGATTTTCCAGGTAGGGAATGCTCAGAGGTAGTTTACCAATCCCTTCCACTAGGGGCGCTGTGGGACATTACAGCTGGCCCAAGGCCACCCAGACTGGTTCAACTTGCAGGAGGCACAGTGGGGAATCAAACTCCCAATCTTTGGCTCTGCAGCCAGATAGCTGAGCCACTGAGCTGCATTTTAATAGCTGACTGGTACAACATGGAAAGCCCAAGAAATCTCAGGTAGCCAATTATGGGAAACAGTTGCCTGGAGAGCCCCTGGCAGTCAGGAAGACCAGTTCTGGGCTACATGGATCAATGGTCTCATTTCACGGCCAGAAATCCATGAAACAAGAGCTGAACTTATGAAGCAGCATTATTCATTTCTTTGATTTGTTTTATATACTGCCCCAGTAGCGTACACACTACTCTTGGTGGTTTACAAGTTAAAATCTATATATCCTGAAGACCTCACTTGGCTATATATATAAAAGGAGATTTTAAAAATCAGTTTGAAAAGAAAAAAACAAGAAAATAAAGATAAATTATTAATATTAATAACATTTGAGAAACTCATTTGTTAAAGTCAGCTTTGAATAGTTGCTGAACAGTTTCTTGAACACAAGGAGGAAAAGATGATGGTGTTGCATCTCTATTGGTAGCCTATTCCAGAGAATGGGGGCCACCACCAAGAAAACCTGATTCCTTCTCTTCACTTTTCTGGCCTCCCATGGTTATGTTGAATCAAACTGAGGTCTGGACTGATCCATCTAGATCAGCTCTACCTACAGAGACTAGCAGTGGTTCTCCAAAATCAGACCAGAAGAGGAAATCTACTAAAAAACATTGCCATTCATGGAGGCCTTTCATATCAACCCTGGCATCGTGAATTAGGATTGGAGATGAAGCTGAAATTAATGATGGGCAAAACTTTCAGACCAGCAAGTTCTTAGACTATTCTACTCATGCCATAGCCACTTCACAAAACCATAAATAGATGACCATTCACCCCTGGCAAAGAAGCTTGCTCAAATGTGTACTTTATAGAGATGGGAACGAACCAAACTGTGTACCAGAAAAAACGATAAACTAGGTTGGTTCACAGTTGAGTTCATGACCCAGTTTGGCAGAAACAAACCAAAACTCTGATCTTTTTTCACTTTAGTGCTTCATTTTGCTTCCACAAAATGGGATTCCACAAACCTTTACAAACCTCCATTTTTCAGGTTCATGCCTATCTCTAGTCCTTTATCACACATTTTGTGAGCATGTCCCCTGTCTCCTTGTGGCGTGTGTCCAGCTATATTCTGTTCATTGTGGTGATCTCTGGCTTCTGTAATGGCAAATTGGAGATTGTGCAGGATGATACATCTACGGTGCATTACATTCCCTAATTCTCATTATATTCCATAACATTGGCTCCAGTTTCATTTTCTACCATGCCTGAATTGAGGAGATTTGGTAAATTCCTTTTTTAAAAAAAATGATACCACAATAACCAGCCCTCAAACAAAGCTGTCACAAACCCCAGCCAAGGGCTGCAGTTTGTTCAGCTGTGCCATTTATCACAACATTAGTGGAAACTAACCTGGAATCTCTTTTTCTGGACAATGTTAGGCATTTAGGAAACATTATTTTGTGTTTCAGAAGCATTATTTTGCATCTCAGCCCTACAAAAGACCTTTCTCTCTCCAAAGCCAGTGTTCTCTCACCAATAAATCACTGTTTACCCATGATAGATCTTGCTAAAAACTCTTCTTGAGCATTTAGAGAGCAATTACGAAACACAAGATTAATTTTCCAATGATTTTTCTCTTTGGATGAAACGACTTTACAATAGACTGGAATTGACTTTAGAAAAACAACCTATGGAAAAAAACACACACACCCAAAGTAATGATTAATGCTACTGGGTTTCTTAGGAAGTTTTCTAAAACAGAGAATGAGAAGATTCTTGGTATTTTCACTCAGCTGAAGGGACGATGTAGGCAAGAGAAAGCTGAGCACATTCTCAAATAATAAGATAATGGGAAAGATTGGAAATGCCTATGAGGATAGAATGAAATGAACTCAACTTTCTTGATAGAATTAGCAGGGAAATTAGCTGGAAATCAATCAAATCTCAAGCCAGAATGACAAATCCACAGATGTTGCATGGGAAGGGATAATCAAATGCACCCACATGGCTGGGAAATTGCTACTTGATGTACAGGCAGTATGAGAAGCCTTGGAGGTCACTGCTAATTACCAGCAACAGAGTTGTGTTGAACACTTTGCAGCTGTGCTGAATACAAAGACATTCCCATTTAAGAGGTAAAAGGTAGGACACGCCTGCAGAAACACCCACAGAACTGGTCCAATATTTTCTTTCCAGTGGTGGCCAGCTATATCCCTTTCGGACACATGCATATACACACACAGACACACAGACACAGACACAAAGACACACAGACACACAGACACACACAAAATTCAAGCTCAGGACACAGGGAGAGGGGAAATGCCCTTCCTTGATGCTTTATTCTGTCACTGGAGTTCCAAAGTGTGCTACTTGTGACAATTTTTTAAAAGACAGCTCTGTTAGTCTGTGTCAATGTATGCCATGAAAACAGAAACAGAAGAATCATGGCACCTTTAAGACCAACAGTTTTATTGTAAGACGAACTTTCGTATACCAGAAATGGCAACACGCAAAAGCCACTTGAAGGACATTTTGACCTCCAGGATCCTCTGTTACTGCCTCACCTCAGATCATTCTGAACTGCCATTCATGGACCTCTCACCCATGAAATTCCTTAACAATCTATTAAAGCCCTGAAAATCATAAGCCATTTTCCACTTCTACAAGGTAATGCATTGAAGTTACCGACAAATGATTTAATTAGATGACCTCAAACTCTAGGAGGAGGAAAGAGCCGAGATGGTTTCTCTCTGTCCTTACTAGTTCTGATTTCATATGCCTCTTGCACATCCCCATTCACCTCTTTCCCCCTTTTAAAAAAAGCATACAATGAAAAGCTGCATGTGTCCCACTCTTTAGCTGTAAAGCCTATCAGGAGTGTCATCAGGGCAAGATGTTGGGGCAAAATTATGTGACCTTGCCAAGAAGAACGAGCAAGAGGGCACCAAACATTGCAGAGCCAGTGTACCAAATAAAGTAACACATTTCTATCTAACGTGGGAAAGGTTCAGTAAAACTGACCAGACCAGAAGAGAAGAAAACTATTTAAGTGTACCACAAAGAGGCCTTCATTTGGACATCTCCTCTTTCTTTTTCATCACAAAAAAAAAACTAGGACAAATTTCTTTTTGCTTCCTCTCTTTCATCTTTTTCCACTTACCCTTCTGGCTACTTCTCTTTCGCAACACAGTGCCTGATGAAGGAATCTTGAACACATACACACAATTATCTCTCCTTCCTTCCTTCTTTCCTTCCCTCCCTTCCTTCCTTCTTTCCTTCCTTCCTTCCCTCCCTCCATCCCTCTCTTCTTTCCTTCCCTCCCTCCCTCTGTCCCTTCCTTCCTTCCTGAATAAAAATAGTACCCAGATATGTAATCTGGATTTCACAGGGATGGGAACTCAAGTTGTGGGACTTGCTGTCAAGTTGGACTTGCGTAAAGGGACCTGACTTGGATTTGACTACTACTACTACTACTACTACTTCTTCTTCTCCTTCTTCTTCTTCTTCTTCTCCTCCTCCTCATCCTCCTCATCCTCCTTCCCCCCTCCTCCTCCTTCTTCCAATGACTCTTCCCTGGAATTTTGTGATGTGAGGAACTGGACTACCTCTTTAATTCTGATTCCTTTTGCTGGCCCTTTTCTGCATCTTGGATTTCTGAAATGCCTTTCTGTTTGCAAAAAGCAAAGCAACTGGTGAAGCGAAGACACTGTGACCGATTTCAAAGCAAAATGCAAAGTGTGCTGCGTATGTATCACACAATAATGCTTCAAGCACTCTCTGGGTAGTTTATAATTTAATTATGGCGGCTACACATTGTCCCACCCCCACAACAAGCTGGGAACTCAATGTTCTGACCTCGAAAGGATGAAAAGTTGAATCAACCTTGAAACAGCTACCTGAGCCCACCAGGATCAAACTCAGATTGTGTGCAGGGTCATGACCACAATACTGTAATTGAACCACTTCACTGGGAGGCTCAAGGGATGAGTATCTTCAAGTGATCAGTATCTCTTAATGGATAAAAATCTATGAATGACTCAGTTCATTCTACAGTCATTCATTTTACATAACTTAAATGTATTCATTTCACATGTATACCAATCTAAGTCCATCTCTCTAATTCATAAATCAATCTAGGATTTCTCTGATTTTTCTATTTCAGGGCAGGGCACCCCATGGATTGGGCCAAATATATTCCCACTTCACGGAGTGGGGTGGAATTATTTCAAGATGTATGCTGTAAAATGTTTCCCCAAAATGTCTCATTTTAAAAGTATTTAGTCTTTGTTTTTTTGAAACTGTTTGATGCCAGTTATTTCTGTTTTTCCCCCTTACAGTTTTTTGGGGAAGTCTCAAACAATCAGGGATTGTAGAGTAGCATTAGATCATAAAGTGGTACTATGCAGTGGATCAGATTTGGACATGAGGAGGCAACAGAGCAGAATAAATGAACATCAGGGAGAGGGAAATTAACAGGTAAAAACTTTTCATAGTTAGAAAAGAGTTAAAGATTTTGTATACCTTGGTTCAATCATCAATTCAAATGGAGACTCCAGCCAAGAAATCAGATGACTGAGATTTGGAAGAGCAGCCATGGAGGAATTAGAAAAGATCATCATGGTCATAGTGTCATAGAGTTGGAAGAGACCACTGAGGCCACCCAGTCCAACACCCTCCATGAGGGAACATCCATCAAAGTACTCCCAACAGATACCCATCCAGCCTCTGCTTCAAAACCTCTAAAGAAGGAGATTCCACCACCATTCGAGGCAGCCTATTCCACTGCCGGACAGTTCTGACTATCAAGAAGTTCTTCCTGATGTTCAGATGGAATCGCTTTTCCTGTAGTTTGAAACCATTGCTACATGTCCTAGTCTCTGGAGCCCCAGAAAACAAACCTGTCCCCTCTTCAACATAACATCCTTTCAAATATTTAAACATGGCTATCATGTCCCCTCTCAACCTTCTTTTTGTAAGGCTAAACATCTCCAACTCCTTAATCTGCTCCTCATAGGACATGGCTTCCAGACCTTTAACCATTTTGGTCTCCCTCCTCTGGACATGTTCCAGGTTGTCAAGATCCTTCTTGAATTGAGGTGCCCAGAATTGGACACAGTACTCCAGGTGAGGTCTGACCAAAGCAGAATAGAGTGGTACTGTCACTTCCCTTGATCTAGACGCTATACGCCTATTGATCCAACCAAGAATCACATTGGCTTTCTTGGCAGCCGCGTCACGCTCATGTTCAGCTTCTGGTCTACCAAGACTCCTAGATCCCTTTCACAGGTACTGTTGTCTAGCCAGGTGTCTTCCATCCTATATCTGTGCAGTTCATTTTTTCTGCCTAGCTGTAGGACCTTACATTTCTCCCTGTTGAAATTCATTTTGTTAGTTTTGGCCCAGGACTCTAATCTGTCAAGGTTATTTTGAATTCTAATCCTGTCCCCTGGGGAATTAGCAACCCCTGCCAATTTGGTATCATCTGCAGATTTAATCAACATACTCTCTAAATGCTACATCCACAGTGTTACCTTCATCCACCAGGCCTCTAACTCTATCAAAAAATAGATCAAATTAGTCTGGCATGACTTGTTTTTGAGAGGTAAGGATGCGTCACTGCAGACCAAGACTAAGATCATGCACACTGTCGTACTTCCAGTCGCCATGTCTGAGCAGGAAAGCTGGACAATGAAGAAAGCTTAGAGGGGGGTGGTGGAAATGTTTCATTTGAAATATGGTGCTAGAGAAGAGCTTTGCAGATACCCTGGACTGCCAGAAAGACAAACAAGTGGATCTTAGATCAAATCAAACCTGAACGGTCTCTGGAGGCAAACATCTTGAAACTGAGGCTGTCCTACTTTCTGGGCACATTCTGAGAAGGCAGGATTCTCTGGAAAAAACAATAGTGTTGGGGAAAGGTGGAAGGCAGCAGGAAAAGAGGAAGACTAAATACGAGATGGACTGGCTCCCTAAAGGAAACCACAGCCTTGAGCTGAGCAGGGCTGTTGAGGACAGGACATTTTGGAGGTCATTCATTCATGGGGTTGCCTTAAGTTGGTGGTGACTTGACACCACCACAACAACAATCTTTCTGACAACCAAAGCACATGGTAAGTAAAAGTGATCACCCAAAGAGTTAACAATTTCATATCTTCCCTCGTTCAAATTAATATGCCAACACCAGATATCCCAGGATCTATTTTCTCCTGTTGGTTACTTGTGATGCAACCCAGTCTCCTTCCAGACATTGCTTCATATATTCTTACACTTACAGAGCACAGCTTTAAAAAAAAGGTTGAATCCAGCCTAAAGAAAGAGAAAGGCTCTCAGAATTGATCAGTGCTCTTCAAACACTTCACTGTGGCTCCTGAGTGAGTTTCTAAGAGGGAAGCTACTTTCAAGTCATATCTGGCTGGCTCCCCGCCATCTTTCACCCTTCTCTTTTCATGAGCAGAGCTCTCTCTGGCTCTTAGGTGCGATGTCGTGGATGTTGCCCCCAACGAGAAAGGAAGAAACTTTTTTTTTTTTTGTCTCAGGCCTCAGTTTGACTTGAAAGGTCTTCTCTGCCACTTTCCTTGCTTTGCAAGCTCCACTTGGAAAGCTGATCTGCATTTGAAGGCATCTTGGGAGGTGGGGAGCCATGCTCAAACCCACGCTGTGCAACCTTTCCTGTCTGCCATCTTCTAACCATTGCTGGCCTCAGCATTTCCTTGAACCATCCTAAGAACAAAGAGCGAGTGATATTTCATGCCAGCATGAAAGCAAGTCACATGTTTGCTTCCTGGGAATATAGGATGGTTTGTGGAGTCATAGATTCATAACGAGGCTTCAGAGGAAAGTTGTTTTTCAAAAAAAGTTGTTTCATACTCATAAATAGAGATGGGCATGAATTACTAGTTTTGAGCTTCATGCTGGTTCGTTTATCACCCAGATAGCTGTTTGACACTTCAAAGCCCTGCCTCCCCTGGCAGGCGCCCACTTGGAGGAAGTGTCCTGCCTTCCTCGCCCCATCTTGTCTGGGTGCTGCCTTTTAGTGGCCATCTGCTGGAGGAGGCAGGGCTTTGAAAGACCCAACACCTGTTCGGGCAATAAACGAACTGGCTCAAATTGCCGAACCAGCAACTTTTTGCCCTCAGAAGTGTCACCAGCTTTCCCTGAAACGTTTGTTATGCTTCCATCAACATTTCTCACTGAAACAGAAACACATTCTGTTCACCTGAAAGTTTCCCTTCAGATAATTAACTCAAAAACAGCTGGAAAGGCATCGCTACTCGAGGAAGGTAAATCCATGATATCTAGTCCTAGCACAGGAGAATGCGAAGCTACCAAATTATGCTCCTCGCCCTGTGAAAGGACGAGGTGCTTTGTGGCACAAGAGGACAGAGTGAGAGTAAGGAAGATGTTTTTGGCAAATTCTGCAGAATTGCACAAAGCCGCCTTTCAGCACAACATGAAAATGGCTGCTGCTTTGTTGTGAGAACCTCTATAGATTAGCAGATAGGCTGTTTCATATCTTTTTAATGATGCGTTCTCCATCCCGACGTGCTCTGCTCCATGGGTGACAAAGAGTCGGACACAACTTAATGACTAAACAACAAATCCGTCCTTTTCCGCTCAGAGTGATAAGATAACAATTCTGCACAGAAAAAACTGATCAGTTACGGAAACCTTGTCCTTTCTCTCACCCTAAAGGAACTGCATTTCATGGAGCTTTAAAATTCTACCTCAAGGTGTCTGGTTGAGTCAAGACTGCCTAAATAATGAAGAATGGAGAATTTAATGAGGACTTTTTACACCCTAATTTCATCTTGGGGTACTGTAGAAGAATGGACTTTCAGGCATGTAATTTCCTTCTATCATGAGGTAGGTACTCTTTTAGGCACTGACTGCTACTTAAATTATTTACTATTACTTTTTGTCAGATGATGATCATCATTATCATCATGATGGTTTCTGGCATTTTTATTCTTATTACTTTTACATTTACATACTATAGAAGTTTAGATGCTTGCATCGTATTCCAAGGGTGTGTTGCAAGAAAACATAGAACAAATTGTCTGGAAGTTGAGTCATGTCAAGTGGACTCCATTCTTGTTCGGTTGAAACATTTGGCTGCTCATCCAAGCAGCTTTTTCAGTCTGAGGAGAGTTGGTAGGAGACCCCTGATAGATCCTCGACATTGGTTTCATTTGCCCCTGGTCTGAAGAGGCTGAAACGTTTCAACCTAAGAAAAAACAAGTCCAGTTGCCATAACTCAACTTCCATAGATAACCACACCTGGACGACTGAGAATCTTCACAGATATAAAACAAATTGATTTAATTTTTTTTAAAAAAAATAACATGCACTCAACACAGGACAAGATCCATAATTTAAAACAGAGATAGGTAAAGGTTCCCCTTGACATTTAGTCTAGTCATGTCCAACTTTAGGGTGCGGTGCTCATCCCCATCTACAAGCCGTAGACATGTGTCCGTAGACATTTCCGTGGTCACATGGCCAGCACGACTAGACACGGAATGCCATGACCTTCCCACCGAGGCGGTACCTATTTATCTACTCACATTTTTACATGCTTTCAAACTGCTACGTTGGCAGGAGCTGGGACAAGCAACGGGAGCTCCCTCTGTCGTGTGGATTTGATCTTACAATGGCTGGTCTTCCAACCTTGCTGCACAGAGGCTTCTGCATTTTAACCCGCAGCGCCACCACGTCCCTAAAACAGAGATAGCCATGGCTATAAGGATAATACCTTTCTTGTCTCACTCTTCCACTGGAGGCAAGAACTCTGAGAGATGACATATTGAACCATCCACACAATCTAACTTGCTGTGTCAGGCAAGATGCACATTTATCAACAAAAATTAGAGACCAACACAAGATTTTTTTTTGTTCAGATCTCTACGCAGAACTATAATCCTTTGAGGAGCATCGGCTACCTTTTGCGAGTCTAGCCCTCTTTAAAATCACCCCATTTTATTACTTTATCTGCAGCTACTGTAATATTAGTCACAGTTCAGACATGACCTGGAATGAAAGTTGGTTCTTCAACAACAGAACACCTTTTGATGCTGACACTGCTGGAATAATCATCATCAGTACACTGAAAATATCAAGACATTCTATTGTATCCACTGGTAAAAAAGTGTGCAAACTCTTTCAGCTCAGATAGCCCTGAAGCCAATGTAAAAATAGAGATTGCATTTTACAGTAAACTTGAAATTGAAAGATATTTAACTAGAGGAAATCGGAGCCTACATATCCATCTTCACAGCTACATTTTTACTCTTCTTTTTTTTCCCCCTAGAAGACATTGATACTAGACTTCTATTAGGAGTGAATTTTCATCCAAATGTTTCCAGAAATATGAAACTACCACTGAAGGTTGGAGACAACAAACTAAAGAAGTGCCAGATCTGTAACATAACTGTTTCCCAGATTTACAAACATTCACTCAGCTTCATTTGAAAAGGGGCCCTGGCACTTCATTTCTTGTTTTGTCTCCTCTACAGTTCTGTAGTAGCTGAGTAAATAAATAAATAAAAAATAAGTGCATGCATAGAAACAAATATATGCATGAATCAATACTTTGGCATAAGCAGGTGCTAAAAATGGCAAGGCAAATTGGAAACCAACTAATAAAAAGCAAATAAGTGCATTTGGAAAGGCATCTTCATCATCCTCATTACCCACAAAACTCCAAACTACAGCTTGTCAAGATTAAGTTCTTCTTGGAAACATTTCTGTACAGGGCAGGGATGTCGGCAAGTCTTTAGGACTGAGTCCCAAGTCCAAGTCTTTGGTACCAAGTCCCAAGTCTGAGTCTTTGGTACCAAGTCCCAAGTCTGAGTCCAAGTCTGGTACCAAGTCTCAAGTCTGAGTCTTTTGTACCAAGTCCGAGTCTTTGGTACCAAGTCCCAAGTCTGAGTCTTTTGTACCAAGTCCCAAGTCCCAAGTCTGAGTCCAAGTCTGGTATCAAGTCCCAAGTCCCAACTCCAAGTCTTTGGTCCCAAATCCCAGGTCCAAGCATTTGGTACCAAGTCCCAAGTCTGAGTCCCTATTAAAACCAAGCTTTTTCCCCCAGGAAAAAGAGAGGGGTGAGTGAGTTCTCAGTCGTGAGTTGAGTCCGAGTCATGAAGGGGCTCAGATCAAAGCAACTTAAGCCCGAATTGTCAGTGAGTCCCGCAACTTGAGTCCCCCATCCCTGGGCCAGGGACAGAAGAGTTGATTCATAGGAAACTGACAGTTGCCAAATTTGTTACATTTCCATTGGGAATGTCAATTTTGTCCTCCCCCACCCTCCACCATGTCATAACACACAACCAATCCGAAGAGCTGAATCCCTCATATACCAGGCGTAGATGGGATTGTTTTGGATTTTCTTCTTTACAGACACCATAGTTCTCCATTCTCAGAGTTCTGCCTGCCTTGCTGGCACCTTACAAACACCAAAATGTGAGGCACCTGGGAGAAAAACCCAACTTGGAAGGCTCTGAGGTTTAGCTAGGTCTACTTCCCCCTAAGCAGTTGCAGAGCTCAGCATAGACAGGGAAAGAAAATGAAGATGCAGAGCAAGGTGTGCTGGCAGAGCATCACAAATGTATTTATGCTGACATTTCGATCTCGCCTGATTAATCAGAGGTTTCTACCTACTTTAGATGAAGAGAGAGGTGTTTGCATTTCTTAGAAAACACAAAAACAGCCATGACATTCAGACCTGTCACACGTTGCCTTTCCAGGCTTTTGATGTGAGTATGGAGAGAGAGAGAGTGAGAGAGAGAGAGAGAGAGAGAGAAGGATCCTGATAAATAGGATCTTAACACAGAGAAAAATCAATGTAAATAAAATGTCAGGCTTATACATCCCTTACCTTTGGCTGTGAAATGATCAGTGTCAATGTTTTTAATGAGAAGACACCAAGTAGAATTGAGAGTGTAAGGTTCTAAAGTACAAACAAAAATGAAACCTGAACCAGCTTTCATAAGTTTAAATTGACCCCTTTGGCCCCATCAGATGGTTGGCTGATTTGGGGCTGGGCTCCCAAAACACTGTGTTTTTCACTGATTACGGTGCCACCTAGGTTTAGCAATGTTAGTGTTCCTTCCAAAAATCTTGCAAATTTGTTTAGTTGACCTCACTTGTTCTCAGTTCAAATCAATTAGCTGTCAAACACTATATCATCCTCTTATTTGCAGCAGGATGGGGATGTGAAAATACTTCCAGGCAGCTTTATGAGGAATAGTTAATTCCCATAAGATTTTGGAGTTCTGTTGTAACCCCGAGAAGGCTCCCCTTCATTGAGGTCTCTGCATTTTGCAGAAAACACAACTTTGTAAAACTAGTGTCATTCGCTTAAACAAAATATGGAGAAGATAATGTTTTTTTAAAAATGAAAAATTGTACTTTCAGCAATGAGATAGGGGAACAGTTAGACTAGCTAGCAATACTTTACAAAGAAGGAATTACCATATTTTTCTGTTTACAACACCCCCTGCTTATAAGATGCCCCCCCCCTTTTCTAACACCCAAATTAAGAAAACTTAGCCTTGAGGATTCAGCCTCTAGGCTCAGAACAGTTGGACATTTCGAAGACTGGAAAATTAGTCTTGATGAATTTCTCAAAAGAACAAGAAGAGGTACATTTAGAATCCAGCTCAATTTCTGAAGAACGCCCCACAAAATACATCTTGCACAAAATGTTATAGCAGTGGCAGAGAAAGGGTGACATTGTAACATTGAACGACAATATTTGTGCATTGCGAGCAAGAGCAGAAAATCATGCCCTCGCTGTTATTTCTATGCATGTGCATTTTTGTGGTGAGGGGACTCAGAATGCTAGAATTCCCCATTCTAGGAGTTCCATCTGCCACAGACTGACACCTAAATTTATTTATTTATTTATTTATTTATTTATTTATTTATTTATTTGATTTTATACCCCGCCCATCTGCTCACCTGGAGAAAAGGTGGGCTTGAAGCCTTCATGGAAAGGAAAGGCTGATCTTTGCCCTCGCTTCCTGTAAGACCTCTCAGCAATTGCTTAGGTAACTTCCTTTTCTAACAGGAATCAAGGCTGAAATTCAAGCTATTATAGGCCATGAATCCTTCCAGCCTAGCTTTCCTCCAGGTGAGAACAATTTAGGTGTCAGTATCTCAGGTGGGATTCCCAGAATGGAGATTTATGCCATTTGAAGCCCATTCCCATGAAAAAGTGCACGTGCCTAGATATTTCTTAGGAGTCAACTGATGTCAGCTTATAAAGCCATTTACAGTTTAGGATCTTGCTACCTTTCAGGGTGCCTCTCCCTCAGGTCATCCTCCCATCCCACTTGCACCTCTCAGTCTTTGATGCGGCGGGTACCTGAAGGATACCTGAAGGACCGCCTCCTTCCATATGAGCCTACCCGGCAGTTAAGATTTAGCCTGGGGGCCCTTTTGAAAGAGCCATCCCTCAAGGAGGTAAGAGGGACAGCTTGTAGACAGAGGGCCTTTTCGGCAGCTGCCCCCAAACTATGGAATGCCCTCCCGACTGAGATTCGTCTGGCGGCAACGCTGATGACATTTCGGCGCCAGGTCAAAACCTTCCTGTTCCAGAAGCCTTTTAATTGAAATAATATCAACTGTGGGTCAGTCCTGACGGCAATTTTTAGAGTATATATTTTAATTGTATTTTAATTGTCTTATCTTTTTATTGCATTTTAATTGTTGCAAGCCTCCCGGAGACCTTTGGGTAGTGTGGGTGGCATATAAGTTAAATGAATGAATGAATGAATGAATGAATGAATCAATGAATCAATCAATCAATCAATCAATCAATCATGAATCAATCAATCAATCATGAATCAATCAATCAATCAATCAATCAATAATGAGGTCCAGAAATCATCAGCCAGAAACGGGGCCTTCTCGGTAGTGGCTGCCCTACTCTGCAACTCTCTTCTTGTGGAGGTGCAATTGTCCCCCACCATCTTGAACAGAGATGTTTACTTCGTATTCCTATCCAGGGGATAGGAATATGAAGCACGCCAGTACAGGTGTCCAGGCGGTCTGTTCCCAGAGCCTGTCTGGTCCACTTACTGGGCTTTGTGCAGCATCCACATCTCTCCCCACAGCTAACCACTCCAGCAAGGAGGCAGAAGATGAGTCTCCCCACTCAGCAGCTGTGATGTTGATCTTGACAGACATCTGTACCGCACAGAGCCCGGTAGGTAGACCAAACTAGTTTAGGAGGCAGGAATGGAGCGCTGGGAGTTCTGTGCTGGTGCACTTCATATATGTTATCCCCTGAATACGAAATCAAAGCCTACATCTCTATTCCTGAGCTGTCAGAAGCAAATCAAAACCTAGCTTTTTACCCAGGTCCTTGCAAGCCTCATGCCTTTGTGACATTCATTTTGTAGTAATTTTACACCAGCCTATGGTTCGTCACTCTGAGTCTTGGAACGTTTGCTAGACTGGAGGGTTTTTTTGGGGTGTGTGTGTTTTTATATGTTCATTATTTTAATTATTTTTTATATGCATGTCATTTTCCGGAAGCTGCCCAGAGTAGTGGCTTGTCCACTGAATGGGTGGGGTATAAGTCTAAACAAATAAAATGAAATAATAAACTTCCCAAACACGAAAACATGAAGCAGCCGTTGACCGTGTGCCAACAGAGGGAGTTATGCCTTATTTTCTTCTTTTAGGTTTGACATGTCTGTGGCTCTTCTGATCCCAGCCACACTGCCAGACTGCAAGAGGGTGGGGAGAATACACTTCTCCTAACAACAGGTAATTGCACAGCTCAGAAGGAAGAGGTAATTCAATGCACATTTCTTTAATCCCAGTGCTGTGGCTCAGTAGTTTGGGATGCTGTGCATTTATTTCAGAAATCCGGGTGTTAATCCTGCCTGTGATGGGCTTTTGTCATTTCCATTTTCCCCGTGTAAACCAAAATTGAATTAACATTTTCAATAACGTGTAAGCCCCGGGAATTTTTATAGCAGCTTCAGAGTTTTGCTTTTCACAGCAGCTCCTAATGATGGACAGCACAAAATCGCTTTTAATGGTAACAGTTCTAGTGGAGCTCAGATGCTAATTTTCCAACAATTCAGGCTCTTACCTAATAAGACAGTTGCTCGGTGTTGAGTTTTCCAAAACCTCTGAACAGGCCTTTATAATTTGTCTTGCTCAGGTGGCTGAAAACTGGAAAGGAAGTGGCATTTGCTAATTGCTATAGCTACCTGTCTCTGTTTTGTTATTAAGTTTGTGGGATGGCAGAAAGGGCAGAGGATACCCTTCACATTTCTGTTCATTCTGCATTTAATGATACCAACAGTGAATAAGAAGGGACTTAGAGATGGGCATGAACCTAATTTCCTTATTCCAACCAGTTTAGCACTACACCCACAATGGTGTTGTGTGGGTCCTGTGTACTCCCCTCTCCTACCTTTTCTGCATGCTTGCCCATTCCCCTGTTGGCTAGTTAGCAATCTGTGGTTCATGCCTATCTCTAGAAGGGACCCTTCTGCCCAAATTAAAAGTGCCCATTAAGCAGGAGACTCAACGTTTGGGATTTAAGGGCTTCTCACGGGGGAGCTTTGCTTGAACATTGTTCTTCCTCTTTTGACCCAAACATTTCCTGTTGACCTAGTCTCTGATCCTTCCCAAGCAAAATGATGCGGCTCTTTGGTTTGAGCATGGGACCAATTGACTTCACAAGGAACTATGACTCTTTCACCTCTGTGCCTTCAGAGTAGCCATGCTTGTTTGCTTTCTTAATTCATTTTGAAGAGTAATCGTTTGCCTTTCAATTTAGTAGGCATCAAAGTGGCTTGCGACATACTAGAGCTTTGAAAAAATGTTGTTTATATATACCTCCTAGAATGTCTTCAGCCACTAAAGACCAAGCTACGTAGTATTATGCGCCATCAGGTTGTGACCTATTATAAAGGGTCTAATAGGTTTTTCAATGTGACATAATGAAGGAGTGTATTTACTTTTGCCACCCACCACCAGTGAGTGTTCAAGGCTGAGCAGGGATTTGAACCTGGGTCTCCAAAGCCCTAGCCCATCAGTCTATCTACTACAGCAGTGGTTCCCAATCTTGGGTCCCCAGATGTTCTTGGACTAAATCGTCCAGAAGCCTTTAGCACTCACTAGTCATCCATCTGGCCAGGATTTCTGGGAGTTGAAGTCTAAGAATATCTGGGCTCCCAAGTTTGGAAACTACTGTACTACAGCTCCATGCCTTTCCTGAACTTTATGGTGGACACTTGTAACTCCCAGGCTTCCAGTGCTGGGACAGCAGTTGAAGTAGGAAAAAATTTGAGCAGGAAAAGAGTGTTTGAAACAACAGAAGCCCAAAACAGGTCTACCACTTCTAATAGGACTGGACCCAAATTCAGTGTTCTCTTTGTCTTCTACTACCACATTTCTGTCTCTATTTTTTTTCAGAAGTATAACTCATCTCTGCATACTTCTTTATCTATGCAACAATTTGACCATCCAAGCTACCTAATGCATATCAGGCACATTAACCTGTCTGGCTTTCATGCTTGCTGTACGTGTTACACTAAGTGCAGCCTGGATGATGACAGCTTTTCATTTATGTCAATTTGAAGCACTTATACTAAAGGCAACTAGTACCAAAGGAATTTTGAAATCATTTGGCCTCCTTAAAAGGGTTATATGATTAACTAGGCTGGCCAGATGGATGATTAGTTTATCACCCAACACAGTGGCGTTCTCAGTGGCGAATCCAAACAGGTAGGTCCGGTAACCAAGCATTGATTGCTGTACTTTAAGGGTTGTAGAATAAACTTAGAAAATGAGTGGAAGGGATGGGGTGGGAAGAGAACAGAACAGAGACCAAAAAGGGCAAGAAAGCAAAGCAGTACTACGGGGAATGGATTATTATGTATGGCATCTACTGGGCAAAGATGTTTGCTTTATAATTGCATTGCTCTTTCCCTCAATGGTTTTGGTCATGTAAGGA
Source organism: Pogona vitticeps (assembly GCF_051106095.1). Taxonomy (NCBI): domain Eukaryota; kingdom Metazoa; phylum Chordata; class Lepidosauria; order Squamata; family Agamidae; genus Pogona; species Pogona vitticeps. The sequence continues at coordinate 7,613,646 of NC_135787.1, forward strand.
CTGGATAGTTGAATGGTTAGAGAACTGATCTAATTTCTCAGAATAAGTAAAAGGTAAAGGTTCCCCTTGACATTTAGTCAGTCGTGTCCGACTCTAGGGGGCGGTGCTCATCCCCGTTTCCAAGTTGTAGAGCCAGCGTTTGTCCGAAGACAGTTTCCGTGGTCACGTGGCCAGCACAACTTAGGCACGGAACGCCGTTACCTTCCCACTGAGGTGGTACCTATTTATCAACTCGCATTCGCATGCTTTTGAATGTCTAGGTTGGCAGGAGCTGGGACAAGCGACGGGAGCTCACTCCGTCGTGTGGATTCGATCTTACGACTGCTGGTCTTCGGACCCTGCAGCACAGAGGCTTCTGTGATTTAACCCGCAGTGCCACCACATCTCTTTCAATTTCCCAGAATAGCTCCCATAATAAGCAACAAAGAAATTATTTCTTCCCCATTTCAGATATGCAGAATTCTGCATACCCAACTTTTCCCATCCTCAAGGACTTCTCTGCCCCATTCTTTTGTCTGAGTGAGAGATCAGCTGAGAGGGCAGAGCAGAGAAGCCTGAGCTGTTGCCGGGACTGGGAGATCCATTGAGGAGGTGCAGGAAGCTCGCACGCTGGGCCTGGTGAGGGGCTGATTTGAACCCAGAGGAGGCAGGGGAGGGGAGCAGCAGTACCTGTATTGCCACCTTTACAAACTGGGACAAACTGGATTGAACCACTTCTTGTCCATCTCTAGTTTCATCAGATTTGGTGCTGAGTACTCGGATGTCCCTCACAGCTATTTCCACAATTACCCACCACACATGATTTTAAAACAGAACTCCTGTGTGGAGTGTGGGACACTTTTTAAAACCTCCCCCCCCCCGTCCTTTTTCCCCATCTCTTCTCAAAATCTGTCAGGATCTCGTGACCAAAAGGCACTTATCAGCTGTAGGTTTTTAAGAAAGACATTTCCCTAAGTGGAAGTTAGATCAAGTCAAAGTTAGACACCTTCTGGAATCAAAACTGAATGAACAGGCACTGTATTTTTGTGAGCAAGAAGACAAGACTCGCTGGAAAAAAACCAATAACGCTGGGAGAAGTAGAAGTTAGTAGGAAAGGAGGAAGATCTAGCATGAGGTTGATTGACTCAATAAAGGAAGCTACAGCCCTGAGGTTGTTTGATGTGACCAGAAAATTTTTGCTCAATTCATAACATTGCCATTAGGTAGAAGAGACATGACGGCATGTATTAATAACATCAGCAGCACCACTAGCTGAAAAGTGACCCTTGTGAGGGAATAAATCCCCCCTGTTCTGCTATACAGAATATGTGTGTGTTCTGTGCCATTAAATCAGAGCTGACTTATAAAGACCCTAACAGGACTTTCAAGGTAAGTGAAGTATTTAAAGAGTGGTTTTTCCTCAGTTCCTCACTCTCAGCAATTTCGGTGCAGATGGCTGTGTGGGGATTTGAACTCTGTTCGACCAGACTCCTAGTCCACTACACCAATGCAAAATATAGCTACTGCATTTTCTCATGTGCACCCCAACGGTTTGGAAATGCTGTGTATGAGAAGCAAATAGAGAGATGAGTGAAAAACAGGACTTCGGAATCAGGTGTATGCTCTCACCGGACCCATTATGGCACTCAGAGAATGATGATGATGATGATGGAGAACAAAGGCAGAGTGTATTGGGTGCTAAACGTCCCAGCCAAATGAAGAGGCAAAGAAGAAAATTTTGGCTCTTCAGAGCACGCTTTGCATAGGAATCGGTAAAATCTGTGATAAACTCCCCCCCTCCCTTCAGGGCTTTATTGTGGCATGACAAATCCCTTTCCCGCTTCGTTCCTCCTGTGAGCATTTATTTTCCTGCCATCACTGACATCCTGGGGATTCAGGCACCATTTTTCATTTTCTATCACCTCTTCAGAGAGCAAATATGCAATGTTCCTTGTAATGAAACTATATAACATGAGCTCCCTGGCCTTTCACCAAGATATTTGGTGCAGATGGCCAAGATCTTGAGACACCTGCACTGCATTCTCACACAGGTTTCCCAAACAGGATCCGTGCTCGAGGGGGCATCCTTTGGGCATCTTTTCGGCTGAAGAAGCCTTTCAGTGTGACTCCTGTGTGAACCGCAACCAGGCACAGCACAAAGTGGTGCCCAGACTGCTATTTTCTGTACACCTCTGGTAAATTTTTGTCACCTCAGAAGAAATTCAGAATTTAATTGATTGCTAACCATTAGATTGCTAACCTTTTCCACAGAGACAGACCTTCAAGGTGATCTGTGTGACTCTCTCCAGATTCTCCTTCTTTTAAAATGTGTTTACACTGCCAATAAGAACTGCTGTTGATTCAGATTTAGCATATACTGTATTTTTTTTTAAAAAAAGGTTTATTTCTATGTGTGTGTATACCTCCATGTATGTCATGGACATACATAGAAATAAATCTTTTTATATATCAACTCATAATTCAGTGAGAGAAATTTGAAGAGTCTTTAAGGCTAAAAATTTATAGATCCAGTCCCTCAACATTCTATTGACTCCATAAAAGAAACAAAAATGTATGTGGAGAGGGATTTAGATTTTTGTTGTTTAGTCGTTTAGTTGTGTCCGACTCCTCATGACCCCATGGAGCAGGGCACGCCAGGCCCTTCTGTCTTCCACTGCCTCCCGGAGTTGGGTCAGATTCATGTTGGTCGCTTCGATGACCCTGTCCAACCATCTCATCCTCTGTCGTCCCCTTCTCCTCCTGCCTTCACATTTTCCCACCATCAGGGTCTTTTCCAGGGAGTCTTCTCTTCTCATGAGATGGCCAAAGGATTGGAGCCTCAGCTTCAGGATCTGCCCTTCCAGCGAGCACTCAGGGTTGATTTCCTTCAGAATGGATCAGTTTGTTCTCCTTGCAGTCCAGAGGACTCTCAAGAGTCTCCTCCAGCACTACAATTCAAAAGCATCAATTCTTCACTGATCAGCCATCTTTAATGGTCTCACTTCTATACATAGCTACTGGTAGTTTTGGGGATGTTCATTTATATTTTTTTCTGCCCTATATCTGAAGAAGTGAACTTATTTATGAAAGCTTGTACTGGATGCTTGGTTTTCAGTGGTTTAAATGAAGGTATCACCTCTTCTACATTTGTGTTGGGTAGAGAACCACACGACTTCTTCTGCCCACCCCACAATTTCAATTATCCCGTCTTTCTCTTTGTGGTTCATGAAAGCTGCCCAGGAGAAAGGGCTCCTTCAAGGGAAACCCAGGAAGCTTTTTATTGCCCCAGAATGGTGGTGCTGCTGCAGCCATGGTTGATGATATCATCCTTACTGCTTGGTGTACCTCTGCCAACAGCCAACGTTCCTTTAAATACGTTGTTCTCACAGCTATGCTTGTAATACATTCAAATTCTCCTTGCGGTCAAAATTGCCCCCCAGTACAAATAATAAGAGTACTTTTATCCTACTTGTAAAAGGGTTAAAGTCGGAGGTGTGGACACTGTTCATGCTGTACAAGGAACTCTGGGAGTTGTAGTCTGAAACCATAACTCTTCACACTGCTAGTTAAGATCACATTTGCTCTCCTCACCTGCTAAAACAGATTCCCCCCCATTAAATTACGTATATTTTATCTCGTCCAGAGACTGCTGCTCCTTCTTTTATACTCTCTACCTTACTGACTCATTCAAAATGATGATTAATGCTAGCTGAAGCCCAGTATTGCTTCTTTCCGATGGTGTAACAGTGGTATTTGGGTTGCACTACAAATGTAGATTTATGTATTTGAATAAATAAAATGAATCTCATAACTGGTACACGGTGTTGCAGCAGAATCCTAATGAGCATAATAGAAATAGATGTTGGCTTTAAGAAGGTCATCTAAGGACATTTCGGCGAGGGAAATGTCTTTCTTAACAAAAAACGCAATAAAGGATTTTTTCTCTCTCTCTCCTCGTGTAGAATGAGGAATGAAGATACTGAATTTTATTTAGACGGTAAGTTGCCTAGTCTAAACAGACATTTATTTAGAGATAAAAAGCAAACTGCCTGTCATTGTTATGGGTCGTGTAATGCATTTCATTCTGGTAGTTTCTCACCCAACATCTAGATGTCTTGCGTTTTCAGTTCAGTACTCAATTCAGTGATGTACTGTGACAAAACTTTGTTAATTGACTTTTATTAATGGATCCCACCTGTGGACAATTAGAACTTCATCAAACACTGGCCAGCCAGAGCAAACTAATCCAATTATGTATCCACGTAGTGGGTATGTTTCATGTTCTGGCTGGCTGAGTCACCTTTAGAGGATGAAGCAAAGGACAGCCTGCCTCAGTGGAAGGAGACAAGGGCTGTGGAATACCTTGAGACCCCAGCTGGCAGCTTTCTCCCAGCAGCACAGAAGAATGAGGAAGTGCCCAGCCCTTGACCCAGTCCTTCTAGAGAATGGCAAGATCTTGATGAATAAAAAATCTCCTGAACACAGAGAGCACTGGCAGCTAGAGGTGTGCCATTCAGATTTTTTGGAGATTGCTCATTCATAGGGTCACCGTAAATTGAAGGTGATGTGATGGCACATAGCACTACTAATAACAAGACACACCTCACTCTTTTTCGAGCTGTTACAAAGAATGGCTGATGGTAGGATTCCAAAGGATCTCCTGTATGGAGAATTAGTGCAGGGAAATCGCCCCAGAGGGAGACCACAACTGCGATACAAGGATATCTGCAAGCAGGACCTGAAGGCCTTAGGAGTAGACCTCAACAGATGGGAAACCCTGACATCTGATCGTTCGGCCTGGAGGCAGGCAGTGCATCACGGCCTCTCCCAATTTGAAGAGACCCTTGCCCAGCAGGCCAAGGTGAAGAGGAAGTCACAAAAGCAGCAAAACCAGGGAGCTGGACAGGGGACAGATTGGATTTGTCTTCAGTGTGGAAGAGATTGTCACTCTCGAATTGGCCTCTTCAGCCACACTAAACGTTGTTCCAGGTCCTCCATACAGAGCACGTTACCATAGTCTTTCAGGACTGAAGGATGCCTACTACAAATACATGGAACTTCGTGACTTCAACGTGCTGCCAGCCACTACATGGCTTCTGGGTTTCCAAAGCTTCTATTTCAACCTGCCCTATCGAAACTGGCAAAACAAACAAAACAAAACAAAACAATAAAGGAATCGTCGTTATCCTTGTGAAGGAACAGTGGAGAGAAATGATGTCTTTCTACCTTGAATAGTCTTAGGAAGATGGGAATCAATTTTTAATAGGCCGGCAAGGTTTTGAGTCCAAATGGCAGTTGCGAAGTGAGCTTTTATGAGACAGGAAATTGCCGGAAAGGACTTCAGAAAAAGGATAGATTTTTTTCATGGGCTCTTGGTTGTTTCTGTGTCAAGGAAAATGTTCTCTGTGTGTTTTTATGTCTCTCTCTCTCTCTCTCTCTCTCTCTGTGTATTTTAAAGGGAATGGTGAAAGATAAGATCCTTACTGGATGCTGACAATATGAGGATGTCTCTAGGCTCTTCATCACAATAGCATTCTTAATTAATGCAGAGGAGTGGCTGAGGAGCAAGTACACCTTGAAGGATGAAGGACAGCCAGCAGATGAAACATGATGGACAGCCATTACATCATCTCCCATGGTTAAGAATGCAAAGAATGTGCACATTTATGCCATATTTAACAAATATAAACCTGTACCTTGACCCACCAAGATGTGCCATGGGGAGGAGGAGGCAATTTTGCAAACATTCTTCTTTTGCGAACACCTTCTACATGAAAATGAAAAACAAAGACTATGCTGTTTTTCTGTGCATAAGATGATACGTTTGTCTAAAATCATTAGACTAAAACTTGAAGGTCGTCTTCTACACTGAAGTAAGCCAAGGAGAGAACCCTTCGATTGCAAAACTGCCCATACCTTGCCTCTGCAAACACGAAGCTTAGCTACCTCCAATCACGAGCCTTAGGGAACTGATGTCAGCTGATGCTGAACAAACCAATTGGAACACACCTTGTTGGAGGTGGAGCCTGTAGGCAGCGCTCAGATGCAACAGCGACTGGTAACACACAGTTTTATAAAATTGTATTTTCCACATTCATCACTAGTAAGCAAATAGCCTCACAGAACTTACAAGTGTTAAAAACTCTGTTTTGTTGTTGTTTCAAAATAAACTACAAAACTTGCAAGCTTAGATATTTGTTCAAAAGAAAGAAAATCAAGGGATGGAAACCATATGAGAAGAACTCAAGGCTCACTTGTGCTAACAGTCTGTGCATCAGATTTAGCCAAATCTGGAATCTGTAACCAAGCTAGCCTGATCAGGGCAACCTATAGGAATGTACTGAAACAAAATGGGAAGTTTGATTCTGGGGTCAAGCCGAAGCTGTTCAGACTGATATAGAGATTGAAACATCTATAATGGTTTGGCAGTTTGGCCAATCAAGCCCACAAGTGTTGTTCATATTCTGCCTCCTCCCGTGGGTGCCCACTAGACATGGGGATGAATATTAAAAAAAATTGGTTTATTCAACAAATATCCCTGATTTGTCAGATATTCATTACTTCATATTCTGGGTTCCAGAGACCCCAACGAATACAAAGCAACAAATATAACCCCCTTTTTATATTGTTGGTTGGTTGGTTGGTTGGTTGGTTGGTTGGTTGGTTGGTTGGTTGGTTGGTTGGTTGGTTGGTTGGTTGGTTGGTTGGTTGGTTGGTTGGTTGGTTGGTTGGTTGGTTGGTTGGTTGGTTGGTTTAAGATAGCTCCGTGGACTGTCTAAAAAAATTACCCAATGAACTGACAAAATGTTTTGTGGTTCGTTGGGCCACTGGAGGACTATTCATGATTCATGGGTCATTGAATTTGATGACCCATGAACCAAGATTAAGTGCCATTTTGGCGCTTCGCCCCCCATCTCTAGGGCCCACTTAGAGGAGGAGGCAGGACAGGGAAGCTGGCAGTGCTGCTTCTAATGGGGTGCCCGCAGGAGGAGGCAGGCACAGAATCTGTGGTGCCCACACAACACCTGTGGAGCCAATCCACCAAACCGTGGAATCACAGTAAGTGCCCAGCACTAATAATGAGAGGGAAAAGGAACAAAAGTTAAAGGTTCACATTATTAGAGTCTACCATTCTCCAAATTTTATGCACATATGTGCAAAAAAGTAAATAAATTGCAGACTTTTCAGTTTTCCAGTGCAAGTCAAGAGGAAGGCTGATGATTTGAATTGACGAATTGATTCAGATCCTGAGCAGCAATTGAATCTAGCAGAACCTTGGTCACCATAGACCAAACTGGGATCCATATCAAAGAGCCTGAACTCATACAATCAAATCCCCTTGAAATATTTATAGTCATCTATCTTTCCAGTATCCCTGTGCAAGAGCCAGTAATTCAGCTTAAACAGTTAAGTAAATTAAACTGCAAGTCCATTTCTGACTGATCCACACAGTTTAAAAGTTTAAATTACCTGGAAGATATCACAGCAAAGTCTACATCAAAAATGCATGCTAAAAGAAACCTTAAAATCTCAAAGCAGGCGCTGGCAGGGATGTGCAGATGGTAGAGTGAGGTTTTAGAATCCTTAACCATGTACGTGTACATTAGCCCAACTTTTATCCCTGCAGGCAATGAAAGATTCAACAAAGACAGTGCTTGAGATGATATATTAAATTACATGATCACCTCAAATTTCAAGGACAAGAATGAAAATGGAAGAACATTTTTAACTCCTTTTTTTGGCTCATTGTTTTTGCAACAACCTGTGGCTGATGCAAATAAACCAACTTTTAAAATAGATGACAACTGTTAGCAACATTTCACCTAAAGCAAAGCTTAAATCACAATTTGAGGGTATGTTGGAGTTTGTTAACAATCTCACATGCTGTGTGTAGTTTTAGTGACTGGGAGGGACCTTTCTGGGTTGGTGTGATTGTCTGTCTAGCGCTAACAAATCATCCCTTCCAGCTTTTGAAATTTAAAGAGAGCCCCACCTCTCTGATTGTTTTTCCTCTCTCTTTCATTGGTTGGTGGCAGTTGTTCCTTGCTGTTAATCTGTTCCGTTGGCTGCTAGCATGTGTGCAGTAAAGAAAGTCCTAGACACTAGATGTTACTTAGAGATCACTTAACAAAGTACCAACTGCTAGGAACTATTGGAAACCAGCCTTGACTGGCTGTGCCATGGGAGTTCACCTGGGAAAGTACAATTTGCTTATCCCAAATGTTCTGGGGAAAAAAAAGTCCATAGATCACCCTCTATTGCTAAGAAGTACTGGGGAAAACAGTTCTGGAAAGTGCTTATACTTTGATGTCTAATTCTATCGCCAGTTTACTCATTAGTGAAATGTTGTGTCGTCCTTTTGCTAATTAGGATGTGTAAACATAGAACACATGGACTTCATTGCTTTGTTTTCTGAAGGTATAAAGAGGGCTGGGTGCCTTTGTTGTGGTACCTCAGCACAGAGCAATATATCAGCAGGTGCTGCACAACTGTTGATTCGGAGGCAGGAGGTCACCAGCCACTTCTCGCTTTAAGATCCAATCTCTTCTTCTTTCCTTCCAATTTCTCTTCCAATTTTTCTCATTCTCTCATTTTAGTTATGTTTCTTATACTTCTGGCTATTTCTGTCTACCCTTCTTCATTCATTTTATGGTCGGATGGGAGTTTTGTTTGGTTTCTTTTTAAAGATTTCTCCAGATCCATAAATTTCATCATGAAAGATCATGAGCTTTCTGAAAGTGGAAGATGAAAGAATATTAAATTGACGGATCAACTTACCCAAATCCATACATTCCATGATGAAAGACCATGAACTTTCAGAATCCATAAATTTCATCATGGAAGATCATGAGCTTTCTGAAAGCAGGAGATGTAAGAAGATAACACTGACAGATCAACTTACCCAAATCCATAAATTTTATCAACAAAAGACCATGAACTAACTGGAAGATGTGAACAAATGAAATTGACAGATCAGCTTATCCAGGTAGAGGTTGTGAAGATCATAGCTCTCACAAGTGTGGCTTTGAATATTCTGTCCTTTCAGCCATCGTTGTGATGCTGAATTCAAATTGCCACCATTTTTTAAGTTCCTAGCTAGAACCGCACATGTTGGTAGGGAATTCTATGAATTGGCATCAAAAGTAGCCTGGCCTTCATCCATTTCCTTCAGAATAAAGTAGGAAACAAAGGAGATGAAATTTGGTGATCCAAATAAATGAAAGAAATTCAGGGTACAATAGTCTCTGTGCAAAACATCAAACCCCCGATATGTCTCAGAGAAATCACAAGCAAAATCAGGAGCACAAGCAATTTGTAAAGGAGATGAAAGGAAAAGGAACATGAGGTTCCTTTATGAATAGAACATAAAGGTATTTCACGCTTCTCTAGAAAATACAAAGGGAGTAGAAGATGTTTCAGGTCCTGCACAGTGTGAAAAGTCTCACTGGGAATTTTTTGTGTGTGTGCCCACCCCACATTATCGAATAATAATACTTGCTACCATTCAAGAGGGCTCTTGTCCCCTTTTCATTTCTCATTTTCGGCCCAGGAATCTATTGGCCTAAAAACTCCTCTCTTTCATGAAAGGTCACAAACATATTTAATTTTTTTAAAAAAATTATAATGCGATCTACAAAAGTGAACGATTTCTTGGACACCACAACGGATTCACTGGTCCAGCTGGAAGAAGTTGTAGCTGAAACAGAAGGTCAATAAATGTTGCCCTGGAACAGAGATGGGATGGCCAAGTGCAGGTGCAAACCCCGCACAGCCAAGTTGGAAGGACTCAAATGCCCAGCGGCAGACAGAGCTTTCTGCGATCAGAACTATCTTCTGTTTGTATGCAGAAGATGTCCAAGAAGGTTCTCCTGGAACCTTGGTTAGAACAAGGATGGGGAGGATGTGAGCAACCAGATGCCATTAATACTAGGCAGTATGGCCAACGGGGCGGCTGATGGGAGATGGAGCCCCACGTAGAGTGTCATGCTTTCCCTGCTCCTGAGTTAGAAGCTGTATCTTGAGCGGGAGAGCTGGGAAAGGCCTTCAACGGATTTGTCTTGCTTCCTGCATAAAATCAGTCTCCCTATAGACCTGGAGCCCTTTACAGATGTCACGTCTGCTCTGTTGACACGTGGACCGTGGCACCAGCCGCTTTGCTCTCTGTGGACCCTGCAGCCCATTTGGAAAAGGAGACCAACCAGGAATGAAGCAGCAGTTTTTGGGGTTTGGTGAGCATGAGCGTGTGTTCATCAACACCTGTTGCTTAGTGAAATTGAGAAGGCTGGTTGCGATGCCATATTTTATTAGAAGACTTTGTTGCCCTTGATGAGATGATGGGTGGAGGCTTGTAAAAACACGGTGCTAGAAACGGAAGAACTCCCTCCAGACGGCTTATGCATCTTTTATGACACCTGTGCTTTAAATCAGTCCCTGGCGGTGGATAGTTAATAGGGCTGCACAGCAATTCTGACAGATACAACAGACACCAAGGAAACAATAGCGTGTGGCAGAGAGGATCCATTTTCGACTCCCGTGCCATGTTAACTAGGGATGTGCCAGATCTTCAGAATATAATTGATCTTCTAAATATCTTGTCAAGCACACAGCCTCTCTTTGCTGAATTCTCCTGTCACTGGGGGAAGCTCTATTTACATTTATGCTCAGTCCATCAAGCAGCAGCATGCACCGCTCCTAGACACGGTGTGCTTCAGCTGGATGTCTGGCAAGCCAGTGCAAAGGAATTGGGTAGCTCAGGACAGGGGTTCTGGAGGGTGAAGCTGCCCCAGGTTTAAGTCAGGAATTTGAAGGAGCTCTCCCGTTGGCATAACAAGTTGCTGATTCCTGAATTGGTGCAAAACTACATGTGTTGGACAAAGAAGCTCTACAGAGAACTATTATAATTGCCCAGAATATCATTGGGCTCCAGCTACCAACCCTGGATGACATCTTCACATCCCGTTGTCTGAGGAGGTCACACAACATCCTTAGAGACTTTTCCCATCCTGCTCACAATTTCTTTGAACTGTTGCCATCTGGCAGAAGATGCAGAACAATTAAGACTCGGACCACACATTTTCTGAATAGTTTTTATCCCAGAGCTATAATTGCGCTTAATAATAAACTGAAAGACCGCCAGTAGTGAACAGTTGGATATTGTTGCTTAGCCTGAGGTGTAGATGCTTGTATTCTTAGTGGGGGATTTTAAGTGGGTGGGGAGTGTTTGGGGATTTTTTTTTATCCATGTGTATGTGGGTCTGCTCTCTGGGTGTCTGTGTGAATTTCGTTGTATGGGTATACTATGCATATACGTACAATGACAATAAATGTATTTGTATCTTGTCTACTCAGGAAGGCCAGTTGAATGCAAAGACAATTGCTGCCAGACCACTAAGTACAGTAGGATCCCACTATCCGAAAGATCAGTATCGGCTGATTCTATTTGTTCGCTGCCTGGAAATACTAAATGAAAAAAACCTCAGAAATTCATATTTGTTTATATTTCCAAGATATATTTAACAGAGATGGCAACGAAAGGGAGCTAGATACCATACAAGTAAAGCATTTGATACTTCTGCATTTTTCAGCCTCCGCGGAGGAACTTGGAACTGATTCCGTACAAGTACTTGTGGTTCTGCTGTATTGCAGTGCAATCTAACCGATTGCTTAAAATATGTCAGATAGTAAGGATGGATGCAACATATACGCCAGAACTCTGAGGTCCAATTTTATTAAAGCAATTCTTTGATCAAAAAAGAGGCTTCATTTCCTTTTTCCTTTTAATTTCTTCTCAGTACACTTTAGAAGATCTTCTAGTGGTGCTTTCAAGGTGTTTGTTTTGTTTTAAAGACAGGTTTCATTTGCACATTTTGCCACATCCTCCCTGGCAGCCTGATCTGGGGGAAAAAAGGTTCCATGGGGGAAAAATGACAGTGGTGCCACGCATGACGATGATAATCCGTTCCAGGAAAATCGCTGTACAGCAAAATCGTCATCATACGGGGAAAAAAACCCCATTGGAATGCATTAAAACTGGTTAATGCATTCCAATGGGGAAATACCTCATCATCCGGCGAAGATCGCCCATATAGAACCGCTGATCAGCTGTTTTAAATCGTTGTCTTGTGAAGCTTCTGTCCAGAAAACACCCATTTTGTGAAGGGAGGGAAGCCATTTTGTGAAGGGAAGCCATTTTGTGGAGCTGGAAAAATTGTTATTTTGTGAACAAATGGTTCACGAAGCAAGGACCTAATCATCTTAAAGCAGATTCCCCCCATAGGAACCATTGTTTTGCTATCGCTATAGCAATTGCAAAAAAGTCATCGTACTGCGGTTTTGTCATACTGTGGGGTCGTTGTATTGTGGGGCACCACTGTATTTATTTTTAATTAATTAATTACTTTGTCTGCCACCTCATTGGTTGGGATTATTGTTTCCTGCTTCTTTGCTTACCACAATGCATCCATAATCATTTTGTCAGCCGAATGTTTCTGGCATCATTTCTATGCAGACCCTAAAAGTATATTTTCAAACATGACATTAATTTAGTTTTGTTTCTTTACTTGCCACAGATATGGATGGAAAAGAGACAGCTGTTGACATTTGTGAATAAATCTATGTTAACAATGAATTTGGGAGTCAAGGAAGCTAAGCTGTATTGCATTTTAAAAAGACAAACTAAGAACACATTTGGGGTTCTGGTTAAGTTCATCTTAAGGTCAGCTACAAAGCACAACATTGTTTGCTATCCCAACCCTGGAATAATGACGCGAGACAAAGATATGGGTTAAATATGTGCCACTTTATTGATAACATCAAAATACAATAATGGCAATCCTTTGCCAAAAGAGGGGGCCTGCTGTAGTGCGGAAACAGGTGAAAGGCAGGGGTATGCCAACACCCCTTAATCAATAAATGGGCGAGTCCCCGGACCCAAGTTCCCGCAGTCTCCAGACAGCAGAAACCCGGCCAGCCACTATTAAAACACCCCCAGACCTCAAGCCAACTTTCACTGATGACTGTTGGTCCAGAAGTGGCCCAGCGCATCCTCCCGCCACAGACACTGTAATAGCATGATCCGCAGTGCTGGGAAGTGGGATGCTTAACAGAGATTACAATTGGGACACACCGAAAATACCTGTTATTTCCGCACTGCCCACCTGTGTGACCAAAATTAAACCACCAAAATGCCAACAACCCTTATCCAGTGTGGGATGGGCAAAAAAATCCCCCCATCCATAAGCAAATCAGGATGAAGGTCAAAAATTCCTATCCGGGCCCCGAAAGGCGACCAGAAAAACTCGCACTAGAAAAAAGGGAGGGTGGGTGGGAGCCTGAAAAAGGAAGAGGGCAGTGCGAGGGGGAAATCCACTTAAATACCCAGGGCTTTCCCGCCTCTCGCACGTCTCGTGAGTCTTAAATGCAGTCTCGCTCTATCCGAGGTGGATAGCAAGGGTCGATTACGCCGGCCGAAGGCGATGCCTTGCCAGTGATCGCAGCATTGCCCGAGGTATTACAAAGGACCTTGCAGATACCAAGGAATAACTTTCTAAGATGCAGTACCTGACAAAATATAATTGAAATGAGGAAATGGAAATTTTCTTTTGTGGTGATGAGAACACTCAATTACAACACACAATCCATTCAGGCAGTTCAACAAATTTATTTCCATCATCCATCATCAAAAAGAAAGAAAGAGGAAAATGGAACACAGTTCAAGTTACGCACGACGAAAAAGAAACAGAAGAATTGACAAGTTCCGTTAAACAGCTCAGCCAAGAACATGTTATTCAAATTTGGTTGTTGTGGGTTTTTCGGGCTCTTTGGCCGTGTTCACTCACAAGTCTCTGTGTCCTGGCCGGGTCATCCCCCTGGTTGGGCTGTCTAGTCTGGGCTGAATCGCTTCATGCCAGTCTTTAATTGTGATAACGCAGGATGATTTAATGGGGGGGGGGGGGGAAGAGAGCTTAATCTGACCAAAATAACCAGTTTAGTGAAAATGCTCCTGTATTATGGCTTAAAGGGACTGGATGAATATCTCTGCGAGTTAAGTATCTGGTTGTGGAGTCAGAGGTTGGAAGTTCGATCCCCCACTGTGCCTTGACAGGGACTAGACTCAATGATCCAGAGGGTCCCTTCCAGATACGCCGTTCTAATTATTCAAAAATTCCAGTCACAGTCAATCAAAATTATAAAAACATTGACTGCTATCGCATAACAGATAGAGGTTTTAACCAAAAACCTATGCATCTGTTAAATATTGACGTAGTATTTATGCTGTTTCTAATATTGCTGGTTTTTGTAGCTCAATGCTGCTACTACTGGTGATGATAATGATTTTAGTTTCCACGCACTAGTTTTTTTGTGGAACATGAGGGTTGAGGATGTGAGGAAGTCACCACATTGCTTTTCCACGACAAGGCTGCCTTCTAAGAATCACAGGCCCTGTGAGATTTCTCAGTTGTCGCATGGGAACAAAATAGTAGGTACTCTTTTTTCTTTGTCTTTTTGAAGGTTTCCACAATTTGCACAAAATTACCCTGTGCAGAAGAAGTGTTGCTTCTTTTTACGAAATGAAGCAGAAACATGTGCACGCACACATTCAACAAGCACTGCTTTGGACTGCCATCGCCCCTCCCATACATGTGCACAAGAGAGGCAGTCTTCCTCCCCCACAACGTCTTCGGAAAGGCGAATTTTCAGCTCAGCACTTCAGAAAACAGTGGGGTGTAGAAATGCTGAGACAAGAGTGTTCTTCAGAAAATTGCCATGAGCCCCTGTGTGTGCTGATTTATATACCTAATGAGCACATACATTTCCCTTATTTAATGATATTGTTCTCAGCAAAGCATACTTCTACAATCTTCTGGAAATGTTCTGCTGAGAGACACTCCTTTGCTCGTTTGTAGATTGGCAGCAGTCCTTTGAATCCTTATGATGATGGTGGGGATGCTAAACACTATTTAGCTGTAAGAGTCTTTGATTGAACCTTAATCTGTATTGGGGACACATCCAGTGGTTGTGACAAGTGAAGAGAAATGGTAGAACTGTAGAGCTGGAAAGGATTTCCCGACGGACAACTTGTTTAGCAGAGAATCCAGAGTAGAGGTGGGCATTATTAAATTTATACCCCACCCATTTAGACCCAAGTCTACTCATGCTTGTGAACATGGCAGCACAGGTGCTGTTGATATCCTCTTCCACGCCTTCAGCTGATCAGCCTCTCACCAGGCCCAGCTTGCTGGTTTTTCCCACCTCCTTGGCTAATCTCCCAGTCACGAGCAAGAGCACAGATGTCTCTGTCCCACCTTTTTGTCTGAGTGGCAGGTCAGTCAAGAGGGTGGGGCAGAGAAGCCTGAGCTGCTGCCGGGACTGGAAGATCAGTTGAGGAGGGGCAGGAAGCTCCATGTGAGTGACCGCATGAGCCAAAGGAGGTGGGAAGAGAGGACCAGCAGCACATAGGTTGCCGCCTTTATGAACTGAGAGTTCAGATAGACCACTTCATGTCCATCTCTAATTGGATATTGATCTTGATTAGCCATGGCCTCTAAGGTTCTTTTCTACTTGAGTCATTCCTGTTTGGGTCTGGTTATCATTCCTTATTCATTTGTGGGTTCGGGTGGATAGTTGTGTTCTTCATTGTTGTTAGCCACCCAGAGAAGTGCCTAAGCACTAGATGGGTGGTGTGTAAACAAACAAACAAACAAACAAACAAACAAACAAACAAACAAACAAACAAACAATAAGTCACACCCAGCAAAGAGGTCTGGAGCAAGAAGAGACCAGGCTGAATTGACACTCTCCAGAAAACCCTGATTGAATCTGTAGCAATTCCTCTTATAGCATATGATGCCAAGGCATGTAGTAGTTCAAACTAGTTCCCAATCCAGTTCTTTCTTGCACTGATTTATTTTATTTATTTTATGGATTGACCTCAATTTTGGGTGGTATATGACTGGCTCTTTATCTTTCCTGTTGTCTGTCTGCCTTTGCTGTATCTTCCCACCCCTGTTCACCACACCCCTCCCTCTTTCCTTGACTACTCTACATGTCTGTCTCTGTCACCATGTCTTGTGGGAAAGCCCTGCTCAAGGTCATTATTTGTTATCTGTTTCAGTGACGAGCACACACTCCTGGCAGAGAAGCAGCAGCTCCTGACGGGTGGGGTGACCTCTCATTCTGCCTTTTCCCTTAGAGTTAGATCATCAGTTCAAAGACTATCTCCGGCCACTCCTAGTGGTGATTAGGTAACTAGTATCCTATCTGAATTCTCACAACATTCTGTGTAATTGTGCTGTGTTAATAAAAGAGTTCTCAAGGTGTTTTCTTGAGGCTCCGCTGGTACGGATATCTGCTTGTTGACTTCTTTGCAACTTCTCTAAAGCTAATTGCTTCCCCTTCTTCCATGATCACCTGCAGTATCTCAGATTTTTTTCCTTCTTCACCCCTTTGTTGGCAAATCGAGAAGACTGATTCCCTTTTCTTGTTGTCGTTTAGTCGTTTAGTCTTCATGACCCCAAACATCTCATCAGGTTTGATTTTGTTTAGAATTGATAGGTTTGTTCTCCTTGCAGCCCAGGGGACTCTCAAGAGTCTCCTCCAGCACCACAATTCAAAGACATCAATTCTTCAGCGGTCAGCTTTCTTTATGGTCCAGCTCTCACTTCCATACATCACTACAGGAAAAACCATAGCTTTGACTATACGGACCTTTGTCAGCAAGGTGATGTCTATGCTTTTTAAGATGCTGTCAAGGTTTGTCATTGCTTTCCTCCCAAGAAGCAGGTATCTTTTAATGTCGTGGCTGCTGTCACCATCTGCAGTGATCATGGAGCCCAAGAAAGTAAAATCTGTCACTGCCTCCATATCTTCCCCTTCTATTTGCCAGGAGGTGATGGGACCAGTGGCCATGATCTTAGTTTTTTTGATGTTGAGTTTCAGACTGTTTTTTGCACTCTCCTCTTTCACCCTCATTAGGAGTTTCTTTAGTTCCTCCTCACTTTCTGCCATCAGAGTGGTATCATCTGCATATCGGAGGTTGTTGATATTTCTTCCGGCAATCTTAATTTCAGCTTGGGATTCCTCCAGTCCAGCTTTTCGCATGATGTATTCTGCATATAAGCTAAATAAGCAGGGAGACAATATACAGCCTTGTCGTACTCCTTTCCCAATTTTGAACCAATCAGTTGTTCTATATCCAGTTCTAACTGTTGCTTCCTGTCCCACATATAGGTTTCTCAGGAGATAGATAAGATGGTCAGGCACTCCCGTTTCTTTAAGGACTTGCCATAGTTTGCTGTGGTCCACACAGTCAAAGGCTTTTGCATAGACAATGAAGCAGAAGTTCTGGAACTCTCTGGCTTTCTCCATAATTCAGCGCATGTTAGCAATTTGGTCTCTAGTTCCTCTGCCCCTTCGGAATCCAACTTGTACTTCTGGGAGTTCTCGGTCCACATACTGCTGATGCCTATCATAGGCATTCTTCAGTCTCGAGAGACTATGGTATCGAGAAGTGTCCTCTCCAGAGCATGAAGCCTGGTCAAAGTAGTATGGAAGATAGACTGTTACCCAAGCAGCAGATCCCCCCTCTCTACATTGCTGAAATGGTCCAATGGAAAGGCAAGAGCCAATACAACTGGTTCCAGCAACGTTGCAGAAGTTGGCAGAACGACACAAACTGCCTTCGGGACTCCAGTTGAAGCCTACCTTGTAGGATTTTGAGCATAACCTTGCTAACGATGGACGTGCCCCTGAACTTCTTTTAAAAAGAGAAAATGGGAGGTTGGAGTGGGGGCATGATGTACCTGACATGTGGCATTACACCTAACCCCCAACATAACCATGAGTAAAGCATGCACACCAACCCACACTGTACTCACCATGCACATCAATATAGAAATATAGGGAGGGGCCACCATAACTTGGGTGTGTGTTACATGTGGAGTCACACCTGCTTACGGCTAACTCGCACCAACTGTACTTTCCCGATATATTGCTGTGGTGTGGTTTCAACTGGACCATAAAGAAGGCTGACAGCCGAAGAATTAATGCTTTTGGATTGTGGTGCTGGAGGAGACTCTTGAGAGTCCCCTGGACTGCAAGGAGAACAATCCTATCCATTTTGAAGGAAATCAACCCTGGAAGGATCCTGCTCACTGGAAGGACAGATCCTGAAGCTGAGGCTCCAATACTTTGGCCATCTCATGAGAAGAGAAGACTCCTTGGAAAAGACCTTGATGTTGGAAAAGTGTGAAGGAAAGAGGAGAAGGAGATGACAGAGGATGAGATGGTTGGACAGGATCACCGAAGCTGACCAAACTCTGGGAGGCAGTGGAAGACAGGAGGGCCTGGTCCATAGGGTCACAAAGAGTCAGACATGACTTAATGACTAAACAAAGTTTCAACTCTTGTCTCCAGGTTGGAATGATCACCTTTCCCTAAAGAGAATATGATGTTTGGGCAGGGAGTCACTGTGGGTGCAGAACTGCCACCTTTTATCTCTGAGGTAGGTCCTCTAGGCATAAGACGTGCATAGCATAAGCCCCATGGACTATCCTGACCTTAAAAGAAACCTTTGCTTACTTTCAAAGCAATCAAGCATTGAATTTGTGCTTTCTTAGACAACACAGCAGCCCTGCAAGGTAGGATCTGGTAATTGCAGTAGCAACTTAGTGACCTTCTCCACTCTCCACTGGATCTAGATCCTGCTGTTTCAAGAGACCAGTCCTCCGTAAGGATTATAATTCTTTTTATTAAGACAATAAAGTAGTTTTCATTAAGAATACAGTTGTTGTGCGAAAGGCAATAAGCATAAGACCTATTCAAAAGCTACAATGGTTAAATAAAACTGCTATTTCTTATTAAAATAACAAATTCTAAAAACTAAGCTAAGTAATCATCTTGGCTTCTAAACTGGCTATTTACCTACCCCCCTTCTCCTCCTTCAAAAAGCAAAACCTTTTTTTCTCTTACAGTCTGCAAGTAATTCTCCACATGCCATGAACCAAAATTTTTCATACACAATCATTTTTCTACATTTCTTAAAACCTCCTTCTTCTTGACACTGTGTAGCTGTTAACCAATTAGGATTATGAGGGCGTAACACCCCTCTCCGCCTCTAATTCCCATGAGATCCACAGGTAGCTTATCTTGCTTCCAATTAAGCGGTATTCTTGTTTAGTCTCTTTCCCGGGTTCTCTGGCCTTGCCTTCTTATCTTGGCAACAAGCACCTCTTGTACCAGGCAACTCTGAGAAAACAGTCTCACACATTCCATTGCTTTTAACTCATCGTAACAGAACCTAAGAGACACCATCTTTTTGTGACTACAAATCCCAACATCTCTCAATATCATTACACAGGTTTGTACAACAGAACTGTTAGAACCACACTCAGAGACTGGCCACAAGTACAGTGGGGTCTTGACCTGAGAACTTAATTTGTATTGGAAGGCGGTTCTCAAGTCAAAAAGTCTGTTAGTCAAGTCTCCATTGACCTACAGTGCATTGAAAACCGATTAATCCCGTAACAGGCCGTTTTGTTCCATTTTGGTTTTTTTCTGGTCTGTAAGTCAATTCTCAGGCTGGAAGTCAAACCTAAATTTTGCGGCCAGAGAAGTCTGTAACTCAAAAAGTCTGTAAGTCAAGCCGTCTGTAAGTCAAGGGTCCACTGTACAGTGGTGCCTCGCAAGACTATTTTAATTCGTTCCGCAAAAATCATTGTCTTGTGAAAAAATCGTATTGCGAGGTTCCCTATGCATTGGTCTAAAAAAAAAGTCTTGTGAAGCATTGGTCTTAAAAAAAAGTCTTGTGAAGCATCGGTCTCAAAAGGTCTTGCGAAGCACAGTCATAGAAAAAATATCTTGCGAGGCACCATAGTGATTGCAAAAGCCAATCATCTTGCAGGTTTTTCATCCCACGAGGCAATCATCTAGTGAGGCACCACTGTATTTGGAGTTCTGTTGAAGAATTTGGCCCACTGGTCTCCTTGGGAAGAATATATCCTACTGTCAAGGAGGCCCCCTTCTTCTTGTTCTTTCAGCTGAGCATTTGCCCTGGGGGCTTCTAGCTGGGCTTGTGTATTTATCCTGGAGAATCCTCATGGGTTGGATGGCTTTCCAGCCTCTGTCTTAGGCTCACAGTGTCTTTCCCCCACACCTTTCTGGATATGGCTTCCAAAGGCCCAGGGGTTACATGATCCAGAAGTTCTCTCCTTTGTCAGGTACAGAGAGATCTGGCTCACCCTCACTTGAAGACTCATCTAGGACAGTGGTTCTTAACCTTTTTGAAAGAAACGCCCCCTTGAGCCATTGAGGAAGTTATCATCACCCCCCTCCCCGTGGTGATGATATCTTATTTATTTATTTATTTATTTATTTATTTATTTATTTATTTATTTATTTATTTATTTATTTATTTATTTATTTATTTATTTATTTATTTATTTATTTATTTAAGACACTTAAATCCAATGACCCCTGCAAACAAAATTAAATTCCAAGAAAATGAAATGCCCCCCAAAAAGTAACATTTAATGATTTAGTTGCAAGTGAATTTTAAGACGGAAAAAGAAATATAAAAAGGGCATAAAAACAAATGCAGGAACTAAAAATTTCAAGACAAAAAGTCTGAAACTAAATTAAAATTGGAGGAAAATATATATTCATGCACACTGTAAAAAGGCTGCAGCCATCTTCACAGGTTTGGCTTGCTCCAGCGCCCCCCTACCGCCCCCCTTCTGCTCCAGCACCCCCACACCGCCCCTTTTTGTTCTACCGCCCCCCTGAAAAATGAAATCGCCCCCTGGGGGGCATTATTGCCC
Source organism: Pogona vitticeps (assembly GCF_051106095.1). Lineage (NCBI taxonomy): Eukaryota > Metazoa > Chordata > Lepidosauria > Squamata > Agamidae > Pogona > Pogona vitticeps. Next base: position 7,634,441 of record NC_135787.1, read on the forward strand.
ACGTTAAGAACCACTGATCTAGGATGCCCATCTCCCAGGGCATCATGACGCCCTGGGAGATGGTTATCCAATGTTTGCTAAAAAAAAAAAAAAATTCCAATAAAGTCAACAGTGTTGAGTAACTCTCACTATTAGGAGGTTTGGGCTGAGGAGTCAGCAATATGCTGACGACACCCAGCTCTACCTCTCATTTTCTACCAATCCAGGTGTGGCAGTCACCGTTCTGAACTCGTGCCTGGACTCGATAATGGTCTGGATGAGGGTCAATAAACTGAGGCTCAATCCAGACAAGTCTGAAGTGCTGCTGGTAGGTGCCCCGCCAGATAGGTTAAAGGGCCATCTCCCTACCTTAGACGGGATCACACTCCCCCTAAAGGATAGGGTCCGCAGCTTGGGGGTGCTCCTTGACCCCAGTCTGACCTTGGAAGCCCAGGTGGACTCGGTGTCCAGGGGTGCCTTCTTACAGCTGCGGAGAATATATCAACTTCGCCCTTACCTGGATGAGTGGAGCCTGGCAGCAGTCACTCATGCACTGGTAACAACCAGACTGGATTACTGCAATGCACTATACGTGGGGCAGCCTTTGAAGACGGTCCGACGACTGCAACTGGCACAGAACCGGGCTGCGCGGCTGGTAAGTGGTGCCGCCGCACGGACTCATATCACGCCGGTTCTGAAAAATTTACACTGGCTGCCGGTTGCTGCTCGGGCCCAATTCAAAGTGCTTACTTTGACATATAAAGCCCTAAACGGCTTAGGACCTGGTTACCTAAAGGACCGCCTTCTTCCATATGTGCCTGCCCGTCCTCTAAGATCAGGCCAGGAGGCCCTTCTGAAGGTGCCATCCCTGAAAGAGGTGAAGGGGATGGCATGTCGGAATAGGGCCTTCTCGGTTGTTGCCCCCCAACTTTGGAACACCCTACCTAGAGAGATCTGCCTGGCTCCGACACTCTTGGCCTTTCGGCGCCAGGCAAAGACCTTTCTGTTCACCCAGCATTTTAATTAATTACTTTTAATGTTTTAATTGTTTTAAGAAATATTTTAATATATGGTATTTTATACTGTTTCTTAAAATGTTTTTAATGTTTTTAGGTTTTGATGTTGTACGCCGCCCAGAAGCCACTGCCAATGGTGCGGCTGAAAAATATTGTAAATAAATAAATAAATAAATAAAATATTAGGATATTCTTCCTAACCCTCATCTCAAATTGGAATGTCATTTCTTGTAATCTGAATCAACTGGTTCAGGCCCTATCCAATGAAGAAAGAGCCTTCCATGTGAGAGACCATCAGATATCTGAAGATAGATGCTTTGGCTTGTCTCATTTTTATGTGTTCAGGGAGAGATGCCAAATGATTCTGAGATGAGATTTTCTGTGTCAGAGATGATGAGGAGAACTTCTGCCCTTGTGAGAATAAGCTTTATCCACATTTTAGCAAGACCACCATGGGTCTTGCTAGATGGACTGCTAAAAATAGAAGTATCTAATGTTTTTCTTGTGTGTGTAGGCATCCTTCAGTCTCGAGAGACTATGGTAACATGCTCTGTATGTGGGATTTGGAACAGCGTCTAGTGTGGCTGAGAAGACCAATTCGAGAGTGGCAGACAAATACAGTCTGTCCCCTGTCCAGCTCCCTGATTTTGCTGGTTTGGGGACTGTCTCTTTGCCTTGGCCTGCTGGACAAGGGACTCTTCAAATTGGGAGAGGCTGTGATGCACCGCCTGCCTTCAAGCTGAATGCTCAGAGATCAAGGTTTCCCATCTGTTGAGGACCATTTCTAAGGCCTTCAGATCCCACTTGCAGATATCCTTGTATGGCAGCTGTGGTCTCCCTCTGGGGCGATTTCCCTGCACTAATTCTCCATACAGGAGATCTTTTGGAATCCGCCCATCAGCCATTCTCACAACATGCCCACGCCAATATTTTTCTTGTATCTTTCTGGTTAATCATTCTGTCTATGTCTGCTTTGTGTGTATGGGTCTGAGTAAGTGAATTTGCATGTTCATAAAGGGGGAAAGAGACGAGCTTTCTGCATTTTGCAAAATTATTTGCAAAATCATTTACAGTTATTATTTTGCAAAATACAAAGACCTTAGAGGAAGGTGTCTGCTGTCTTTCTCTTCCACTGAAGGCAAGAACTCTTGAGGGCTGGGGTGTGTGGTAGTGATTCCTTGAGGGGATGTCCTGATGTGTTGAAACAAGCTGGGTCAGCCAAGACTGAAAAGTCTAGTGAGACTTCTTTACATCCTTAGTTGTGACTGATATTGTATGACTTAATGGCACAAAACTCTGGGCCCCAACAGGATGTGACAAACAGCTTTATATACATGCCTGTCTTTTATTCCATTGCCTTTTCTTCTAGCCAGAGATTCGTTTGCACTCCGAAGGCTGGGTTACCAATAATTCTCTTCTGCTAGGCAAGGGAACATAAGTGGTTTTGTATTGGGGCTGGGAGTCATCATGAATATGGATTTTACTGACGATCTAGCAAGGGCGCCCTTTGATCAAGAGTCTTGTTCATGAATAAAAGCCAAGGTAAGAAAAGGGACTCGGGGGTATACTCTCATCTGTTCGCCTGGCTTGCTAAGCAGAAACTGTGGTTCTTTTCCGAACTTAAATTCTGTGGAGGAGCTCAATGCAATAAAGCAAGCAGGTTTTCTCAGAGAACGCACGGAGCTGGTGCAGAATTTCAATGATCTCTGAGTGCCAAGCTGGAAAGGCAGATGGCTTTGATTCAGGTCACTCAGGTATGCTGTTTTGATGCCTTCAGCTGTACACGGGTGGGGAAAAGAGTGCAGACATTCCTGTGACGTTGGTATCGGGGACCATAGGTTACAGAGCCGGCCCTACTATTATGAAGGCCAAAGTGAGGCCTGGGCAGATTTGGGCTGCCCAGAAAAAGCACCAAGAGGTTAGATACCTAATTTGCATTTCGGGACGTGCATGCCAAAAATCTGTCTATTTTTTGTTTGTTTAATCATCTTCATCATCATCATCATCTTAGAACTGCAGGGCTGGAGGGGACCCTATGGATTATCGAGTTCAGCCCCACTAGGGAATCGAACTCCCAACCTCTGACTCGTTTGTTTGTTTTGGGTTCTTTTGTGAGTGCCTCTCCCGCTTTTTGTGTTTTGTTTTCCATGTGCCCGTTCTTTTGTCAGCTTCGCGCTGCAATAATACACAGAGTTATCTGATTGAAGACACACACACGCTCTTTTTCTGTAACAAGATACGTGTATTATACAAATATATACAAATATACAAACTGGCAGCACTTCGGCGTAGCAGCCAATCAACAGACAAACTGGCATAGAGGATAGCAGCAAGAGAAAGAAGGAGAAGATACATTAATGTTCACGCTGTTCACTTATATACAGTTACACAGCTTCTTCTGTCCAATCACAGGACGCATTACATCATCTTCTCCATGTGGGTGTCACCTCTTCTCCAGACGTTGCATCATCTCTTCCTCTGTCACAGTGACTCAGCAGTCACACAGCTGTTCATTATGGCAGCTCATTAATGTTCCCTTTAATACCTGTTCAGGCCTATAAAATTACAATACCTTGACATCTTTCGATTAACATTAAAGAGAAAGCCTCTTCTGGGCTTTTCCATTTTGGGTTTCCCATTCATGTTTTCTGGCACTCCAAAGCCCAACGGAACCCTTAGCAATTGCTCCAAAAGGAAAAAAAAAGAAAGTAGAGACACAGAGAAATATTGCTCAGGGGTGAAAGGAAACAGTCCCCACCACCATCGCCCTGAGTTTCTCACCCAGAGTAAGAGTCTGCAAGATTCACATCTCTACCTTAAAGACTAACAAGTTTGGTTGGATATAAGCTTTCGTAGACTGTGATCAATTTTAACTGTGTTCTCATGACAAGCTGTGCAACTCTCTAATCACTCTTGGAAATATCGTGTTGAAAGTCTCACTTCTGATGCTGTTGTTCTGTTTCCCTCTGCATGCTGTTCTGTCCCCTTCTCCTTCTGTCTTGTCACTGGGGGATCTACGCATAGTGAACTTTCCACTGAACTAGACAGCTGGCTACAAAAGCCAACACCCTGGCTACAAAAGCCAAGACCAACTTCTGATTAAGAGGGAGAGCCTATGAAGAGAGCAAAAGAGGAAGTAAAATGGCATCAGTGAATTAATGTGAGGACAACATAAGGAGAGGAAGGGCCATACAAGGAGCTCATCTATATCCCCTGTCAGGCAGAAGGCAAAGGATAAATGTAAGAACTGAAGAAATATGTCAGGTGGAAGACCTGTGCGCATCAGTTAAACTGTGGTTCAATTATTTATCTGAGGTACAACAAGATGGTAAATGTCTCTTCTCTTTTGCCAGAGAGAAGAAAGTCCCTTCTGTTCTGTGTAATAATGGTTGCCACCTAATTCTGGACACCACAGATCTGAAGAAAGGGCTGAGAGATTGGTGGGTTGGAAATTTGGGTTCCCAAATCCATGTGCATTTTGGGCTGAAATGCAGAAAATCACATCCTTGGCTACAGAAATCGTGATGTGCCTTTTAACAGAGCAGCCCGAATCATCACCACAAAGCAATTCAATCATCTCCTCATTTTTCTCCAAAGGCTTCAAGTAAGAGAGGGGACTCATTCCCATTCTTCCGCTCTCTCCTTGGTCCCGTGGATCCTTCCTGGCCTCTCTCCCTCATTGGTTAACCATTCTAATAATTCATGATGGCGACATTTAACTAGATGTGTGCCCTGAACCTTCTTATTCATTACAAGTTCAGAGTTTGGTTTCATCAGCCTGATCTTGGGACTTAACACCTTGATTGGCTTCCACTTTTTTCTGAGCAACGTCTGTCATTGCTGGGAGCTCTCCCAGGTCCTGACTATCCTTTGCTGCATTTATATCCAGGACTCTACCCCAGTTGCTTTTTATTCTGTTGCTTCATGCTAGCTTTCATGCACCAGGTTGGTTCCACTCCACCATCGGGGCTGTTAACCAAATCTAAGCAGGGTGGATGAATGGAATGGAAAACAACTGTGTTGATCTCAGTGCTCTTGATGAACATATATGGATGTATTGAATTTATTTTGTCTACTGGCCATTTACAATTTAACACAGAAAAGGAACAACACAGAGAATGATGTCCTAACATCTGAGCATGAAAACAACATAACCGGGGCAATTTCGAGGCACTGAAGCAATAGAAAACAATTCAGTTAGCAATTTATCAACATCTTTGGTTTGGTTTTTGAAACTCCATTGGAGAGCATCACAACCTTCTGGGCAATTGTAATAGTGGGCAAAATCCTGTTGGCAAAGTTACAACAGTGTAAACTAGATCTGGGTACCAGAAATAATTAATTTAAATATTAATCTAATATAATACTTGTTTGATCATTTTTAAATATCTGTATACTTGCTGTTTTTAGCTTTTACATATTGTCTTTTGAATGATGCAAGCTGCCCTGGGTCCTTTTTAAGGAGAAAGGCGGGACAAAAATATTGTAATTAATTAATTAATTGTAAGTTTCCTCTCCCTCCTCTTTCAGGTTCTGGGCTCCTAAATCTCCCATTTCCCCTGGGAAAGACTTCAGGGGCCTCAGGATGGGGAAGGAGCCTTTGATAGTCAAAAATCACTGCCAGATGATCAGCAGCCATCCTGATACCATCATCTAGCAGTGATTTTGACTATTAAAGGCTCCCTCACGGTCCTGAAGCTCCCAGTGACTTCCATCAGGCAAAAGGGAGCCCAAAGGAGTGCTACAACCTGAAAAAGCAAGAAATAGGAAACTTTCAATTCATGTAAATTAATTCATTCCAGCACTCAGACCTAGCCTATGCTGCTGTAACTATGCCAACAAGATTTTGCCCACTGTACCCACTCATACCTCTTGAAAGTAAAGCAAAGCAGAAATATTGTGGCATCTGCATAACTTTACTTTAGTGGGAGCTATCATGGATTACAATTTATTTCTTCAGGTGTAAACTCACCAAGATATAAATTTGTCCTAAAGCACTTTTTTTTCCTCTCTCATGGTCGTGATGTTGGTTTTGCTCATACAGATTTAGGATTTGATCACCTGGGGCAAGAGATTTATAATTTGGACCTCTTGTGGAGTAGTCAGGAGCAATCAATTTTCTGGCGATTGCACGATGTAGGGGAAAATGTGCTCCATCCCCACCAAAATCCATGCCCAAGTAGGACCTTTTTGATCTAGTTGTAGGACTTTAACTTGAGGGGGCCACATTGGAGCGTTTCCTTGGCAGACAGAAGGGTAGCTTTAAGGGAGCTCGCTCCCATGAAAGAAACCCTTTCTGTTGAGTTCAGACACACAACTTTTCAGCCATCTGATCAAACCCTAACACAGCCATCCTCTCCAAATACTGAGAGCAAAAACTCATCGGAGCACCTGAAAGAGATGTCAAAAATCAGATAAATCGGTTTTGCTTTGCCTCCTTAATAAAATGTACAGTACAACAGCAGTCATGTTAATGTTCTGATATCTCCAGTGCCACAGGACTACCAGTTAGAGATAATAGGAATTCCTCAGTACGAGCCTTCCAAATGCTAACACTCCATCACCCGAAACCGAGCTGGTGTAAAAGCTGCATGGTATTTTGAGATCATTAAATTCCACAGTTGGCCAACACTTCGCATGACGTTAGGAAATGTGAAATAATGAGCCAAAGGTGAGTGGATACAACTCGGGCCAATCTTTCTAGTGCCTGAATTCCTGAAGTCTAATTAGTATTTCAGCTTGTGAATTTTCCAACAGATTTTTAAAATGAAAAAACTAAACCTGATTACTAAGAGAGAGAGAGAGAGCGAGCTTTTTCTTCGAAGGATGGAGACTCGATTCACAGCTGTCAAGTCATACCAGCTGTTTTTTTTTCCCAATGACTTGGGCTTGATTTAACAACTCAAAACCCACCCACTTCTCCTTTTATTTTCTGGGGGGAAAGGATTGTTTTTAATAGGGACTCAGACTTGGAACTCAGGACTTGACACCAAATGCTCGGACTTGGGACTTCGATCCTGAGACTCCTTTTTTAATTCTGTCAGGATTGGTAAGAATTAGGGATGCAAAGCATAAGGCTCAATTCCACTGACAGTAAGGCCCGCTGTTGTACCAGATTTGAGTTTATACATGTACACACATGGAGCACTGTGCTGGGGAAGTGAATTTTTTCTGCTCCCCTGCCCGAGGTCTGTTTTACTCTGGGGCAGATGTAGAATTGACTAACTGGAATTGATTGATGTGAACACCTCATCCATTTTTTTTAAAAAAAAATCCTGCTACCAGATAGCAGGAATTTTAAGAAAATTAAAAGCACCAAGCTGGCTGAAAAAGCTATCACCTGCTTTCCCCCTCACTTCTCAGGCACCTTTTCCTCATGGCCTCCCACCTTCATCCCTTGCTCCTTTTCCTCTCATCCTCCTCACCCTGCCTTTCTATTCTCCACACACAAAAACACACACGCCACCCTGGCTGACTGGGGGCACCTGATCAAAGATGGAGACAGTGGTCGTGGTAGCAGGGAGCCCACAGCGGCAGCAGGAAGCCTGAGGTGGAAGAAGAAGAGGAGGAGGAGACAACGGCAGTGGGGGTGACAAGGATGCACACCTCACCACAAATATTTTGGATTCACATGAGTTTAGCCTGAATAATAATAATAATAATAATAATAATAATAATAATAATAATAATAATAATAATAATAATAATAATAATAATAATAATAATAATAATAATAATAATAATAATAGTAAATACATGGTTTGGCAGTGGGAAAAAGCCTTTCTCAATGAGAGAGGCTGCTTGGAGACCATGAGAGTGCCAGCTGAGAAATTTCTTGCAAGAGTTCTCTTCTTTCATTAGAGAAAGAGACAAGGAGCTCTCTCTTGCCATGAGGTTTACATAATCTGCACATCACCATGTAAAATCGCGGCCCTTTTCCTCTTACGAAGGCAAGCCCCAAAGGGTTGGCTAACTGGCCACACCAAATCTCCCTCTGTGCTCTCCTGCCTCCCTCTCTTCCCCCCTCAAGGGCGCCATCTGCTTTCCAAAACAGGAAAGCAGGAAGCGGAGCTGGAGCTGGAAAGGCTGCTGGAAGGGGAGGCGTGAAGAAGCGGCAGGAGGGTGCAGACCTGGACTTGAAAGAACAAGCTTGCCGGCCACAAAATGGGGAAGGTGGGAAGAAAGAGAAAGAGGGGAGTTGGAGGGTCAGGGTGAGCAGAGAGAAAGAGGCTAGGTAGACTGTCAGCTTTCTCAGCGGAAATCATGGTTTTAGCAAAGTATTTGGCGGTTTAGGCAGTCCAGGAATAACTCACACATAGTCCAGCAGCATTTCCTTCAGCAAAGTGTATTTACAGCAATATTTACAGCAGTCTGGCAGCATAACGAGTAGATGTGATCTTCAAGCAGGTGAAGATACAACTAACTGTACAATCATACATATATACGTATACAGGACCAATCAGGTTACACATTACTTCATCCCTGGGTTACATCATCCCTGGATGGCATCATCTCTGCTGAGTCATTGTGACTCAGTTTCAGCACACCTGATCATTATGGCTTCTCATTAATACACTCCATTCTGCTCAGGCCTGCAATTTTCCTTGACATAGACCTTGTCACTAACGAGAAAGGGAAGCCACCTGAGGAAAAATGTGGCACCACTCTTCCTCTGCTCCTACTACAGAGCTAGTAATGGTGTGAGCAAATCAGATGATGAGGGAGAAAGAGAAGCTACAGGTCCCTCTCTGCTACTGCCTCCCTCCTCATCTCTTGTTCCTCTATATGGCAATATCTTCATTTCTGAGACTATACGCAGCAGGTCTCTTGGGCCCTGCTATTGTCCTTGAGTACATCCTCACCCTACCTGTGTAGGGAGCCAACCCAAGTCCCCTCTGACTGTTGGGTTGAGGCAGCTGGGCTCCTCAGCTGTTCCTTCCAAGATGCTCCCTCCATCCTTTCTGGAGGCCCCCTCTCTTTCTCTCTCCTCAGTTGGCTTCAACCTGAACGAGGGGATTGTGATGGTTGCAAGAGGGGGGGGGGGAAACTCACAGCAGTTGGTATGCCTCCATCCCCTGGATTTCTTCTGTTTTGTTGTTTGCCACCCCTGCTTTTGCTTTCCGCAGGCCAAACGAGAAGGAAAAGCAGTTGGGTCATGCAACTAGCATGGAGAGGAGGATGTCTCTTCTGATGGACCTGTGAGCAGAGATGCAAACCAACTCTGCCACCCTCAGATAAGGATGGACATGAAAGTGTGGCATCAGCAGTGAGAGAAGGAGGAGAGAAGGAGATGACAAGAGCCTCGTGGCGCAGTGGTTAAACCGCTATACTGCAACCAAAACTGTGCTCAGGACCCAGGGTTCAATCCCAGGTAGCCGGCTCAGGGTTGACTCAGCTTTCTATCCTTCTGAGGTTGGTAAAATGTGTACCCAGATTGTGTGTGTGTGTGGGGGGGCAATGTGCAGCCTGTGTAATTAATTTGTAAACAATCCAGAGAGTGCTTTAAGCGCTATGGGGCAGTATATAAGCAGCACATTTTTTTTATTTTTTTATTTTTGCTTTTGATGATAATGACTAACTTGCACATCATGTGAAAGCAAGCCAGGTAATAAGACAGCAATTTCTCTAATGGTGCTTCTTACAAATGCAGGAACACTCATCGATAGAGGCAGAAGGTATCTACTGTCTGTCAGGTAAGGAGGGGGGGGAATGGCAGTTTCTCATTTTGGCTCAGACAAATGAAACAAGAAAGGATTTACATCCATAATAAGATTCTACAAGATGAAAGTAGAACCTTATTGTGTCTCCTGAGACTCGCTGTGAGAAGAAACACAACTACAAAGAGCTTCCAGTCATAAGATCCCAGCAGATGTTCTGGTGTTTACTGTTTTCATCTAAATCGTCACAACCAGGTTTAATTGATTTTAAAGAGTTTTCATTTTAATTGCATTTAAATTTAATAAATGATTGATTGTAATTCTGCTTTAATGTTTTAAAATTTTATTGTATTTTAATTTTCTCTTGTTTTAAATTGTTTGGTAAGCTGCTTTGGGTCCCGACTCTGGAGAAAGACAATTAAATCAAATAATCGTATCAATGAAATAAAGTAAAATGAAATAAAAGGAAGTGAAACTGCAGTATCAGACTCAGAAGGGGAAAACACAAAAGGCACAAAGCTTAGTGGTGTAAGAATGACATTTATCTGATGTTCTGGGATACAACAGTTTTTTGACACTAAAATTAATTGGATGGTTGGTTGGTTGGTTGGTTGGTTGGTTGGTTGGTTGGTTGGTTGGTTGGTTGGTTGGTTGGTTGGTTGGTTGGTTAATATCACACCCATGTACTCTAAAAGGAGTGTCACTGCAAACAAGCTTAGAGGGGAGCATCTAGGCACACCTCATTCACCATCATGTTCCTTGTTTTCAGCACCAGGCCTGAAGAGGAGAGGTTCCCACCTGTGTTTGGGCAAGTCTCCTGTGAAATCTGTTTTCTTGCTCATGTGCAGCGCTTCCATGCAAGAAGATGGAGCATCTAACTTGAGTAAGGCAGTCAGGCCTTGTGTCCAGCATGCCAACATTCCGAGGGTATAATACTGGTGGTCGTTTCAGCCAACCTGTCTACTGGGGATGTTGGCATGTCTTTGAGTCCCAAGTCCAAGTCCATATCCTTGGTACTACTGAGTCCCAAGTTTGGGTTCCTATTAAAAGCAAGCTTTCCTCCCTAGTAAAAAAGGGAGGAGTGGGTGGGTTCTGAGTTGCAAGTTGAGTCTGAGTCATTGAGAAAAAAAGAGAGTCAAATGCAAGTCACATGTGACTTACATCTGACTTGACAGTGAGTTCCATGACTTGGGTCCCCATCCATGCCGTCTACACATCTATGTTGGAGAACACTGCCCTCAAGTTGTTTTACACCCCCCCCATCTCTGTAACTCCACCCAACTTCCATCTAAGCCAGGATTCCTCAACTGCCTGTTATTTAGGGACAGGGAACTACAGCAGCCAGAAGAGCAGAGGTCTTGATGATGGGAGGCAGTGGCAAAAGAGTGTGCAAAACAGGGAAGTCTTCCAGCACCTAAGACCATAAAAAATCTCCTTATGTCCTCCTCTGAGACTAGTGATGTCCATCTTTCTCTGCCCTTCAAGGATGCATGGAGAGTGAAGGAGGGAGTGAAAGTTGAGATGGAGCAGGGTAGCAGAGAGAGCCCCTGTGGTATTTCATGCCCAGTGGAAATTCACTGCGGGTGTGGGACTGGTAAAGCCGTTCAAATAACTCAATTACTTTGAAATCCCTATGAGGATCTCTATGTCAGTTTTCTACAGAGGAGGTGAAGGATCTGTTCTCAATTGTCCCAGAGTGTAGGATACACAACAATGGGCTCAAGTTACAGGAAGCCAGATTTCAATTGAATATCAGGAAAAACCTCCTAACTGTTAGAGCAGTACGACGATGCAACCCATGACCTTGGGAAGTGGTGAGTGTTCCAACCCTGAAGGCATTCAAGAGAAACTTAGATGTCCACTTGGCAGATCTCCTTTGAGTTGTATTCCTGCATAAAGAAGGGGGTTGGACTGGGTGGCCTTAGAAGCTCTTTCCAACTTGACTTTTCTATCATTCTAACTTGACAGTACACAACGGCACTCCAGCCTGAGGTAAAAGACAGAGAGACAAAGGAGGGAGACACTCAGGGCCTGCCAAGAATGGATCTCCAGTTCTTTTTTTTTAATCCTAGTTTTCAGACACTGCAGTAAAATAGGGAAGCCTTGGGCATTCCAGATTGTTAGTTACAGCTCTGAAAATGAGACCCTTCTCCTCTTCCAGTCCAGTGCTGAAACTCTGGAGAACAGGATGATGAAGGGGTGGCTCTGCCCTCTAAGTGCATTCAGAGTAGCATTTATAGGCCTCTTGTCTCCTGTAAGAAGGGTACCAGCAGGACCTGCCACTGAAATTCCAGTTACTGTCACATATCTTATGTTTATAGCTTATGACAAAGATGAGTCAGTCTGACATGCATTAGCACATGAAGCAGTAAATAAATCTCCTCATTCCTGCCCTGGACTCTTGGTCAGCTCTTTTGTCTATGAAAATAAACACATTTCACCTTGAGAATCAGCCCATTTGCAAGTTCTACCATGTATTGTGGTGAAAGAAAGAGAGGGCAAAATAATGTAATCATCAACAGTGTGTTGTCATGTCAATTCGAACATACAACAACCTTTCCCCCTGGTTTTCTAGGTAGAGAGAACACATAAATGGGGGTGCCCTGGGGCTGCGCAGCTTGCCCAATGCTACAAAGGCTGACACTTCTAGGATATCCAGTGGAGATCCAGAGATCTAACTGACTGAGCTATCCAGCCAGCTATAAAAGAGTGTTGACATTGCAAAACGGGGGTGGCTAGAAAGATGGCACTGTTTTTAAAAGACATCTGCTGTAAACACACTGTAATGGGTGGGTGGGAAATTATATATACTGGGCAAAATCCATAAATAAATGCACAGAATCATTGAATAATGGAGATGGAAGGGGCCTATAAGGCCATCTAATCCAACCCTCCTGCTCAGTGCAGGAATCCAAATCAAATGGATGGAATGGAACGTGTGCTTTAAATGCTTGTGCATTTGACTGCATAAAGAAAGAAAATAGGCTTATCACCTGATATGAAACATTGACAAAGCAGGAGGGGGTATAGGTGCTGTTTAGTTGTTGTTGTTTAGTCGTTTAGTCATGTCCGACTCTTCGTGACCCCATGGACCAGAGCATGCCAGGCCCTCCTGTCTTCCACTGCCTCCCGGAGTTGGGTCAAAGTCATGTTGTTGTCTTCGATGACACTGTCCAACCACCTCATCCTCTGTCATCCCCTTCTCCTCTTGCCTTCACACTTTCCCAACATCAGGATCTTTTCCAATGAGTCTTCTGTTCTCATGAGATGGCCAAAGGATTGGAGCCTCAGCTTCAGGATCTGTCCTTCCAGTGAGCACTCAGGGTTGACTTCCTTTAAGAATGGATAGGTTTGATCTCCTTGCAGTCCAGGGGACTCTCAAGAGTCTCCTCTGGCACCACAATTCAAAAGCATCAATTCTTCAGCGATCAACTTTCTTTATGGTCCAGCTCTCACTTCTGTACATCACTAAAAGGAAAACCATAGCTTTAACTATTTGGACTTTGGTTGGCAAGGTGATGTCTCTGCTTTTTAAGATGCTGTTGAGGTTTGTCATTGCTTTCCTCCCAAGAAGCAGGCGTCTTTTAATTTTGAGGCTGCTGTCACCATCTGCAGTGATCATGGAGCCCAAGAAAGTAAAATCTGTCACTGCCTCCATCTCTTCCCTTTCTATTTGCCAGGAGGTGATGGGACCAGTGGCCATGATCTTCTTCTTTTTTTTTATGTTGAGCTTCAGACCTTTTTTGCACTCTCCTCTTTCACCCTCATTACAAGGTTCCTTAATTCCTCCTCATTTTCTGCCATCAGAGTGGTATCATCTGCATATCTGAGGTTGTTGATATTTCTTCCAGCAATCTTAATTCTGGTTTGGCATTACTAAACCATAAAACCATGAGTGGGGAAAAAATCCCATATCTATTGGACCAAATGTTCAACAGATCACAACATCAGTAAGAGGCAACACTCCATATTTCTTCTTGTTCAGTGTTCAAAGGCTGAACAGGCAGGAGACTGAACCAATGAGTATAATCAGTTCTTCTTTGTGCAGGGATCAATGGCAGCATTACCACATTGGCTGCTCGTGAGTGACGGAATGCCCTACAGGTAACCCCATAATTATTGCATTGGGATCTTCTCATCTAAAAAGTCTTGTTGCCATTGTTGTTGTGGATGTTATTAACGGGCAAATGAGCACCTCTTCCTTGCTATGCTGTGGTAATTCCCCGGGAAAGTCAGAAGGGAAAGCTGGTTAATGAAAGAAAAGAACTGTTTCAAAATAGTTTCCATTGCTTTGCATTTCATGCTCTTTTCTGCCTGAGCTGGCTTGACGTGAAACTAGCCAGCATCTGAAGAATAAAATAGCAGCTACTCTGGCGTGCAATCAAAAGTCGTATTTTGACATCTGTAAGAGATTTGGAAAAGATTTTCTATTTGCACCTTGTTTTCTTTCCAGTTTGCAAGACCCATGTGAATTGCTAGACGCTGTAGGAGTTTTTATTTTTCTTCCCACTCTTAAGGCACTTTTTAAAAAGCCATAATTGTTTCCAAAGAGGTGATGTAGTTATCTTTAAAACAACCTTAGATGAATAAAGGAATTTTGGGGGAAAATAACAACGCTCAGACTAATAATGAAAAACTTCATCAGTGTAAAACAGTGGGGTCACTGATCATCTTTAGATTAGCAATAGAGAACCTGATGCCCTCACTGTGTCTGAATGGCAAATGCTGTAGAATCATAGAACCATTAAGTCTGAGCCCCGGCTCAATGCAGGAATCCAAATCAAAGCAGATCAGACAAATGGTGGTCCAGTTTTCTCTTGAAGGCCTCCAGCGTTGGAGGGCTCACTTGGACATGGAGCCAGAGGTCAGGAATTTGATTCCCTACTATACCTCCTGGGAGAAGACCCAACCTTTGTTTGTTTTGTTGTTTTGTTGTTAATTTGTGTCCGACTCTTCATGACCCCATGGACCAGAGCATGCCAGGCCCTCCTGTCTCCCTCTGCCTTCTGGAGTTGGGTAAAATTCATGTTGGTCGCTGCAATGACACTGTCCATCCATCTCATCCATCCATCCAACCTTTGTAGCCTTGGGCAAACAGTATAGTCCCAGAGCACCATAAGACAAATGAATTGGTAAAACACTTCTGAGCTGTTTTATACCCGGGAAACCTCTGTGAGACTCGCCATATCCCAAAGCAGCCTCATGAAAACTAAATGTGCTCAGTGACTAATAGTCTTCGGCAGAGGAAATGGGGTATACGGGGTGATTGGAATCCTGAATTCCATAATGTGACGCTCCTGCTTATGACTGCATCCGGTCATCCAATCGTACACTTCTGTCGAAGCCTGTCATTCTTTCAGGTCTTCATGAAATCTGTGTTGACCTTCCCCACAACACTACCTATCTAACTTTTAATGGTATGCATGGAAGCCAGTAGGATACCAGTCTGTTGTTGTTCTTGCATGCAAGGGCAATGAATTAAAACATTTTTCCCCTTGCTGATAAGGACCAAGAGGTATCTCTTAGCATTACTGAAGAGAGAGTCACAACATTAACAGGTATGATTCTTAAAGCCAGTTGTGCACAACTGCACAACACTACAAGGGCTGTTGCTTTATGACAGGGACTGGTAAGGATGGGAAGCACCGGATGGGTTATTTGCCTCTTTTCATGCAATCCCCCAGTTCTGTTGTGTTTGCTCTGTGTGTGTGTGCTCAGCTTCTCAAGGGAAAGGACACATGTCCTGTTAAAGATGTGAACCAATGAGAAAATGGAAATCAGGAGGTATTCTTCACATAGTTGGAGTGTGATAAACCATCTGGACTCATGCGTCTTGAAGTCTATTTGAAGAGCAAGCAGCAGAGTTTCTCAGAAAGGGTCGGCTAATTTCCCCGAACTGTGGAAACGGGAACGAACATGATATGACACACAGAATGAGCCAGCAGTCTTTGCCTGAGGGCATTCTGTGCAACACATCAGCGATGTCGCTGATGCATGAAGGGCATTTAAGGACACTGGGTTATCCCCTCACATCAGCAGCATGAAAGAGCTGGCCCATGTAATCCACATCTACAGAGAATTGCATTAATGACCCTCCGTGTAAACAAATGGTGAGCCACAGAGCATCATCAGAGTCCAGCGCAACATGAGAGAAATGGGACTGAAAAGCACAAGAGGCTGACAAGCCGGGTGCATCTATTCCTCAACAAACAAGTTGGCTTTGATCTACTCTGCTTCGGTGGCTGCACTTAATAGAAATCTGCTATTGATGCTTCAGCCTGCTTCTCGCTGTGTCTGGTCAAACATCATGATGCCTAAAGCAAAGGCAGTTAATTTAGAATGGCGCAAAGTGCAAACACCATGAAGCATATCCGTAGTATACACAATCTTTTATTACTAGGCTACTAAGTCAACTCAAGCTGGCCAGACATGGATTGTAGGAATTATAAAAGAGAAAATAAACATATTGTGGACTGACAGGTTGTTGATGTTGACTTCTCTCTCTCTCTCTCTCTCTCTCTCTCTCTCTCTCTGTGTGTGTGTGTGTGTGTGTGCATGCGCGCACGCACAATTCCACATAAGCCATGAAAACAGAAAGTGCATTGGACACTGTGAGAGTTTCATCAGGTATCTATCATCAGTAAATTTATGTATAGATGTTGTTTCTAGAATTTAGGAATTCTCAAGAAGAAACAACTTGCTTATTTTAAAAACCGAAGTTTTTATATCATTCTCATGTTGAATTTAAATTCCAAAAAAAAAAAATTTTCTCTCTCTC
Organism: Pogona vitticeps; assembly: GCF_051106095.1. Taxonomy (NCBI): domain Eukaryota; kingdom Metazoa; phylum Chordata; class Lepidosauria; order Squamata; family Agamidae; genus Pogona; species Pogona vitticeps. Next base: position 7,650,871 of record NC_135787.1, read on the forward strand.
ACCTGATGTTGTTGAAAATGAGTTTGATCATGGTAAAAGAGAAAGCAAATCTCCTTTTTTGCCCAGAGGCAATTTTTTAAAAAAATAGATGCTGTCCTACTTTGGACCCATGATGAGAAGGCAAGATTCTCTGGAAAAGACAATCATGCTGGGAAAGTTTGAAGGTAGCAGGAAAAGAGGAAGGCCAAATATGAGATTGACTGAATCCCTAAAGGAAGCCAATTTCATTGGCTGCAAAGTTGTTGAGGACAGGACATTTTGGATGCCTCTTAATCATGGGTTCGCCGTAGGTTGAGCGCCTCTTGACAGCACATAACAAGAACAACGATAATAAAGGAGGCCTGGGATGGCATGAGAGTATCTCCAACATAAATAAATAAATAAATAAATAAATAAATAAATAAATAAATAAATAAATAAATTAATAATAATAATAATAATAATAATAATAATAATAATAATAATAATAATAATAATAATAATAATAATAATAATAATAAAGAGAGAAGATAATACCAAAAGGGATTGTGAACCTTTAGTGGAGGGTCTTCTTTCAGTTGTTTGAAAAAAAGAAGAAGGTGTATGTGCACTGTCAGAAGCCTAGCTAAGTCAACGCAAGAGAAATTGACAAGTACAAAGCATTTTTCTAGAGTATTATCTGAGAGCTGACCTTGTGAGAGGTTTGAAGTCTAATATTTTATTGAACAACAATGTAAGTTCACTTTGGTCAAAAGTTCCTTCTTAGTTAAACTCCCCAGAAACCGATACGTGATGAAAGTTGCCAGGAAACAAGGATGAAGCCAAGTGAAAAATCACACTCTTGAGGAAATCATTTTCCCTCTTTATTTTAGACCACACGCTCTTCAAATATTTATGTTGCCCACACTTCTTCCTTCTTGAGAGGCCTTGCTGACCCGGACCGGAAAATATAAATAAATTCACACAACACATTGATCCCAACCTTTAGACATGTCCCAGAAAAGGGTCTTATATGTATGAAATAACCTCTCTTCAAATATTTATGCGACCTATTTCATGTTTTGTTGTTGAGCAGATCTTCTCCCTGGCATCGATCAGAAATTACAAAGGAAACGGACAAAGTCTCAGCACACTAATTTCTCCCACAGATATTCAGATCTTTATGCAAATATGGTAAAGTGCAAAATACGTATGACACAGTAATCACAGGGCTGGACTGAAATTTGGACAATCCAAGTCATAGTCTTCCCTTGAGCGACAAAACTCACAAAACCGCCCAGAGACCTTTGGGTAGTGTTGGCGGCATATAAGTGAAATAAATAAATAAAATAAATAAAAACTCTATGAGTGATCTTCAGCCATTGATTCAATTTTACTCCAGCCAACCTCACAAAGTTACTATGAAGATTAACTGGGAAGAACCAGCACCAGATATGATCTCATTAGAAGAAATGCAGGACTATAAATGTAGGTAATCACTCAGTCAGGAATTAATGAACTAGTAGATCAAGGGAAGAACAACGCTCAATCTTTCTCTCTGTTCTGCTGATTTATTAAATGAAGAGAACTAGGGTTTTTTTTTTTTTTGAATTATTACTCCCATTAGGTAAGGTAAAAGTTCCCCTTGACATTTAGTCCAGTCATGTCCCACTCTAGGGGGCAACACTCATCCATGTTTCCAAGCCATAGAGCCAGCGTTTGTCCATAGACAGTTTTCTGTGCTCACGTGGCCAACGCGACTAGACACAGAATATCGTTACCTTCCCACCGAGGTGGTACCTACTCACATTTATCTATTAGCATTTTTACATGCTTTCGAACTACTAGGTTGGTAGGAGTCGGCTCACTCCGTTGCGTGGATTCGATCTTACGACTGCTGGTCTTCCAACATTGCAGCACAGAGGCTTCTGAGGTTTAACCCACAGCACCACCACGTCCCTTACATTCATTCCCATTACATTTTTATATATGCATTGACAGTATATCAACAACCCAATTTGGGTGGAGGGGGGACAAGATATTGGTACAGGTGTGGCAGGCACCATGGGTCACCTAAATAAAACCTGTGTGTGTTTAGTTGGAAGTAGCACTAATTAAGACTGTCATTGTATGCACACTTTGAGCCAATATGTTGCAGAGGGTCAGCCTAGGACTCAACCAGAGTTCAAACCCCCACTCTCCCCTGGCAGAGATGGTGATAAAACCAAACCAAAGCAAAAAGACACTAAAGCAAAATAGTTTCAGAAAAAAAAGGCGAAAGCAATATAAAATAAATTTAAGGAAGTCTGGAGGACACATGAAAAAATAACAAAGCTAAACAGCTCTATCTAATACTCACTGATTAGCATATAAGGCTGCACAGCCCCGAGGCAAGCACAGAATGCCTTTCCCATGGCAAGGCATGACAGGATAGCAACTGAGCAGAACATCTCCAAAGAGCCAGCCTCAACCAACTCTGAACTTGGTCATTCGCCTTGCAATTTCCATCAGACTGAGCATGATGAATTCAAATTAAAATCTGGTGACTACATAACATAAAGCTCAACGCCAGGATGCAAGTTGTGGAATCATCACTTTTGAGAGATGAATAATCTTCCTCTATTTGGCTGGCTGGGATGGTTTCAATCCTTCCAGTCAGTGTGGCATTGCTCTTGCCTTCTTCCTGCCCAGTGTGGTCCCCTGAACTGATGCAAAGGGGGACATGCAGGGGCATCCATTCGCGTCAAAGGGAGGATCTCTTGTTTCCAAACAAGTTCTTTTTTAAAAAGGAAGGTTCAGCTGAGCACTGTAACACACTCTCACCAGGATACTCAGGAAAGCAATAAAAGAGAGAGGGAGGAATGAAAACTGCCAATTAACACTTGTTAGCACCTTAAGGCAGCTTTTGTGGTTGGAGCTCAGTGACAACCAAGCTCTCCATCTCTGCCCCTGCTGACTCCTATAAATTTGTCATCTGGAAATGTTTTTTTTTTTCCCCAGATGACAAATACTGTATTTCACCCCTGGAAACCTGACTTGGGAAGTAGTGAGCACTCCAACACTGGAGGCAGTCAAGAGAAATGTAGACACTCATCTGTCAGATATACTTTGATTTTGATTCTTGCCTTGAGCAGGGAGTTCAACGCAACGGCCTTATAAATAGAGATGGGCATGAACTGCTGTTTCGTCGATTCAGCATGGATTGTTTCCCAGCTAAACAGCTGATTCACAGTTCAGTGCCCTGTCCCTTCATCAGGCACGCAATTGGCAGCAGTGCATGCCCCACCTCCTCTGGATGGTGCATCCGATTGGGCACTTGCTGGAGGGGGCGGGGCTCCAAACCACAGATCAGCCATTTGGCCATTTCTACTTATAAGCCCATCCAACTCCATTAGTCTATGATTCTTTGATTACAGCTACAGCCAGTTTCCTGTGTGCATGCAGAGAGTACTGATATTTCAAGATGGATCCACTTTCCATGTTCCCCATTTTCTCAGTTTCTTCACAAGCACTTTTCGAGTCTTACCAAGTTCTATCTTTCAGTGAATGTTTATGGCCATGTTATAAACCTTTTGGAAATATGGGAAATGCTGACAAACTATTAAATGCAGCAGCCCTACAAGCAGTGTTCCTGGAATTTATGTTCCTCAGAATGCTTTATGGCCTCTCAAACAGAAAATGAAAGCACCAGCAAAATGCAGCCTTTCTGGCACACACAAAAATCACTTTTTCATCAGTTCAAAGGTGAAGTTTATACCATTCTGGCTCTCTCTGGCTCTTTCTCTTTGTTTTTTTTTCCAGTTTTGATTTTGTTTTGTTTTCTTGAAAATATTTCAGGAGTCAAGTTTAGTCTTTGGTTCTTTGGTGGATATGAGGTGGGGTGAATGAAGAATCATCTTTCAGGCTTCCAGTATATCTTGGAAGAGACAACTGCCACACACGTATTACAGCAGTTCAGGAATTTATAGCAAATTTGGTTCTTCAAAAAACTTCTGGTTTATGGATGTGGGATATTGTGCTTGTGTACCCACAATTTAAAATGCCAGGAAATGGCCCAGCATTGCTGCACAATATTGTGCCCACGTTGCCAGCAGGAAAGAGGATGTCAAGCTTCACATAGAAAGGGGCAGCCTGAATGTTGCCAAAACTCATGGCAGCAGTCAAGATGGTCTACAGGATCCCCTCTTATGTTCACTACCATGTGACACCAACCAAGGGAAAATCCCAGAAGTTCACTCCTTTTTTCATCAGTTAACTACTTTTCACCCAAACACAAAGCTACTGTCAGAGCTGTTTTTCAACAACTTTGAATCTGTTCTCAATCATCCCAGAGCGCTGGACACGTAATAATGGGCTCAAGCTACAGGAAGCCAGATTTAACTGAATATCAGGAAAAGCTTCCTAACTGTTAGAGCTGTATGACAATGGAACCAATGACCTTGGGAGATAATGAGCAGTCTAACACTGGAGACATTCGAGAGAAAATTGGGCAACCATCTGTCTGATCTCCTTTAATTTGTATTTCTTCCTTGAGCAGGGGGTTGGACTCAAAGCTGAGGAAGAAAAGCAATATTGGACCAAACACTCTAAGGACATTTTGTGTACCTGTTTTCCAAGAAATGTCCCTTTTCCTATTGTGTTTATTTGTTGAAGTTATCAGAGAATCTCACAAGAAACCAAGGTCAAAAGCATTCATACTATGTGAAAGAAAGGCAGTGAAGAAAGACAGGGACAAGTATCAACTCAATTGAAATGTGGTGTTGGAAGAGGGCCGTATAGCTATGAAGGACAGCCAGAAAAGCAGAGACGTGGTGGCTCCATCAAATCAAGTCTGAACTCTCACTAGAGCAAAAATGAGTTAACAGAGCCTATTCTATCATGCACATACAATGGAAATACAGAAGTGACCAGAACAAGCTATATTGCTGGGGAAAGTGTAGAGCAGTAGAAAAATAAGAAGACCTATCATGAGATGGCTTGACTCAACTAATGAACCACAACTGTTAGTTTGCAGGATCAGAACAGAACTCATCGGAAAAGACAATATTGCTAGAAAAGGGAGGGGCAATAGGAAGAGAGAGCAACCAAATATGAGATGTTGTTGATTTGCAATATATGAGCGGAGCTGTTAATGATAGACACAGAAGGTTGATGGTGTCTGCATGGGGGCAAAATGGTTACTTTCTGAAAATTCATAGCTCAACAATCATTTCCCCAAGCATCTCCCAATTTGGCACAAAGCAGGAGCTGACTGTCTGCTACAAATGTGACAGATCTGAGATTCACTTTGAAAGTTATCATTTTTTATTTGGGTTGCCCCCATTTTTTGAGTTGCCATATGGAATGCTAAATTGTGCTGTCCCACAATATCTATTGCTGCAACACTTCTATAGGAATAATAAATAGTTCTCAAGTTCTGCTTCTTTTCTTTTTATACCTCCTTATGCAGATTGCTTCTCTTAGGGCTTCTTCTGAAATCACTTCTCATTTTTATCCTTAATTTAAGTAATGACTGCCTGGTTAGACTTGCATGGATAAAAGCCATTTGGTGATTCTGTAAATAAGTTTAGGATTTTTTTTTCCTCCTGCACTGTACCAAATGGTTTTCCAAGTGAGTAAGGAATGAGTTCCCCGCCCCTTTAATCCCAGTTTCCAGAGTGGACATTTTTGAAATTGTCCCTGTTCTGAGCCAGACGATGTGAACAACCCTTTTAACCAGGCAAATAGCAATTTTACTCCTTCCTGTGCATAATCTGGTATCAGATCAAGCAGACTGTAATTAATTTTAGTTTCCAGTTTCCTACAGTTTCCACAGCACTGCAGTAGCAGCACCAGTTTTACATCTCCAGATCCGTTATGATGTCTGGTCTGAGTTACACAAATGGATTTCTTTTGTGCTGAACATTGATTCCTGTTCCCTTGACTGCGCTTTTAAAAGAAGGACGAGAAAGAACAACCCAACGAGAGACAATCTTGCATAATCACTGAAGTGTAAAGGGATTTTCAACAGTGCTCCTTGGCTTTCTCCTTCTCAAACACAGAGGTAAGAAGCTAGGTAGGTGAGACACACTTAAAAGTATGGTTGTGAGATCAATACTAAACTGGACAGGAAGCCAATAAGGATGATACATTCCCAAGACTTGAATGAGCTTTAAAAATACTAGTTGTTGCCTATGAAGACACTTCAGGGAACTAGAAGCGTTGCCAAGGGGAAAATATCAATAGATAGTTCAAGGTGTCACTGTCATTATAAAACAAAGTGAGGGCACAAAATAGAATGTGGCGTATCCCTCTGAATATTCCAGATAACCTGAAAGTAAGAACTGATGCCCAGTTTATATCCTCAGCAGAATTAAGTGGTACAGTTTGCCTGTATAGGGCAGTCTATCTGGGTTTGTTCTATTTCGGGGGGGGGGGGGAGGAATGGATCAGGGAGACCTAATTGTTTTGATCCCCTTCATGGAGAACTCTGGTTCTCCAGCTCAACATCAAAAAAACTAAGATCATGGCCACTGGTCCCATCACGTCCTGGCAAATAGAAGGGGAGGATATGGAGGTAGTAACAGATTTTATTTTCTTGGGCTCCATGATCACTGCAGATGGGGACAGCAGCCACGAAATTAAAATATGCCTGCTTCTTGGGAGGAAAGCGATGACAAACCTTGACAGCATCCTAAAAAGCAGAGACATCACCTTGCCGACAAAAGTCCGAATAGTCAAAGCTGTGGTTTTTCCTGTAGTGATGTACGGAAGTGAGAGCTGGACCGCCGAAGAATTGATGCTTTTGAATTGTGGTGCTGGAGGAGGCTCTTGAGAGTCTCCTGGACTGCAAGGAGAACAAACCTATCCATTCTGAAGGAAATCAACCCTGAGTGCTCCCTGGAAGGACAGATCCTGAAGCTGAGGCTTCAGTACTTTGGCCATCTCATGAGAAGAGAAGACTCCCTGGAAAAGACCTTAATGTTGGGAAAGTGTGATGGCAAGAGGAGAAGGGGACGACTGAGGACGAGATGGTTGGACAGTGTCATCGAAGCAACCAACATGAACTTGGCCCAGCTCTGGGAAGCATTGGAAGACAGGAGGGCCTGGCGTGTTCTGGTCCATGGGGTCACGAAGAGTCGGACACGACTAAACGACTAAACAAACAAACAATTGTTTTGACATATTTTGTCAACTTGCTTTGTTCATATGGCAACTGCTATGAATTCATTATCGCCAAAAGTCATTACCGCTAACAACCTTCCTCATGCCTCACAAACTGAAGGCCTTGGCTTCCTTTATGGTGACGAGACAATCCATCTTATATTTGGTCTTCCTCTTTCTCTGTTGCTTTCCATGTTTCCCAACATTATTGTCTCAGCCACTGACTCGTTGTCTTCTCATAATATGCCCGAAGTACAATAGTCTTCATTTGGTCCTTTTCGCTTCTAGACAGAGTTCAAAATCGATTTCATCGATTTTTGCTGTTGTTGCTGTTGTTACGAGCTGTCAAGTCACCAGTGACTTATGGTGGCCTCATGAATGACTGATCTCCAAAATGCCTTGTCCTCAACAACCCTGCTCAGCTGTTGTAAACTCAAGCCTGTGATTTTCTTTAGGAAGTTAATTCATTCCCACAATTGGTCTTCCTCTTTTCCTGCCACCTCCCCCTTTTCCCAGTATTATTGTCTTTTCTAAAGAATCTTGCCTTCTCAGGAGATGCTCAAAGAAAGACAGTCTCAGTTTCAACACTTTTACCTCCAGAGAAAGTTCAGGCTTGGTTTACTGCAGTACCCATTTTCTTCATCCTTCTGGCAGTCCATGGTACCTGCAAACCTCTTCTCTAACATCACATATGAAACAAAGGATCTTTCAGACCTATATGACTGTGGATGACCTTGATCTTGGTCTCTAGTGGCACATCCTTACTCTTTCCTGGTTCCTTCATTGCTGCCCTTCCCAGTCTCAGCTGTCTTCTGATTTCTTGGCTGCAGTCTCCCTTTGGATTGATGATTGAACCAAGCTATACAAAATCTAAATTTCAATTTCTTCATTGTCAGTGCTAAAGTTGTGAAGTTCTCCTGTAGTCGTGATTTTCCTTTCCTTAACTTTCAACTGCAGTCCTGATTTGGCACGTTCTTCTTTCACTTCCATCAGAAATCATTTGACGTCATTGCTGTTTTATTCCAGGAAGATGGTGTCACCTCACATTTTAAATTATTGATTTTTTTCCATCAATTTTCTCTCCTCCTTCCTCTGAATCTAGCCCAGCTTTTTTGATCTAGTATCCCCTCTTATATGTGTCGCAAAGTTTTGAATTTCTGGTAGAAATTCCTTTTTGCTATGCAGTAGCATAACAGTGACTCACAGAGGAGACACATTTCCCAGAGTCCACCCCTCTCTCATTAACTGACTTAAAGTCTCAATAGACACTTGCAGGAAAGAGAGAACAAAAATATTTCTTTACTTACAGTTGCTTGAAATTACAGAATAGTTTATGCTGCTTTCTTTCTGCACACATACTTAGCAATCAATCGCACAGCTCAACAGCAAACCATTGACATCAACTGAGGAAAAAGAGCAGGGAAAACACTCACTACCGAGGTAGGGTTTTCTTTGAAATCAGCTAAATGCTTCACATCATTAAAAGACAATATTTAAAGCTAAATACTGTAAATACATAAATATTAAAAAAGATCAAACAAATATCACTCTAAGAAACAGTAAACAAAAGAATACCAAACATGCATTCAAAGCAGTGAGGCAAAACCATCCATTAAAACCCCCCGCTCAGGAAGGCATTTGTCTGCTTGCAGAAGGACAACAAAGATGGGGCCAGGCTGGCCTCCAGTGGGAGGGAGTTCCAAAGTCCGGGAAGGGTGACAGAGAAGACCCTCTCCAGTGTTCCCACCAAATGCACCTGTGAAGGTGATGGGATGAGAGAAAGCCCTCTCATGAAGATCCTAACACTTGAGCAGGCTCATAATGGGAGATGTTATTGTTTCCAGGGAACCTGACTCTTCACTTTATATTCCTTACCCTCCAACCTTTACAGAGTTAAATTAGCCTTTTCCCTATTTTAAAAAAAGCCCTTTAAAAAAAAAGGGGGGGTAAGTCCAGCCATGGATGCACAGGGAGCGGGAAACTGGTATCCGATTAGTCAACAGATCTGTTTTGAATGTTCTAGTATTATTTGGGGGAGGGGGAGAGAGTTCTGGTTTTTTGAAAAATCAGTAAGAATATATCCTTCTACATTGTATACCAGTTCCTAAAACTAGGCTATTCTTCCTCCAACTTCACTGAAGTTGTTCAAGGACCTGAAAAATGTCCATCCATTAGCCTTGAGAACAAAGTTTGAGAGCAAGAGACTAAGTTTATAGATGGCCATCCAGGGACAGCTTTCTGAAGGGAGCAGCCATGCTATTACCAAGGGCAGTCAATTTCACATTGCTGAGGGAGACGATCTGGAGGCAAACTTTAACAAGCCGAAAGCTGTGCAGCTGAAAGCCTTTGAATTCAATCCCTTCTGAAGTCACGTAGGGCCATAAAACATCCTAAACATTGTGAAGCCACTTCCAGGTCAAATGGAACACAGACTGCCCATTTGTCAGGTTTTCTGTGTAATAAATTTTTTGTGTCACTCCCTAAGCTGTTCCCAAGATGGTGTTGTTGGCTGAAAAGACAACTCCTTTTGCAAGCCATGCGGGGAGTCAGAATAGAAAGACTCGCTGGGCTTTTAAAAGAAACAAGAACATCACAGTGGCCAGGTGACCCGAAGTTACCTTGTACAGATCAAATACTATTGATCCACTTAACCTCATGTTGGCAACTGGGATGTGTAGAGGGAACCCTTTTGCATTGCTTTTGTTATGGGGTCTCCCAGTGACTGTTCTTTGAGTTTCAGGTTCTATTTGGTACAGTTCTTTTCAGTAAATCCAAAAATGCCTGGATTTTTTTTCCAGGTTTTTTATTTTCTGTTTCCATTTTCCCATTCCGGCCAGTTAAACCCTCATTATAATAATTGTGTGCTGTCAAATGGATCCTGACATACGGAGATCCTTTTTATGGTTTTCCAGGTGGAGAATACTCCAAAGTGGTCTACCCTTCCCTTCCTGTAGGGGGTGCTCTGGGACTGTGCAGCTTTCCCAAGGCCACACAGGCTGGCTCTCCTCCCTAGAGGCACAGTTGGGAATCGAACTCCCAACTCTGGTTCTCCAGCCAGATACCAAACTCAGTGAGCTATCCAACTAGCTAATTAAAAGCTACAGGACCTCAAGACAAGTTTTTTTTAAAAACAGGAGCAAGACAGAAGAGAATTGTCCATTCTAAGAGTGGCAACAGCAATCGTACCTAAGAAAGAAAAATTGATCATGCATAGACCTGATGGAAGCACTAGTAGTATTTCAAAGTTCCCACTTATCATTGCATCACCATCCACATCATCCTGCACAATTCCTTAGCAGGAAACATTGCAAATGAGGACAAGTAACCAGCATCATGATCACCATCCAGATAAAACACCAATTCATTCCCAAAACACAGAAAACTGTTCTCCTTCCTATCACTTCAATAGCTCCAGTCCAGTAGCACAGGTAGTAGTCAATTAGGGAGAGCGTAGGCAGGCACTCAAGACAACCATAATGAGGGGAAATCCCTCCAAAAATCAATTAAATAGAAAGCAAAAAGAAAAAGGCAGGGTAATACAAAATATGTAAGAAAATATTGTTAACCTCTCTCTGCGGTATGAAATCTTTTGTATTTTGAAATCTCTTTAAGATGAAGCCATGGAAGACCTGGCTCAGCAATACTACTAGCAAGAAGGCTCTTGGAATTGTCGTAGATCACAAGCTGAATATGAGCCAACAGTGTGAGGTGGCTACAAAAAAGGCCAATGCTATTTTAGGCTGCATTAACAGAAATATAGTTTCCAAGTCCCATGACGTGCTAGTCCCCCTCTATTCAGCACTCGTTAGGTCTCGCCTTGACTATTGTGTCCAGTTCTGGACACCACACTTCAAGAAGGATGCTAACCAATTGGAAGAAGTTCAGAGGTGGGTGATAAAGGATGATCAGGGGGCTGGAAACCAAGCCTTATGAGGAAAGGCTGAAAGAACTGGGCATGTTTAGCCTTGGGAAAAGAGGTGATAGAATAGCACTCTTCAAATACTTCAAAAATGGTCATACACAGGAAGGGCAGGATCTGTTCTCAATCGTCCCAGAGTGCAGGACATGCAATAACAGGCTCAAGTTACAGGAAACTAGATTTCAGTTGAATATCAGGAAAAAAATAATGTTCCAACTAAAGATTGCTACTACCCTTTAGGAAAAGTAGAATAAACCTTGCCAAAACTGGGTAGGTAAATGAGAGCTGAAGTCCACTAGAACATGGCTGTACACCACATTTGGCCAACGCCTGGATTGCTAACTGAATCAGCATGATATGGACTGATTTGTATGAGGAACAGATGGAATCAGGACAGCCAGATTTTGTTCCAGGGTGAAATGAAGTGAACTTAAACATCAGTTGGGATTTAAGCCACAAATTGAATCAGTTGTTATGTGCCATCAGGTCACTTTTGACTTATAACAACCCTATGAATGAGTGACCCCCAAAATGTCTGACCAATATCAAGTGCGCTCAGTTCTTGCAGACTCCCTTTATGGATCTCATGATCCATCTCATGACTGGTCTTTCACTTTTTGCACCATTGTTGCCTTTTACATTGGTGTTTGTATTCTCAGGATGTTGCTGAGAGCAAAGAGTAGCAGCTACAAGTACTAGGAAAACCGTTCCATTTCCTGACTCCTAACAGAGCACACCAGAGGAATAAAATTGAGACAGACCCCAGTGAGCATGAGAACAGGGAGAGCTAACAGGAGTTTGACGGGGCGGAGGTAGTAAAGAAAGGTAGGAAGGGAAATGGCTACTGGACAAAGAAACAAAAGAACAAGGAAGAACAAGGAGAGAAAGGAAAGAAATATATTAATGGATTTTCCCAGCATCCTTCCAGGCAAACAAGACAGAGAAAAGGGCAATCCCAGACAAAGAGAATAAAGTAAAAGGTAACAGGGATCATGGAGGGAAGAGACACTTCAATGGGTGTTGACATGCAAAGTGTGTGCATCTTCATGCCTGAGAACAACACAACGTCCCCATGCAGCAAATGCAAACAAGTAGCACTGTTGGAAGAAAAAGTGAGAGAACTGGAGCAGTGAGTGACCATGCTTAAGGCTATAAAAGAAGATGAAGAGTACATAGAATGAGCAGCCACCGCCAAGGGAGGCACTGGAGGTAAAAGAACAGGATAAAGCACAGGAGGAGATGGCTGAGGAGAGAATAAACACAATGGAGGAAGGATCATGGAAAAGGATCAAAGTTTGGAGCAACAGAAGGAGAAGACACTCTTCACTGGTGGGACTGCAAAACTGCTTTCAGATTCTCGAGGAGGAGTTTGGCAGACATCATGCAGAGGAAGACCTACAGGAGATCCCGTGGGAGGACGTGAGAGAGGCTGAAGCTCAGCCAAGCAGAGTTATTGAACTCAAACTCTACAAAGAGAAGAAGAGAAAAATAGTTGTAGCAGAAGACTCCCTACTGCATGGGATTGAAACTGGCATGCTTGGAAGATCAATAGACCCACCAGATATGCTGCCTCCCGGGAACACAGATTAAGGGTGTGAGGGAAGGACTCACTCATAAAACACCTGGATGCATATCCATTTCTTCTCCTCCATATGGAAACAAATCAAATCACATTAGCAAGAGGAATCACAATCGACTTTGAAACTCTAGGAAAGACACTCAAAGACTTTGGGGTTCAGATAGTCTTCTCATCTTTTCTACCAGCACTCAGAAGAGAAATAAAAATGGAAAGGAAAATACTCTGGGTGAGCAACTAGTTACAAAGGTGATGCTGACATGAGGCATCCTCCATGCTGTGAGGGAACAGGCCGGTAGGTAGAACTCATCAGCCTTGGGAGGCAGCCCATCTAGGAGAAGGAAAACTCCAACTTCAAACTCCCACTGAGGTGCCACCATAGTCCTCCATGCCATGAGGGAACAGGCCGAATAGGTGGGACCTGTCAGCCTTGGGAGGAGCCCATCTAGGAGAAGGAAAACTCTGATTTCAAACTTCCACTGCCTTGTGGCTATATCCACTGATGGAAAAGGCTTCAGGAGTCAATCTTGAGGCAAAATCCAGAGCCGGAGTCCTGGAGGCAGTTCATGTTGTTCTATCAACTTCTGTGATGTCGCTGAAACCAGTTGTATTGGCTCTTGCCTTTCCATTGGACTACTTAAGTGATGTGGAGAGGGGGGATTTTCTGTTTGGGTAACAGCCTATCCTCCATATTATCGTATTTTTTCATGTATAAGACTATACTTTTGTCTAAAATCTTTAGACTAAACATTGAGGGTTGTCTTATACACAGAAGTAAGCTGAGGAGAGAACAAAAACAAGTGGAGGGGAAAGCAAGGATCAAAGCGATCCTGCAGTGCTTTGATCCCTTTCCCCCTGCACTTGCTAAGATTTATTAATTTTGGATTAGAAAACTGGAGGGCATCTTACACATGGGGGTGTCTTATACATGGAAAATACGGTACCTTACCCAGGCTTCGTGCCCTGGAGAGGACACTCCAGCTTTGCACACAGCGTCAAAACACTAGATGCTGTTCCAAGCCTTCCATACAGAGCACGTTACCATAGTCTCTTGAGACTGAAGGATGCCTATGTGTGGCTTTGCTTCCTAGAAGATGGACTGCCAGAGATGGCTTGCACTTCACAAGGACTGGGAAGAATGTATTTGGCCACAGCGTGAAGAACTTCACCAAGAGGACTTTAAACTGAATTGGAAGGGGGAGGGAGACGCAAGCTCAGAGGTCAAGATAGATGAAGGCTGAAGTAATCTTAAGAGGAACAGACTGAGCAGCTGTAATGGGGCCCAATAACAATCTTCATTAAAATGGATGAAAGAAAGCAGACCACAAGTCACACCGTCTCCAATGAATGCTGGACGCATGGGAAACAAGCAAGAAGAACTGGAAATCTAACTCTGGAGGGTAAATACGACTTGACAGAGATAACAGAAACTTGGGGGAGGGGATGACTCTAATCACTGTAATACAGCAATTGAAAAATATACTGTAAATTGTTCAGAATGAATAGAAGGAATGATGGATTTGCAGGATATGTCAATGATACATATTCCTGCACAGAAATACGGGAGAATGAGCTTGGTTGTGTCTGCCATTGGGGATTAATAGAATTGGGGTGAAAAGCCAAAGGAGCATGGTAGTTGGAATCTATACTGACCACCCAACCAAGGAGAAGATATGGATGAAACCTTTTAAAAACAAATGGCAAGAATTTCAAAGAGGCACAATGTCATGGTAGTGGGAAATATCAATTATCCAGATAGCTGTTGGGAGGCAAATTCTGCCAAATATGGCCCTTCTAAGCAATTCCTGAGTTGTATTGCTGATCATTTTCTCCTACAATGTGGAAGGGATTGTCACTCTCGAATTGGCCTTTTCAGCCACACTAGACGCTGTTCCAAGTCCTCGATACAGAGCATGTTACCCTAGTCTCTCGGGACTGAAGGATGCCTAAGTGGAGGAAGACACTAGAGGATTGGCTGTCCTTGATTTCATTCTTTCTAAGCAATAGACTTGGTGGAGGAAGGGGCAGTCAGGGGAACTCTGGGCAAAAGTGACCACATTCTAGGCAAGTTCTTGATTTCCTGTTACCAAGTTTCCATTGCCATTTGTTTCTTCCAAACCATGTTTCTCTCCTGGAGTAAAACTGAATCGGCTTCTTCTTAGATCTGTTCATCCTGCAGTGAAGTAGACGGTTGGTTAATTAGGATAAAAGAGGTGCAAATTAGAGATACATTACCCGTGCAATAGCATCACCTAGTTAATTACAGACTGGTCCTCAAGAACTCTGCTGTTGTCATTATTTCAAGAGAAGACCGTCTTCCCCCTTTGCTCCTTTTTGACAATGTTAATAATTTTGCTGTCTGCCGCAAGGATGCCTTTTAAGATGAGACAGTCTGTAAATAAGGAGCGGTTGCACATACATTCTGTCAGCAATAAAATTGGCCAGGCCCAAGGGAGAATCGAGCCCAGAATTTTATGCACTGCTGGTGCTCTGCTCCAGCACTTGTCAGACAGCTTCTGAGCATGAGCCTGACAGTAGTTAATGCTGGGGATCAGTTTCTCGAGCTTGCCTGGAAGCCATGACATCGGAGCTAAAAACCTCACCACTTAATCCCTGATGTGTTTGGATGGGGAGAAGCTTCCAATATCCTCTTCGAAAACCCTTTAGTCTTTATTACAACATTCTCAGAAAGGGTGCTCAAAAATCCTGCAGGAAGGACTTCATGTCCCAATCTATATTTTGGTTTCCACAGTGATTCTCCACCGAAAATCCATCTCTGTGTTCAGATTCTATTGTGTTCCATGCCCTTTGGCTGCATTAAAAACCCCAAGCATTTTTTACCTATTCATGGCACATTGTGGATTTTAGAGACCTCGTTGAATGGCTCAGTGTGAAGGTTGTGTGTCCACCATTGTAACAAGAAATGCAGAGGGCCAGTAGGCACTAGAGATTTTGCTCAGACAGTGGCTGATCACATTAACTCGAAAACATGGCAATGCAGAGGAGATAGCATGAGATTATTGAGTCTACAATGCCTGGAGCTTGAGTCTTTTGGAAGCAATTGTATTTATCCTTGAGAAAATGCATATCTTTGTAGGTGGAATACAAAGGACCTCCCAGGTTTCTTAGACTTTACTATACCTGCTCTGGCCTGTGCTGACTTTCCTTTGACCTTTAGTGGCTATCCTTAGTGTTGCCGATGTCACTTCCAATCTTCTCACACATCTCTCTTGTCCCTACAAGAAGGACACACCTAGCCTTTGTTCTCTAGAAATGAAAGGGGCAGCCTTGGGTCTTGGCATCTCCAGCTGAGCCCCAAACTAGGACTTCTATTACTTTTTCTATTCCAAGTGTGTTTCTTTAACAAACATGAATGTTTTGCTTTTCTTATAAAGAGGTTGGATGTGATTTCCCTAGAACACAGGAAGTGTGCTCAGGGAATCATTCTGAGTTTCAAAGAGCTCAGTTCAAAGTTAATCTTGTTCCTGTACTGCTGCATGCTTACTGTCCAACAGAGTTCATTGATGTCCATCCTGCTCTAAGGCAAGAATGAATTAATTACAATGCAGGATTTGGTTATTGTCTTGTTCCCTCTGAAAGCAGAAGGCTGGAAATGTCACCTCCTTGTCCTTAACAGCTACAGTGTTTTGAAACTTGAGTGAATAGGGAAAGTATTTAATACAATAGGCTAAATCAAAATATCTGTTTTATAGTTGTTGTTAATTAAATTGTAGTCATAAAGCTGTAAATATGATTTGATGTGACGTGCAAGAGTTCAGATCTTGAGAAAATTAGGTTCAGTGATGAAAATTAGGTTCAGAATTTATTCAGGTTCAAAATTTATTCAGATTCCAAAGTGAATTGGAGACATTTGTCCATTTCTGCAGTGATCTAAAACAAAGCAAAGCAACCCAAAGTGATACTCAAATTGAAGAGGGGCTCTCCGAAGCAGAAACTATTGTTTCAGTGCATCAGCATTAAAAAAAATCACTGACATAATATTGTAACACAACTAGAAAGCCCCAAAGGAGACTGATAGATCAAGTACCAATGAAAAACACTGGTTCAACTGGACATTCCAGCCATGGATTCTATGGGGAAATTGCTCTGCCCATATGATCAGGAGCCATTTAGTGGGAGTAGCATGTTGGAGAACAGAGAGACAATGTGATTTGCCTTGCTTTCACCTTTAGGGAGAAGAAGAATTAGAGGTTTTTCCTTTCTTTTCAGCAGCTGCAGATCTCAATCCAATCAAGTGGATACCAAACTGTATAAAATGTTGTGTTATTGTGTAGAGTTTAGGCAGAGTAGGTCACAGGAACATTAAGAAAAAGCAGTAAGCTATTGAACTTGCATGGCTCCTGATTGAAGAGGGAGGATGGGGGAGTAAGTTGGGGTTGTGTCTGCATATCTGGAAATCTAGCAGTAGTTAATGGCACTGGGTTTTCACCCCTCATCCTGGGTCAAAAATCCTTTCTTTTCTCCATTTCATGTTTTTTCACTGTTCGGACATACACAAATACATACAAAAATGTCAGAATACTTTGGCATAAATTGCAGTATGTGGGCGACAAATTGGCCTGAGGCAAATAGATCGTCATATGTACAACTAATAATTCATATTGAATCAAAGCAAACACTCTTTGCTGAGATATGCTGCAGCACACTTGATGGGAAAATCTATATTGTGATATATTTTCTGAAAGCATGAGTAAACTGTTCTGAGAACATATTTTAACACAGGCTCTGGATTTCCTTATTTCTCCCCCCTCACAACTTTTCACTTCATTGACGTCTTCCAATGATGTTGATCTAGAATTCAGTCCCTGGAATCAGCCTTTGATGACCCTGTGGTAACTGAGATAAACTGATTTTAAGATAGTGGTGACTAATTTAGTCTATGCAAGTCATGATCAACTTGACACTCACCTAACATTGGCTGAAATCCTCAGCATGCAACAGTTAATGCTTACAGAGATTCCTTAACTTATAGCAAGTTGCCACTGAATCTTACGCATTTTGTGTAAGTGTGGAACATGATTTTGGCCCTATGTCTAGCATAATAATGGTGCTGAGCTAGAGAACGCTAAGCATATTAGATTGCAGTTCAGTGGAGGATGGTGACTGTGATTTTACAGGAGTAGAGAATCTAGTCTGGCTTTGATATTAAAGGAGCTCTCCAGGGTACTGAACCAAACCAATTTACTGCTCCAAGAAACCATTCACCAGCCTCTGGTTTTCCAGTTCTATACTCGTTTCTCTGAGAGTCCCTTTGAATCCAACCCTGAGTAAACATGTATATGATTGCAGTGTAAGAGCCTCATTGTTCTGTTCTTAGTTTTTTTTTTCTTGGATACGTTTATGCATGCCTCAATATCCCATTGAAATCCACAGCATTTAAACAGTGCTTAATGTAGCTTAGAAGATTAGAACTAATAATATAAATCATTTATGCAAACAAGCCACAGTGGGTGAAAGCTTTCCTCCACAGTGAAAGAATCTATAGAGGAGAAATTACTTACAAGTGATTTCTGAGGCAATTCCCTCATATAGGTTTTAGCTTGAGTAATTAAAGTTTTGTATGGGATACAAATAAGGGGAATTGGAAACCATAAATCATAAACCCTGTAAACCTGCCTTTGTACCCAGCATGTTAGATCTGTCCTCCTCTAATTTAGATGGTGAACTTTTGGGTTAATGACGCTCTTTTTCATAACATACAAACTGCAAAATGGTTGTAACTAAGAGCGCAAGTGATCAATAACTCTTTATTTATGGAGCCCACATTCCTTTTGTGTTTCTCTCTTCTTCCATTTCTAAATAAATATCCAGATGTTCTAAGAGAAGAAAATTAGGGAGGGCCTAAATGGGAATGTGGTTTGAATACAAAATCGGAACTTCGAAATGTGAATTTTAAAAGTACACTGATTGAGTTTAAGCTGTACTTAAAACTCTTTACCTTGGTTTATATTTCCCTTCATGACTGATGAAATAGTAAGTCTTAAATGCAATGCAATGCAATGCAATGCAATGAAATATTTCATTCCCTGGCTTATGTCATCATCCACTCAAATTGAGTGTTGGGAGAGTGAGAAGAGACAAAGGAAAATATTTCTTTACCCAGCATGTTGTTACTATGTGGAACTCCTTGCCACAGGATGTGGTGAATGGCATCTGGCCTAAATGCCTTTAAAAGGGGATTGGACAGATTTCTGGAGGAAAAGTCCATTGCAGGTGACAAGCGATGATGGGGACAAGACATAATCTCCAGGCCTAGAAGGAAGGGACCTCCAAATGTCAGATGCAGGGGAGGGAGATCAGGAGACAGGTCTCGTGGGCTCCCAGAAGCATCTGGTGGGGGCACGGTGAGATACAAGGAGCTGGACTAGATGGGCCCTTGGCCTGATCCAGCAGGCCTCTTCTGATGTTCTTATGATCGTTGCACAGCACAGGATTACACCAACAGGATTGCAGCCATTAGACCATACTACACCATTTTAGTTATATATTTATTATATTATATATTTAGTTATATTTTGCTAAGGATGCAGCAGTGGGGGGAGGGTTGAAGCTTGAAAGCACATCAGAGGTTTTGGCTGGGAGGGAACTTTCTGAACTGGGATGGATGTCTGTCTGTCCCATAGTGGACGGTTGTTCCCTCTCTGCCTTGGGGTTTTAAGGGAGCTTTGCCTGAGTCTTCCTTTCCTGCCCTTTTTGGTCAGAGGCATTGTCAGCTAGCAATGGGGTCAATCAAAGTCAGTGTTTTTTTTCAGCCACATAGTGAGTCAGAATGCAACTAGTTAACGGATTAAGTTCTGTTCATGTAACTAGTTTGTTTGTTTTTCCCCCCTGCAGAATGCTCTTTGTTTTGAACTGTGAGTGACTAGAACCCTTTTTTTACTCTTTTTCTCTTACCAGGGTCTCTGAGTGAATTATTGAGACAGTTGAGGAGAACTAAGTAATAAGGAGTGGTCTACTGAGGGGAATAGTCACTTTCGAATTGGCCTTCTCAGACACATTAGATGCTGTTCCAAGACCTCCATACAGAGGACGTTCCCATATTATCTCAAGACTGAAGGATGCCTACTACTATTGAGGGGAAAATTGAAGCTAAGTTTGTTCTGTAGGTCCCTGAATTTTTATCTACTATGTGATTAGAGGGACTTAAACCAATACATTTCCATATACTCTGCCAAGAGTCTCAAGGTGAAATAATATATGGTAGTCTTTGGCCTGAGGGTTATAATGTATTCTTGACATACAAGAAATAAGGCATGCAGAGGGAAGAGGAAATGGAAAAGGCCCAGTTTAGATGTTGGACTTTTTAATTAGCAGGGATTATGACATCACCCACTTTTCCAGGCTTCTTAATTCCTTCCAAGCTTAGCTGTAATGCTCACAGTATCTGGGGAAGAAATGGATTTCCTCAGGAATGGTGTATTGTTGCAAGTTATCCCAGGTGTAAGGTAAAGTGTTTGAGAACTGATTTAGTCTTGAATGGGCAATTGGGAGCCATAAACTTTACAAAAGATGTGATCCTTGTTTGCTTATATGGATTGATACAGATGCCTGTATGTTTGGATTCACCATACAGGGGAGTTATCATGATGAGCTCTCGAACATCCAAATGTGCTTCTGTCCAACCATGCATGAGAAGTGATACAGTACAAAAATAGAGGTTGGTCAACCAATTCAGCTACATCTTGAACCCCAGCCAGATTTTCAAGCCATCGGAGAAGCACGGCTTGTGCCTGAGGAAAAAAAACAAACTATGGTGGTGTTTCTGTGAAACAGAAGCAAGAACGGCATTCAGCCTTTGAGGTAGGTAGTCGGACAACAGCAGGAACTCAATGTGTGAGATACTGTAAAACAATTCAATTAGGGATGGAGCTGTGATGGTCCTTAGGCACTAAGAGAAGCTGCAAGCATCATACAAATGGTAACAAAGGCTTCAGGCTGAGCAGATTGAATGGATTATCAACCTGAAGAATGAAATCTCTTCTACCCAATCTGTGTGTCTCAAACTGAAGCCCTGGAGGAACGGAATCAAGGAAAGATCAGGGTCTATAAATCAATGGAATGTTGTATCAGAGAAAAGCAGAGGAACAATGTTAACTAGGGTCAGAAGTGACCTAGAAGACTACTTTGGATTCAAGCAAGTGCATACTCACAGTAGCTGGGTGATATCTGATAAGGCAGACAAATTTGAAACTAACAAAAGGAAAACTTAACTGGAGAAAGAGAATTCGCTGGTCCGAATGTGTCCTTTTTTTTGCCCCTGTTCATTTCCATCGAAGCAAGAGAAAGATGTGTTTATGGAAATTAAAATAAATATGTTCTGAATCTACATTTCCAGATTTTCTGATGAGTGCTGAACAGAATATAATAATATTTTTTTAATGTACTATCAGGTCAATTCCAACTTAGAGTAGAACTTGGAGTGATCCAGCTTTGCTGCAGGTTGATTCACACAGCCTCTTTTACTGTATGGTTGTATTCAGTTGGGGTGATCACACCAAGACTGTGGATTGTTTCAGTGTGCGTAACACTGGCCCTCAATCTGATGTGATCTGATACACATGCACAACCCACAACCCTTTCCTTTGATACCACTCATCTGGTGAACGGCAGGTCTTCTTATTTATTTATTTGTTTTTGCATAATTAACCTGTAAATCACCCAGAGAGTGCTTTAAGCGCCATAAGGTGGTATATAAGTAGTACGCTCTGATGTATTCATGAAGGCTTTCATGGCCGGGATCCAATGGTTGTTGTTGGTTTTTCGGGCTGTCTGGCCGTGTTCTGGAGGTTTTTCTTCCTAATGTTTCACCAGTCCCTGTGGCTGGCCATCATCAGAGGACAAGAGTCAGAACTCTGTCTGTGCTCTCGTGCAGTTTTGTGGGATAGAACTCTGTGCTTTGGTGCAGTTTTGTGGGATCCCACAAAACTGCACCAGAGCACAGACAGAGTTCTGACTCCTGTTCTCAGAAGATGCCGGCCAAAGATATTGGTGAAATGTTAGAAAGAAAAACCTCAAGAACACGGCCAGACAGCCTGAAAAACCTACAACGCCTTGCTTTGCTTATTGTGTTCATCCTTTATTTTAGGTGGGTAGTTGCAGCCAGAAAGTGGGTCTCTCTAAATCTTCCTTGCTCCTGCTTTCTCCTTTCAACTCTTCCCTTCCACCTCAAAATGGAGTTTGCTTCCTGTTTGAGATGGACTGTGAAATGGCAGCAATAAACAAGGTAAACTAAAGGGTGTTGAAAACCTCCCTCCTTTGTCTCCAACACGGGGCATCAAAGTTCTGCTGGTTAAAAAGTACAACTCGCATTGAATGCAAATATTCCATTGATTTTATGAGCCCCCCCCCCTTCCTCTTATGCTTTTCAAGGAAAGCCTGCCTTTCTCTGTCAAATGAGGAAGGATACAGCCCGCTTAATGAGATGCCTGGAGAGTGAGGGTGCATTTGATCAAGATTTTATTGTGACCTCTATGTTCTCTGCCTCTTTGCAATTCAAACTCTTTCTGAATGTCTGCTAAAGACTTTCTGTCCATTAATATCTGCCTGGATTCTAACATGGTTTCTTAAGGCTTATAGCTCAAAAAGAAGCTGACAACATATACCAAGATCCAGGTCTATAGAGCCTGTGTCCTGAGCACACTCCTCTCCTGCAGTGAGTCCTGGAACCTCTGTGCATGGCAGGAGAGGAAACTGAACACATTCCATATGTGTGGCAGGACAAAGTTCCAAATAGAGCAGTCCTAGATTGAGCTGGAATTTTTAGCATGTACACTTTACTGAAACAGTGACATCTATGTTGGTTTTGGCATGTACTGAGAATGGCTGCTGGTTGGATTCCAAAAGATCTCCTGTATGGAGAATTGGGAAACCCTGAGCTCTGAGCATTCAGCCTGGAGGCAGGCGGTACATCACGGCCTCTCCCAATTTGAAGAGACCCTTGTCCAGCAGGCTGAGGCAAAGAGGCAGTCCCGAAAGTAGCAAAATCAAGGAGCTGAACAGGGGACAGATTTTCTTTGTCTTCAGTGTGGAAGGGATGGTCACTCTTGAACTGGCCTTCTCAGGCACACTAGACGCTGTTCCAAGTCCTCCATACAGAGCACGTTACCATAGTCTCTCGAGACTGAAGGATGCCTAATGAAGAAGGGGAGGGAGAAGAAGAGAATGGGATGTGTCATTATCAGTGTTACTTATTTTCTACTTCTCCCACCTTACGCATTTCCTGTTGTTGGTACTGTCTTGTTTTGGTCTGTTTTTTAGGGGGTAGATGAGAGCTGTTAGCAAAATTGACAGCAGTAACAAAGCAATGCAAAGTGTCCTGCTTATGTACAGTACTGCCCTATAGGGCTTAAAGTTCTCTCTGGATGGTTTACAATTTAATTATGTAGGCTACATGTTGCCCCTCCCTGCAGTAGGCTGGGTACTCAATTTACTGGCCGCAGAAGGATGGAAGACAGAGTCATCCTCAAGCCGGCTATCTGAGCCTGTCAAACTCAGATTATGAGCACAGTCTTCACTGCAGTACTGAAGTTTAACCACTGTGCCACAAGGCCCCTCAACAACTACAATGGCACCCTTATCTATATTTTATCTCTTCCACAATGCCTAGACCCAATCCCAGCCAAGGGCATTGAAAACAATGGGAGAACACCAAAAGAAAAATCCTGCACCACAACCATAATTTTTCTGGAATGGGGTGTGTGGAATTACAGGAATTTTGTCAAACCCACCCTCCACAAAGTGTGCTAAGAAATCTTGTTTCAGTTATAACTGGGGTACAGAGACAAGGAATAACTATAAGTATACTGTAGCTCGCTTCAAGTATGGAAAAAAAATATTAAACTTCCATGGTTGTTGTAGGTTTTTCGGGCTGTTTGGCCGCGTTCTGGAGGTTTTTCTTCCTAATGTTTCGCCAGTCTCTGTAGCCAGCATCTTCAGAGGACAAGAGTCAGAACTCTGTCTGTGCTCTGGTGCAGCTTGTGGGATAGTAGTCATAGCACATCCAATAGCACATCCCACAAACTGCACCAAACACAGGCAGAGTTCTAACTCCTGTCCTTTGAAGGTGCCGTCCACAGAGATGGGTGAAAGGTTAGGAGGAGAAACCTCCAGAACGCGGCCAAACAGCCCGAAAAACCTTCAGCAACCATCGGATCCTGGCCATGAAAGCCTTCGAGAATACATTAAACCTTCAGCCTAGTTTCCTATACACAAACATAGTTGCCTTGGTTGCTTTCTCATATTGTGAAATCTATCGCGATAGTTACCCATTTAAGCTTTTTTAAGTCAATAAGAAGACATTGTAATGGATAAGCTTTATTTCCCACTATGCCTCCTGAGACCTGAGAGTAGAGCCAGCCTATGTGGCCTTGGGCAAGCTGCACAATCTCTAGTGGAAGAAAAGGGTAAAATACTTCTCTGTAGTCTCTGCCTGGAAAACCCTGAAAAGGATAATCATATGTCAAAATTGACTTGACAGCATATTATTATTATTATTATTATTATTATTATTATTATTATTATTATTATTATTATTATTATTATTATTATTATTATTATTATTATTATTATTATTATTATTATTATTATTACCACCACCACCACCACCACCCTGGATTGTATTTATTGAAGTGAACCATCTTCTGCTAGTAGCGTGTAAAGTCCTGTCAAAAAGCAACTATAATTCATCTCGCAAGTGACGATGTTCTGTAGTAAAAATATTAAATTCTGTACAAGGTTTCAGTTGATAGACCATTCTTGAATCCTGGCAAAGTGATTGATTGCAGGTACAAAACAGGGCATATTTTGTTGGCACAGGAATAAAGCGATAAGATACAGGACATCTCAAGAAATCATAACAACAAAAACATTCCGCTTATCTAGGAATCTTTAGGAGTTCTTAACACATAATTATCAACAAAGGCTGGGAGGAACAAGCAACACTTCTAAAATTGATGGTTTAATTAATTGCTAGGATTTATTAAGCACCTATTTTGCTTTTTGCAGAATTCATGACGAAGACTAAGGATATTTCCACTTTTTTTCTTTTCCCTCAGTATCCCATAGCTAGCTAGCTAGCTAGCTAGACAGACAGACAGACAGACAGACAGAAAGAAAGAAAGAAAGAAAGAAAGAAAGAAAGAAAGAAAGAAAGAAAGAAAGAAAGAATATGAGATGATAGATAGATAGATAGATAGATAGATAGATAGATAGATAGATAGATAGATAGATAGATAGATAGATAGATAGATAGATAGATAGATAGATAGAT
The DNA here is from genome assembly GCF_051106095.1 of Pogona vitticeps. Lineage (NCBI taxonomy): Eukaryota > Metazoa > Chordata > Lepidosauria > Squamata > Agamidae > Pogona > Pogona vitticeps. Next base: position 7,675,756 of record NC_135787.1, read on the forward strand.
AGATAGATAGATAGATAGATAGATAGATAGATAGATAGATAGATAGATAGATAGATAGATAGATAGATAGATAGATAGATAGATAAGGTTTATTCTATCTTGTATATGGTCTTCCTCTTCTCCTGCTCCCATCAACTTTCCCAATCCTTTGCCAAACACAGGTGCTTAATTATTAATTTTACATCTCTATGTATACATTACAAGAGGCAGATTTATGGAAATCAGTGGCCTCTTTTGTCCAGCCTTTCTGCCAATATGTGCCCTACTTTCTGGAGACGTGCAACAGCCCCTCTCTTTGCGGCTCTTGCCGTGCTGGCCACCAATTGCATTGGCTGGGGAATTCGTGGAGTTACAGTCCCCCCCCAAAAAAAACGTAAGTTTTCTAAGCTGGGAACATCATGTATTACAGTAGCTCAGGGAAGGACTGCATCCCAAACCCATCTTTGCACAGGGCTCAGCCTCCTCTGCATGCACTTCTTGCAGTTCCCAGTCTTTCAGCTCTTCCTCAGTCAAGAAACGTGACTTTTGAAAAGATTAGTTGTTATGAAGTTGGCCATACGTTGATTTCCTTCTCAGACTTTCACCTCTGAGCCTGAGGCGCCTTTTGTACAGCACAATAATGATCAGAAAAAGTGACTTCTTACCTCCTGGACTTCAAAATCCCTTTTGCATCCTGATATGCATGATATGGAAAACAAACAAACCAACCCAACGAAGGGCCTCTGGGAGACTTCCCGGATTGTCTAACAATAACCTAGCGTGTCTCCCTTTCGGCTTGCTTGACATTAATACCTTGGCTATTTGAGCAGCTGCCGCCGTGATACGCAGGAGGGCGGGTGGAATAAATGCGTAGGTGCTCCTTCGGATTCGGTTCCCTTGCTTAAGGGTTTGTCAGATAAAATTTTGAAGTGGATAAAGTCACCAGCCAAGGAAAACCTGTTGGAAAATGGCCATGTTAGCTTGATGGTGTCATCTTTTACACTAAGAAGCAAGTCTGGGTAGCGGGTGGTTGGGGAGAGACACACACTGTGAGGATTTGAGCTCAGGAAGAAATGTGTGCTTTTATTCCGGATCAGGGCAATACTCTGGAACTCCCTGCCACTGATGGCCAGGCTGGCCCCATCTTTGCTGTCCTTCCACAAGCCAGCAAAGTGTGCTGTGAACCTGCTTCAGATGTAGAAATCTCTAATCGGGATACAGTATTTCTCACAGTAAGAAAAGATTATGTATTTCCTTTGTAATCCCCCTTTCCTTCAAGAAGCTCTGACTCATGACATTCAGTTTTACCCCTCAAAACATATTCGATCCAAGTGGGGGAGATTGTATGTGGCTCCTGGGACCACCCCACAAAAAATGGACACAAATCCTTCTTTTAAAGAATAAAAATGGGAGGCATCGGATGGGTTGCTTGTGTCTTTAAGTCTTATCATCCAGAATTTTTGTGCTTGTTCCATGTGTGTTCTTTGCATCCCAAGACACGTTTTGTGAAAGCTGAAGAACACGGAGCACAAGCAAAAATGAAAATCTCATTCTCATGCTGGAGGCAAGAATTTTTACAGGGCCTGGCAGTTCCTTGACAGCCTCAGCCGGCTAAGCCTGAGACGTCTTAGTGTGAATGAGATTTTGCAAATCTCTTCTCCTTTAGAGAGCAATTGAAAAAAAAGTGCCATTTCAGAGGGGATTTTAATTTTTAAGATGGCTAGATGCCCTACATGTGCTACCATCATAACTTTTCTAATGTGGTTTTAAAAACATGCTCTTACCTTTTTTATGGCTTTTTAGATGACAATTTCAAAATTCCAGTGTTTAATAACAAAGTACTCTCTGCAGTGCCTATATAGAAGCGAGCAAAGTGTTTCTCTGTGTCATAATAGAGAATATGACACAACCTAATGGACTTAAGATGCAAGAGAGTAGATTTCAGCTGAGCATGAGAACCTTTGTTTATTCGGCCATAAGAGCAGTCAGACAATTGTTGACAGTGACCTAGATGTATGCTGTCTGTCCCTCATTGGAAATATTCAAGCAAAGGCTGAATTGTTGCTTGCTGTGGGTTTTTCAGGCTCTTTGGCCATGTTCTGAAAACGTTTCACCAGTCTCCATGGCCGGCATCTTCAGAGGACAGGAGTCAGAACGCTATCTGTGCTCAGTTGCAGTTTGTTGGCTAGTTGAGTATTTATAGCTGTGGGAACAGCTTTTGTTCTTTTCAGAAGACTGGGTGATAATGGTGATCAGCGTGTTTTGTTGTGGATGTATTGTTGTGATAAGGGGGAGAGGTGATCTGTCACTGTGATTGATGGGTGTCGTTAGCTAGTCTTTTGTGTGCAATTATCCCTGGTCCTTGTGGCTGGGTAAAGTTTGTTGACCTTTTTGCAGGCTGCATTTTTTCAGTGCAGGGAGCCAGGCCTTGTTGAGTTTTAAACTTTCTTCTTTTTGGTTGAAGCTCTGCTGGTGTTTGTGGATTTCAATGGCTTCCCTGTGCAGTCTAACATAATGATTGCTGGTGTTGTCCAGTACTTCAGTATTTTGAAATAGAATTTCATGTTCAGCTTGTTTTAGAGCATGTTCAGCTACTGCCGATTTTTCCGGTTGTTTTAGTCTGCAGTGTCTCTCATGTTCTTTGGTTCTGGTGTAAATGCTGCGTTTGTGGTTCCAATATATACCTGTCCACAATTGCAAGGTATCCAGTATACTCCTGCAGTGGTGAGGACAAAAGCTGTTCCCACAGCTATAAATACTCAACTGGCCAACAAACTGCAACAGAGCACAGACAGAGTTCTGACTCCTATCCTCTGAAGATGCCAGCCACAGAGACTGGTGAAACGTTAGGAAGAAAAACCTTCAGAAGACGGCCAAAGAGCCTGAAAAACCTGCAGCAACCATCAGATCCCGGCCATGAAAGCCTTCGAGAATAAAAGGCTAAATAGCTGTCTTTTTGAGAGGATAATGTAACTTTTGGTTTTCGTCATCAAGGATTTGAACTTAGTTTGGTACTAAACAGGCTACACTAGCCTGCCCCCCCATCTCTTTCATAAAATCACGTGAGGTCCTCCATGTGGAGGAACTTAACCTGGAAAAGTAGGGTGAGGTGCTCCACCTCCTTAGACCATGGGTTCTCAATGGACGCTGTAGACCAGCCATTCTCAGTGGGGGCCTTATGGTCCCCTGGGGCAGTGGTCCCCAACCTTGGGCCTCCAGATGTTCTTGGACTTCAACTCCCAGAGATCCTGGCCAGCACTGGTGGTGGTGAAGGCTTCTGGGAGTTGTAGTCGAAGAACATCTGGAGGCCCAAGGTTAGGGCCCACTTCCCCTGGGGAACCCTGGCACATTAGAAGGGGGCCACAGACTGGAAACAGTTCTTCACACACCACCTTATAAGGCTGGTTGTGTGACTTATACAGTTTTGGTTCAGCCTGTGTTTCTTTTAGATTGTGTTAATGGCTATGGCAAAAAAAAAAAAAAAGGTTGGGAATGGCTACTACACAATGGTTAGAGCTTCATATACCTCTGAGAGATCTGTTATGTCACTTCTTTCTTGAACCTTCCCACAAAAGGCAACAAACTTAACACATGAGAGAGCATCTTCATTCATCTTATTTGGCTCTTTCTAGCTTCCAGGAGGCTATATCACTGGCCACTGAAGACCGGTACACACCTTGCTGGGATCAGAGACAAGTTCTTTGTGCAAAGGTGCATCAATGCCCGGCACAGAAATGCTTTATCAGATGCTGCTGCTTCCCCTCCCCACACAAATCTCTTTTTGTTTCAAAGGTACTGCATGTGATGATTAATGAAACCCTTGGGTCCAATTAAGAGACTTCATGCAGCTAATTGTGAGGTTGTTTTCATAAGCAAATGAAGCAGGAGGCATGGATCATATAGTTTCAGGAAAACAAACAGATCTCTGTGGACTGTGGGATCTGTCTATAGATTTAGAGTTCTCCGTCCTTTGCTGAAATCAGTACGAGAACAAGGCTTACGAGTTATACATGTTCCTAAAGATCTGCACTATAGTATAATGTCTGTCTATTGATCGGTCAGTTGATCAATTTCTCTATGAAAATCAATAGTCATGCAGATAGATGTAGCTATAGATGTACTGGGTGAACAGGTCAGTGAATTAAATATTTGGCTGTGGAGTCAGAGGTTGAGAGTTCAAGTCTCCACTGAGCCTCCCAGGTGGAGAGCCAGTCCCTTTGACCTTGGCCAAGCTGCATGCTCCTAGGGCATCCTCAGAAGATGTATGGAAGTGAGAGCTGGACCACAAAGAAGGCTGACGTGGCTCTCTGGGTTAGAGGGGGCAATGTGTCGCCTGCAATATGTAGCCTGTGCACACTTTTGCTTTTTGCTTTAACCAGGTCCAAAGGAAACCCTTGAGGTTGTTATTACACACTGTTGGGTCATCTCCAACATATTACAACCGTATGAATGCGGGCCCTCCAAAATCTGTCCTCAGCAGCCCTGCTCAGCTCTTCTAAAATCCAGCCTGTGGCTTCCTTAACAGAGTCGATCCACCTTGTACCTCATCTTCCTCTTTTCCTTCTCCCTTCAACAGCTGCCTGTACAGTTAACAAGCTGGAGGCTAGTAAGACCCACTAGGAAACCATCCTAGAACATTCCTATTCCATAAGGTTGGAGGACCAGTGGAAAAGACCCTGCTGCAATTTAGCTGTGTGCTGCACTTGAAACAAAGCTTATTTATTTTATTTTTTAATCTATTATCTTATTTATATGCAGTCTTTCTCCCTACAGGGGATCAAAGCTGAAGAGGTCAAACAAAGAATGTAAAGGAACTATTTCAATTCCAAGGTTCTTCCTATCTCCCAGAACAAAGTTCACCTGTTTTCGGTCCATAATTAGAGACGGGCTCGAATTGGCTCATCCCAGTTTGTCCCAGTTCACAAAGGCACCTCCCTACCTCCTCTGGCTCAAACACCCAGTCATATGGCCCAGCTTGCTTGTTTTCCCCCCACCTCCTCAGCTGATCTCCCAGTCATGAGCAAGAGCACAGCTTTCTATGCCCCGCCCCTTTTCTCTGAGTGGCAGATCGGCCAAGAGGGGAGGGGCAGAGACACCTGAGCTCTTGCTGGGACTGGGAGATCAGTCGAGGAGGTGTAAGAAGCTCACACGCTGGTCCTGGTGAGGGTCTGATTGAGCCCGGGGGGGGGGAAGGACCAGCAACACCTGTGCTTCCTCCTTTACGAACTGGAATGAACTGGAATGAAATCAATTCATGCCCATCTGTAGTCCATATGAGATTATTTTATTGTCCCTGTATGGAAATCCATACACATTTGCTGCATATTTTTTAAAATAAGAATACATTTTTACGATGAAATTGACACATTCCTGCATGCATTTGGGTACCGAGCCAATTATGTTTCTGTGCATTTTTCAGAGATACTACACATTTTTTCCCATTCTTGTTTTTCAGATGGGCAACTTCTCCCCCCTTTTAATCTTGTTTTCATTTCACATATCATGCCGGAAGATCAGAAAGGTCAGACTCCCCAACCGCAAACAGCATTTGGATTCATGTCCAACAGCTGAAAGTAGGATATTTAAACACAAATCATCAGTGGATTTCACACCCCTCCCTAGTTTAAAACATACCTTTTCCTGCCAACACATGTTGAAGGCCTTATTCATTCTGGAATTTGTATTCAAGAAGTTGGGTCTGAGAGGCAGAGAGAGGGGAGGGAGAGAGGGAGGGAGGGAGAGGGTGTATGTGTGTGTTGAATTAGTTCAACTGCTGAATTAGTTTTCTGACTTCATAATGCAATTATTGCTGAGTTTATAAGATCTAAACAGAAGTGAGCGGGGAGCGCCAGCTAAAATAAGTACAGTATCCATATGGCAGTTTGCAGCCGAAGCCGCACGCTCGGCAACCTGCATGTAGGGAGGACTTTTTTTTATAACCACATAATTGTTCAAGGTTATCTGTGTGAATGGGCCACTGATGACTCCTGCTTACAAGATGAACGTGAAAATGTCAGAATGATGAAAAATCTTTTTAAAGATGGAGAGCGATAAAGATGCAGAAGGGGCAAAGAACTAAGTATTCTTGATCTCCCTTCTAAGCAGAAGCAGAAAGAAATGCCATGAACTGCAAAGCCTTGGTCTAGAGCTGTGGAGCTGATTTATTTCATCCTCATGTGCTGATTCAGAAAAACTTTTTAAAAATTGTACTTCGAACTCATGTGAGGTAACAGGGTTTCCACACACCCCCTTGTCTTAGAAAGCTTTTGCACATTTTTTTGCATGTGATTTATGCATATTTCAGTAAAACCTGCACCCCTGAAAAATGTTGAGCAGCATTGCCTTGCAAAAGTGAAGCATTGGATGGGTTGTTTGTGGTTTTATGATCTATTAAGCCATTCCATTGCACTTGCCTGGTATGTGTGCTTTACAGAGATGGACAAGATGCCTGTTTTATGCAAAAACGGGAATTGCATTCAAGGTATATTTGAATGCTTGAACACTCCTCACTTGATGCTTTGAGCCAACCATTATTAAAGTCTCAGCAATGGTGAGGCATATCTGCATGATGACATGTGATCACAGCAGGCCTGTATCAGTTAAGAATAAAGGGAGTGTTTCAAACACTAAGTCTGGAATGGAGTTTTAAGAATTCTGATGCCACCCCTCCCCAGGCATCTCTCAAAATCATTATTGCAGATCAGCTCTGATTCTTGAACTCTGGTTTAGCAGATGAAACCTAATCCGCAGTACGAAGCCCAGGGTGGTGTATTGGGGAAGATGGGAATGATTTGCAAGGGGAGCATTTGGCATCCTCACATACAACCATTTTTTACTTTAGGTTGCATACACCTTTTGTTTTACTATACTTGCACTGGCTGCCCATCCGCTTCCGCATCGACTTCAAAGTGTTGATGCTCACGTATAAAGCCCTAAACGGTTTAGGGCCTCGATACTTGGCGGAACGCCTTCTCCCGCCAAGATCTACCCGTGTCACTCGCTCGAGCCAGGAGGTGAGGTTGAGGAGCCTAACGCCGAGGGAGGCCCGGAAGGAGAAGACAAGAAATCGGGCCTTCTCGGCGGTGGCTCCTCGCCTCTGGAACAACTTACCTCCTGTGATCCGCAGGTCTCCCTCGCTGGGTGTCTTCAAGAAGCAATTAAAAACATGGTTGTTCCGGCAGGCCTTTCCATCATTCTCCTCTTGACCCCCCTCTTTGTTTTTGCTTTTGCTTTGTGTATTATATGATTTAATGTAGTGCCTTCTTTCTTTTTTAGAATTATCTGTTTTCATTGTTTTATATTATTTTTATGGTTGTTAGCCGCCTAGAGTGGTCCGTGCGGACCAGATAGGCGGGATATAAATCAAATAAATAAATAAATAAATAAATAAAGCCATGTGCCACCCAATTGATTCTGACTTATGGTGACCCTTTCCAGGGTTTTCAAGGTAGAGAATACTCAGAAGTGGTTTACCATTCCCTTCTTCTGGGGGTGCCCTGGGACTGTGCAGCTTGCCCATGGCTACACAGGCTGGCTCTTCTCCTAGGAGGCACAGTGGGGAATTAGGGTTCCCAAACTCTGGCTCCACAGTCAGACAACTAAACCACTGAGCTGTCCAGCCTGCAGTAAACCCGAGAACTATCAAACACTTACATCAGAGATGTAGAGCCCGTGGCCCTCCAGATACTGATGGACCACTACTTCCATCAACCCAAAACCCAACCAGTGTTGGCTCAGTCTCATAGTAGCCAGAGTCAAGGATTAGTTGGAGGAACTCTGATTTCTCAATCCAAATTGAGATGAGCTTATGGAAAGGTGGGATCACAAGTTCTCTGTAACATCTAGGAAAGCCGCCAGAGTTAAATGTACAGGGCTCTCTCCATGCCTCTGGGGAGACCGTGTAGCAGGATGCCAAACTATGTGGAGAGTACCACTGTTCATAAGGGATCTTTCAGGCTGCATAATGTCAGAATGGATGTTGAGGACCCTAAATGATTGGGGGTTGGGGAAGAACTGCTTGTCATAACACATGATTTTCCTCACCTATATATCTTGCATGTAGCATGTTTTGTTTGAGTCCTGGGATCTGACTGATCGTTGAGATGGAAAAAAGAGGTAATTTGCAACTCTGATTTCTGAAGCACTCGTCTTTGAGGTAAACCAAATGTGTAAGGAAAAAAAAGGTTAATTATTGGAAATATGCATTCTACCAAATGTCTAGCTGTGTGACTGTCAGCCAGGGATGGGGCAAACATGGGTAGATACAATGCTTTTCTGCCTCTTTCAGATATACTCTCCTAGCATTTCAGAATATTCCAACTGGCAGGGATGGGGACCTGAGTCACAGGATTCTCTTCAAATCAGACTAAAATTCACACTGGTGACTCAACTCAGACTCTACTTGGTTGTTTTTTTAATGACTTGGACTTGACTTGCAACTCAGAACCCACCCACCCTCTCCATTTTTTTAAAGGAGAAAAGCTTGTTGTTGTTTTTAAAAATAAGGACTCAAACTTGGGGCTTGGGACTCAGGACTTGGGACCAAAGACTCAGACTTGGGACTTGGGACCAAAGACTCAGACTTGGGACTTGGGACCAAAGACTCAGACTTGGGACTTGATACCAAAGACTTGAGATTTGGGACCAAAGACTCAGACTTGGGACTTGGGACCAAGGACTCAGACTTGGTACTTGGGACCAAAGACTCAGACTTGGGACTTGATACCAAAGACTTGAGATTTGGGACCAAAGACTCAGACCTGGGACTTGGGACCAAAGACTCAGACTTGGGACTTGGGACCAAAGACTTGAGATTTGGGACCAAAGACTCAGACCTGGGACTTGGGACCAAAGACTCAGACTTGGGACTTGGGACCAAAGACTCAGACTTGGGACTTGATACCAAAGACTTGAGATTTGGAAGCAAAGACTCAGACTTGGGACTTGGGACCAAAGACTTACCAACGTCCCTGTCTTCTTCTGAGCTTGCCTAGAAGCTTTCCCTAAAAGTCAGAGGCATAGCTAGTTTTTGTCAGCAGAATACTTTTGGAAGAAAATACCTAGGCTTCTATTTCCAGAACATATGACTGATTTGCAATTTGATGGTACTTAATGGCACTCCCCAGAACTGAAATGATCAACCACCTCTGTTTTGCTGGCGGTTTACGAGATAGGAAGATACATAAAAAGAACACTATAGAATAGAGAGTGGAGATCATTCAAGTGATATAAACTGCACCAGAAAATGCAGAGAAGTGATTCTGTAGAGTTTTGCAAGCAAAAGTTGATTGCTCCCTGAGCTTGCAAGCCATGGTTTCTGTTCTGTAGATATGAGTTCGCAGCTGGAGGGCCCTTGTAGAGAAGGGCTGAGACTGCCAAAGTCATTTCTGAATATTGCTAAATGAATTGTCGTAAGAAAAAGAAGGAAAATGTGCATGTTTCGGGTGGGTTGGACTCAATCTGAAAAGACCTCACCTATGAAATCTCACATGCTCTTGTCAAATATGGCCAGACATCATATGTGACCTCTCATGTATTCCCATCAAAATTTAGATACTATGGCATGTCAACTCTCTGTAAGTATTTGATTATAAATGTCATTGCATGTCTGCTGCACTGCCAAATATCTGACTGTGAGAACAAATACAGAAGTCAGGTATGAGAGATTGAAGACCCACCTCATAGAAAACTGTTTTACACTGCTAGGTTAGATGGTTTGTTCATGCTTGTTAGTTATGTGACCCTAACAGGACTTTCAAAGTAAATGTGATATTTAAGGAGTGCTTTTCCCAATTCCACACTCCCCATGAGTTTCCATGGCTGAGCTGGGATTCAAACTTGAGTCTCTAGAGTCTTCGTTTGTCAGTCTGTTCACTACACCACACTGGGTACCCTTTTTCCATCCATGCCACCCATTCCTTAGAACAGTGGTCCCCAACCTTGGGCCTCCAGATGTTCTTGGACTTCAACTCCCAGAAATCTTCACCACCATCTCTGCTGGCCAGGAGTTCTGGGAGTTGAAGTCCAAGAACATCTGGAGGCCCAAGGTTGGGGACCACTGCCTTAGAACATAAGAAACTAAGAAGAGCCCTGCTGGATCAGGCCAAGGGCCCCTCTAGTCCCGCTTCCTGTATCTCACAGCGGCCCCACCAGATGCCTCTGGGAGCACATGAGACAATGGGAGACCTGTCTCCTGATCCCCCTCCCCTGCACTGGGCATTTGAAGGTACCTTCCTTTTAACTCTGGAAATTATACATCCCCATCATGGCTTCTAACCTGCGATGGACCTTTCCTCCAGGAATCTGTCCTGTCCTTCCAGGCCCTGATGCGACAGGTAGCCACCCAGAGGGAGGCCCAGTGTCTAAGAGCTGGGTCTTCTTGGTGGTGGCTGTGACATTGTGGAATGCCCTGCAGGGGGAGATGCATCAAATCCCTTTGTGCCTTCTCAAAGCTAGTGAAAACAGAGCTTCTCGGAGAGGCTTTTTGGAATATCCTCCCCCCCCCGTGGCAGACTCTTATGTTATTTTGTTGAATTTCTGTCATTTTGTTGTCGTTGCCACTGGAGTGGTGGTTCTGGAATCATTTTGTTAGGCAGGATGGGAGGTTTAGGTGTTTTTTATGTTTTGTAACATAAGTAGTTGCTCAGATAGGTGGACAATAGTGATGGGCATGAACTGCTGGTCCAGCGGTTTGTCCCAGTTTGTGTATTGGCGCTTCCCAGCTCCAGCTCCTCCAGTGGACACCCATTCAGAGGCATCCCTGCCCCGCCTCCTCTGGTTGCTGCCTCTGAGTGGGCGTCCACCAGAGGAGGTGGGGTTAGGATGCGCTAAACACCTGTTCAGCAGGTAAACGAATCAACATGAATCACCGCAGTGGTAGTTTGTGCCCATCTCTAACAGACAATATATAAAGACAACAAATAAACAAATTTTGTTCAGGTAGCCTAGTATTATTTGTTCTGACCAGTAGCAGATCTGGTCAGAACAGAAGGTTTCTGAGCCCCGCCTGGAGATAGTAGAATCTAAAACCGGGAAGCAAAACAGGGAGTGTGCCAATGAAACCAGAATTAGGAGCGGTTATATTTTTTGGGAGGATAAGTCCCCAAACACATCAGCCAATGTGACCATATGCTGAGAGCTCTCCTCTGCAAAATAACGATCCCCATCTCTGTGCTGTGCAACATCCCTTCCCCATCGCCGGCTGCCAGATACAGATGTCAATTGCCCTGTGGATATTTCACAGATATTCAAGGATTCAAGTAACAGCTTTCTCGCTTCGGGCTTGCCAGCAGCTGAGGAGGTTATGACAGGTGTAAGCAGCAGTCGCATCTTCATTGAAAGATGAAAATCTTTTTCCATGAAGCAGGAGGCACCAAGAGGTCTAGAATGACAAGGCGTCCCATGCACACAGATGCACAAGGTTTTTCTCTGCACAGAGAACTTGCCCCTTGGTGAACGTGACACCAGTTTCAAATGTGTATTCAGGAACTCTTTGTTTCGCCAAATGCTCTCTGGAGCTTTGAATGTTCCTTTGCTCTGGCCTCAGGTCTCCTTTCTCACTCTTGATCTAACATCACTTGACAGGATGGCCTATGCAGCTGTCTTTAATCGCAAAGCCATGCTGAAACAGCCCCCTTGGGAACAGGGCTCTAACTAAGGCAAAGGGCCAAAGGCTTTGCCCTCAGGTGCCAACATTTACAGGGCACCAGAATCTAAAGACAAAGCTATTGGTGAGTGCTAGGAAAATAAATAGCATCATGTAACCTATGTTTCATGGTCAATTTCCACTAGGATGTCATTTGCACTGGTCCTTGGGATGGCAACAGCAAGACCTCCTAATGTCACCCCTTTGCCCAGCTCCTGCAAAGCGAATCACAAAGAAAAAAAAGGCATGCTTTACCCAGGATCCTGTTTCTCCAAGCTCTGACTTTGGAGATCAGAACACTTTACTTTCAGTGTCGGATAACATTCTCTAGCAGATGATCTGTTGTGAGCTCCACACAGGTAGGAGCTGTTATTGTTTGTTATGTGCTGGCAAGATGCCTATGATTGATGGCGACCCCATGAATGCTAGATCCCCAGAACATCCTGTCCTTGACAGCACCGCTCAGATTTTGAAAACTCAAGCCTGTGGCTTCATTTATGGAGTCAACCCATCTCATATTTGGTCTTCCTCTTTTCCTACTGCCTTCCACATTTCTTGGCATTCTGATCTTTTCCAGAGAATTTGACCTTCTCGTGATGTGCCCAAAATAGGACAGTTTCAGCTTCAACATTTTTTGCCTCCAGAGATAGTTCAGGCTTGATTTGTTCTAGGGCCCAATTGTTTATCTTTCTGGCAAGTTCAGGGTGTCTGCAAAGCTCCCTTCAAGCACCACATTTCAAGCACTTTTTCCCTGTCTGCTTTCTTTACTGTCCAGGTTTCATACCTATTAGATAAGGCATCCTTCATTCTTGAGAGACCATGGTAACGTGCTCTGAATGGAGGACTTGGAACAGCGTCTAGCGTGGCTGAGAAGGCCAATTCGAGAGTGACAATCCCTTCCACACTGAAGACAAATGCAACCTGTCCCCTGTCCAGCTCCCTGGTTTTGTTGCTTTTGTGACTTCCTCTTTGCCTCGGCCTGCTGGACAAGGGTTTCTTCAGATTGGGAGAGGCCATGTTGCACCGCCTGCCTCAAGGATGAATGCTCAGATGTCAAGGTTTCCCATCTGTTGAGGTCCATTCCTAAGGCCTTCAGATCCTGCTTGCAGATGTCATTGTATTGCAGTGGTCTCTGGGGCAATTTCCCTGCACTAATTCTCCATACAGGAGATCTTTTGGAATCCGACCATCAGCCATTCTCACGACATGCCCAAGCCAACATAGACGTCACTGTTTCAGTAATGTATGCATGCTAAAAATTCCAGCTTGTTCTAGGACCTATTTGGAACTTGTCCTGCCAGGTGATTCCAAAAATGCATTGGAGACAACGCATATGGAAGGTGTTCAGCTTCCTCTCCTGCCGTGCAAAAAGGGTCCAAGACTCACTGCAGGTCAGGAGTGTGCTCAGGTCACAGGCTCTGTAGACCTGGATCTTGGTACACCTATAAATGGTGATGATTAGCAATACAACAGTGTGGATGATCTTGGCCTTGGTATGATCTTGGTATGGATTGGTGCGTGGAGTGAAGACACACCTTTTCCATTTATTTCACCTCTCTGACATTTTTCTCTCTCTCTCCCTTCCTTCCTCCCTCACTTCTCTTTTTCTCCTTGTTTCTCTATCCCCCAGTTTGCTGATAGACTAGCTCATGCTTGCTCCAGTTCTGAAAGGACAGATTGCCAGAGGCTTTTGGCATGTGGCCAAAGGGCGCAAATAGAACAAGGGCTTTGCGTTGCCACCCTCTGATGTAGAATCTAAAACCATGGACTTGAACAAGTTCTTAGACAAATGAGTCAAAACACGAAACCCATAAAATACAGGAATTCTGGTCCTATGAGAAACAAAAAGTACAGATTGTTACCGCTCATAAATGGGAAAAGAACACTGGAGCGGGAGATGGGTGTCACCCCAAATTTTACAGTTAGCTCCCTTTGTGGGCTACACTTAGTCAGATCATATATAGGAAGGGGAACATACTGCAGAGGATCTTTGGGGATCAGTTTGCATACAGTACAATTGTTCAAAGTTGCTACATCTGAAGTTAGTACAGTCAGTGATGGCACCAAGTCTCCAAGAGGAGAGGAAAATCGATATGAAGTCTGTATGGATTAGACCATACTTAACATACATTGTGATCCTTCAAGCTCCCTATTGCTAAGCAGAAATGTAAGGCAATCCTTGATATGTGGTGTAAGTATCCTGGTTTCATTCACTTCAAGAACAGAGCAGTTACATTCTAATTAGTCTAGTACCACGTGGTTAATCAGATGTGTTCAGTCAGGGGTTCATTTCGTTTAGTCGTTTAGTCGTGTCCGACTCTTCGTGGCCCCATGGACCAAAGCACGCCAGGCCCTCCTGTCTTCCACTGCCTCCTGGAGTTGGGTCAAATTCATGTTGGTAGCTTTGATGACACTCTCCAACCATCTCGTCCTCGGTCGTCCCCTTCTCCTCTTGCCATCACACCTTCCTAACATCAAGGTTTTTTCCAAGGACTCTTTTCTTCTCATGAGATGGCCAAAGTACTGGAGCCTCAGCTTCAGGATCTGTCCTTCCAGTGAGCACTCAGGGTTGATTTCCTTTAGAATTGATAGGTTTGTTCTCCTTGCAGTCCAGGGGACTCGCAAGAGCCTCCTCCAGCACCACAATTCAAAGGCATCAATTCTTCGGTGGTCTGCTTTCTTTATGGTCCAGTTCTCACTTCCATACATCACAACAGGAAAAGCCATACCTTTGACTATTCGGACTTTTGTTGGCAAGGTGATGTCTCTGCTTTTTAAGATGCTGTCAAGATTTGTCATCGCTTTCCTCCCAAGAAGCAGGCGTCTTTTAATTTCGTGGCTGCTATCTCCATCTGCAGTGATCCTGGAGCCCAGGAAAATAAAATCTGTCACTGCCTCCATGTCTTCCCCTTCTATTTTCCAGGAGGTGATGGGACCAGTGGCCATGATCTTAGTTTTTTTGATGTTGAGTTTCAGACCATTTTTTGCACTCAGTCAGGGGTAGCGGACCACAAATTTTCCATACCTGGCTTTGACTTGAAAGAAGAGAGGGGCGGAAAGGAGGGATGATAGTATAGATGGAGTAGGGAAACATGGCAGTATGCTGCATTTGCTCTGATCCTTTGCCATTGACTATTCCAGCTAGAGTTGATGGAAATTATAATCCCGATAATATCTGGAGGGCAACATGTTCCTTGCTGATCTTGTAGGAAAAACATAATAGAATATTTGTGGTTTTAGAAGATGTAGACGAGTTTCGTACATCCAGGTTATACCCTCATAAAGTAACCCCCCCTCCAGGAAAATACCTTTTAGCATCCAGTTTGGGGAAACCCAATCTTCACCAAACTTGGACATGTTGTAGAGGGGAGTCTTGGGGAACTTCTCTGTGATTTTTGTGCCTCTAGGTACCTGGGGTGAACTTTCTTGAGCGGCATCCTTTGTGGGTGTATAGCTTGGACATCTGAAACCCAATCTTCACCAATCTTGGGGAGATTGTAGAGAATATTAAGAGGAAGCTTCCTTGCAATTTTGGTATCTCTAGGTGCCTGGGGGGGCATTTTATAGCCAAATGAATCAACAAACCGAAAATCACTAAAAAGTTATTGATTTGTGATTTGTTAGGGCATTGATTTGTACAAATACAAATTGACTAATTATTGATTTTCGAATGAAATTGGTGATTCATTTTTTTATTTCATGCCCATCTCTAATTTAATGTCAGCTTTCTTATAAAGTCCACTTCGTGAGACACATGGAGGGGGGGGGGAATAAAATGCTGGATGTAATATCAAACTCATAAGCAAAACATTCTAAATATTCATTGGCTCTAAAAGTCTTGTGTGTGTGGTTATGTCTCACATGCAGTAATTTATGGTCTATGTTTGGCGTTAAGTTCTATTGTAAATAACACCAAACATAAGCCATAAATTATTGCATGTCGGATGTAACCACACATCCAAGACTCTTAGAGCCAATGAATATTTAGAATGTTTCACTTGTGACTTCGGTATTTCATCCAGTATTTCATCCCCCCTCCAATGCCTCATAAAGTAGACTTGTTCACAAAAGTTCACATTAAAATATAATAGTCTTTAAGGTGCCACATGTTTTGGTCTTTTGTTTATTTGCTTTGTTCAGTTTATTTAGATTTTGCATAATAGGACATTGTTCAACAGCAAAGGACCTGAAATGCGTAGCAAGGTTAATTCCAATCCTCCCAGTACTTTGCATTTGATATGCTGCCCTTCAAATGAATATTGAAATAGCAGAATGTACAGAACACACACACACACACACACACACACACACACACACACACACACACACACACACACACACACACACACACACACACACACACACACACACACACACACACACACACACACACACACACACACACACACACACACACACACACCACATCTCTGTGGGTTGCAGAAATCAGTTTAAATCCTGCCCCTTCACAGCTTTGAATACCTAATTCCTGTTTCTATCAGGACTGCTCAGCACAAAGAAAAATAAAAAAATTTGCTCTCTCGGCTTCAAATATTTGCAGGTCACCTTTCCATTCACCGGAAAGAACTGAAACCCACCGCAGACCCGCCCCGTTCCCCCCCCCCCAATCTATCACACTGTTCGTTTGGGAATGTCAGAGAGGCAGGGACCAAAGTACCAGATGCAGACAGCAAGACAGGGAACAAAGTGAAATATTTCCCGACAGGAAAGCAAGCGGTTTTTGAAAACAGAAGTGGGAAGTTTGAGAGAGAAGGGGTCCTAAAATAGAAATAAAGATCAAATCCATTGCCACATAAGGCAGGGGACCAACAGAGATGCGGCAGTCGTGGTGGTGTTTTCAAGCAGCAGTGTGTCCCCCCCCCCTTATGAGGACACACTGCTGAAAAGGCATTGATGGATCATCAGGCAGCTAACAAACCCATTGAAACAGCTAAGCCGTTGGGTGAGGTTCCGAGGTTGTTATTCAGCGGGTGCTTTCCCTTGGGTACATGGAACTAATCTGTGTAATTAAAAGGTGGTTTCATAATTGGCCATTTCAGAACAGTGTTCCCATTAATGAATGCGGAGAGACCAACCCACCTGCTTCTATTCCTAACAGAGTGACAGGGTGAGCAAGTTGCTAAATAAAGAAGGCGGAAGAGCGCTCATTGGGAGATTCGCATACTGGAACCGGTGTCACCAAGAGAAGATAGCGCGAGTGGGACAAGGCTAAATGAATGCATCATGAACGACACGAGCCACAGTAAACATCCATTACCTGTCTTGTGGCAACAGAACAGGAAGGACTAACACACTACATAATCTTCCTAGGTGATCTCCTGCTATGGGACGCGAAGTCTAGATAAATCAGATCTTGGTAAAAGGACTGCACTTTCTTGATGGTATTTTTGAAGGGTTTATGTTGAGGATTCTGCAAGCTTATTTTCAAGCTTATAGGACCCTGACCATGGGATTCAATTTATGGAAAAGGAGATTGTCTACAAATTAGACAATCACTATCTAGTGATAAGAGCTATTTGACAGTGGAATTAGCTATCTCAGATGGTGGTGGGCTCTCCTTCACCGGAAGACTTGAAGTAGAGGTTGGAGGACCATTTGCCAAGGATATGGTAGCTGTGCACCCTCCATGCAAGCAGGCAGTTGGACTAGAGAAAAGAAGACAGAGGAGAGAGAGGATGGCGCCCTTGAAATACTCAGAAAATAGTCATACAGAGGAGGGGCAGGATATGTTCTTGATCATTCCAAAGGAATGTAATGACAGGTTCAAATTACAGGAAGTCAGATTTAGTCTGAATATCAGGGGAAAAAATCTTAACTGTTAGAGCAGTACAACAATGGAACCAATTACCTTGGGAGAAAGTAACAATGGAGGCATTTGAGAAAATGGACTATCATTTGTCAAATCTACTTTGATTTGGATTCCTGCCTTGGGCAAGGGGTTAGACTCCAATAGCCTTATAGGCCCTTTTCAACGCAATCTTTCTATGATTCTAAGATTTTCCTTGGGGTACTTTCCAGCTACAAAGTTTCATGATTCTGTGATTCTTCTTCTATTCAGAATGCAACAAATATCCTCAGATCTGTCTTAGAATTAGCTGATGTCATGGAGGTAGGAATTCATGGTTGAATATCAAAAGAATTTTATTCGTTTTAAGTCTTAGACTGGACTTAGATAAATGTATGAGATA
Organism: Pogona vitticeps; assembly: GCF_051106095.1. NCBI lineage: Eukaryota > Metazoa > Chordata > Lepidosauria > Squamata > Agamidae > Pogona > Pogona vitticeps. The sequence goes on from NC_135787.1 coordinate 7,693,588, forward strand.
CATGTATGCTTTTGAATTGTGGTGCTGGGGGAGGCTCTTGAGAGTCCCCTGGACTGCAAGGAGAATAAACATATCCATTTTGAAGGAAATCAACCCTGAGTGTTCACTGGAAGGACAGATCCTGAAGGTGAGGCTCCAATACACTGGCCACCTCCTGAGAAGAAAAGACTCCCCGGAAAAGACCTTGAAGTTGGGAAAGTGTGAAGGCAAGAGGAGAAGGGGACGACAGAGGATGAGATGGTTGGACAGTGTCATCGAAGTGACCAACATGAATTTGACCCAACTCCGGGAGGCAGTGGAAGACAGGAGGGCCTGGCGTGCTCTGGTCCATGGGATGATGAAGAGTCGGACACGACTAAATGACTAAACGACAACGACAATGAGGAGAGTGAAGCATAACTAAGCTTATTGCCCTTGAACTCTTTTCCCTTCCCCAACATGCACATACAAACACACACACACACAGAGAGAGAGAGAGAGAGAGAGAGAGAGAATGAAGGGAGGCTTTAAAAAAAGGATAACTTTCTGTCCTTGTGAAGGTGCATATTCTTCTCATCATGATGAATGTTGATTGGTTCTCCTGTTCAGAAACTTGCACTCATGAAGAAAATGGTGGTCATGGAGGTCAAACTGGAATATGGCTAATGCATCGCCCACCTTAAAGCATTTTAAAATGTTTTAAGAAGACTAAAGGACAGCCGAAGAAGTCATTGAGCAGTCTTCGCCACACTGATCGCATAGGTCTTACTTCTTCATTTTCACTCTGTCTCTTATTATTATTATTATTTTCCTTGTGGTCAAGATGCACTTTGGAGCACTTGTAACATTGGGGAAAATGGAGCTCAGAAACTAAAAGCAACTGCCAGGTGTTGTGCCAGTGAAAAGAATAGCATACCCTGTCAATAACATGCCACTGAGTGCTTGAAAGGTCACAAAGACTTAAGAGCCTGAAAGGTCATAGATGGCCGTCTTGGAGCCTGAAAGGTCATGGATGGCGAAATTGGACCTGAAGGCATGGGTCCATCCTCCTTGACAATGTCACTGAAGCTTTCAAAGGTCCTCAGACAGTTTCTAATGCCAAGAGGCACTCAGAATGGAAGGATGAATGCCCAATTGGTTCTTGCTGCCTAGGATAGGACACCTCACTTTATTGACTCCAGGAAATATGTGCAAAGGTCAAGTTTTCCAATTTCCACATGATCTTTGGGCAAAGTGCTTCACACCCTTCCCCCCCCCTCTGATTGGCTCATTCCAAAGATGCTCAGTAATAGGTTATTATTGCATTCTCAGCTAACTAGAAACCTATTTAACACCAGAAGATGATGTGCAACTTTTAACGTACCTGAAGATCCGCAGACCTCACCTTTGAATCTGGGTCAGTGTCTCGGAGAAGTTTTGTAACTACTTGGATTAGCCTGGTGAAGGTATAAGCAGCCTGGTAACACATGATGTGAATTATGTACAGGTGGGTATCCATGAAACTTCATCATCATCCCTCCATGTAAAGCAGGAGTAGGCAACAGGTGGTCTGAAGCTTTCAGGCTACCCGTCATAGATCCAAATGTGACCACAGACCAGCTTCCCCATGTTTTGAGGAGGCTCTCGAGATTTGGGTACATCATGAAAAGACATGACTCACTGGTAAAGACAATAATGTGGGCAAAACTGGACGACGGCAGGAAAAGAGAAAGACCTAACATAGGATGGATTCTCTACTTGAAGGAGCTTTTAGTCTACAAGACCTGAGTAGGTCTATCAAACATAATACCTTATGGAGGCCCTTAGTTCAAAGGGTCACCATAAATCAGAAATGACTTGATGACACAGATTAGATTAGGCATCCTTCAGTCTTGAGAGACTAGGGTAACATGCCCTGAATAGAGGACTTGGAACAGCGTCTAGTGTGGCTGAGAAGGCCAATTTGAGAGTAACCATCCCTTCCACATAGAAGACAAATACAATATGTCCCCTGTCCAGCTCCTTAATTTTGCTGGTTTTGGGACTGCCTCTTTGCCTTGGCCTGCTGGTCAAGGGTCTCTTCAAATTGGGAGAGGCCATGATGCACCACCGGCCTCCAGGCTGAACACTCAGAGGTCAAGGTTTCCCATCTGTGGAGGTCCATTCCTAAGGCCTTCAATCCTGCTTGCAGATGACACAAAGTGAATAAGAAATACATAATGTAACAGAGTTTCTAACTAAACCTAAGTACATGTTGACTGGAAAACACATCTCCACAGAGATATTAGCTGGATGCTTCTTGATGGTGTTTCCTACTTCCTTCAAATCCTTCTACCATTTCCCTTGTCTAAGTAATAAACTGTGAGCGCCTTGGGGCAGGGAGTTGCTCTTTCATGTTCTGTGAAACGCCATGCTCCCAGTGTGCTTTGTTTAAGACAGAAAATGTAGTCTCCCCTTTTTTTTACTGCAAAACCAGTGACATTTCGTACTGTCAGAGCTGACAGTAATGGTGGCAGTGTGATTACAAAACCAGTTAATGGCACATGCGACATGCAAGCTATGGATATTGCCCATCCCCATTTCACAGAACTGTATGTTCAGCGGACACAGAAGTGGCTCCCTAGAAGATCACCTGCGTTTGCTCACTTCCAGCTTCACCACATTCTGTTTGTTTTCCTTCCACGTTGTTTGTCTATTTCGACAATCATCCTAGGAGGTCAGCTCACCTGTTTTTCAATCCCAGCAGGTTACTTAGGAAATGTTGGCACTTTTACAAATGAGTCATCACTGTTATTCAAGCCAAATGGGGATAAAATACATGAAATGTATTTTATCCCCATTTGAACACTCAAAAGCGCTGCCTTTGTAAGAAAGGTTGGAGTTTCCAGATTTGGCTCCCTTCTGTGTCTTACAGCCTCGGTGAGCTATCATCCCACCCGGGTAGAGAACTACCCTGATCCTTTACAAGTTCAGCCTCTGCCCTGTAAATCTCCCCCTTTTAATGTTTCCATTCATTTATCAGGCATTATAAAAACCACATTTCACCTTCTGTTCTGGCAACTGCTGCTGTGATTTAGAAAGCCTTTTAAATGCTCTGGTCTCTATTATGTTTTACTGCATCGGTAAATGGGGTTTGTTTAATCACATATTGAGTGTAAAAATGCTTTGGTGTTGATAAAATCCAGGCAGACAGGTGGACAGTAAATTCTGTGCCTTTAATAGGATGATTTCGAGGGGGAAAGAACCAGGGAGCTTAAGTTTTCTTCTTACCAAATAACGCTGACGTTGCTTTTAATTCTTCAGAGAAGTGGGTGTTTTAAAACTGTGCTCCAAAGTAATATGAACATAGGGTGTGATCAGATGGCAAGAAAGGATCACGTCATATCGCACCAGAAGGGGTTGCTTTGCTGGGAGCAATCTCACTTAAAGCAATCCTTCTGTCCAGCCAGAAAGCTCTCCATTCTGGCCCCACAGAAAATAGTGGTCCTGCTGTAGAACCAGAAAGATCCATTTTGGACCCAGATCAGAGTTGGGCTGGCATGTCATTGCCTGTGCTTCACATGATAGGTAGGAAATAGCTCCCACCAGGCTGCACCACACAGGATCCCAATGTCTGCTGTTTCCTTTAGCCTTGAGAGAAGAAGACTGAGGGGAGATAGGATAGCACTTTTCATATACAGTGGTGCCTCACTAGACAGTTACCCCACACGACAGTTTCTTCGCTAGACATTGACCTTTTGCAATCGCTATAGCGATTCGCAAAACAGTGATTCCTATGGGGGAATTTCGCTGGACAATATTTGGTCCCTGCTTCGCAAACCAATTTTCGCTAGACGACAATTTTGACAGCTCCCTCTGCACTCACAAAACAGGTGTTTTTGGGACCTAAGTTTCACAAGACAGCGATTTAAACAGCTTATTGTTGGTTTGCAAAGCGGCTTTCCTATGGCCGATCTTCATTAGACAATGATGATTCTTCCCCATTGGAATGCATTAAACAGGATTCAATGCATTCCAATGGAGAAATGCTTTTTGATAGACAATAATTTTGCTAAACAGTGATTTCAGTGGAATGGATTATCATCATTAAGCGAGGCACCACTGTACTTTAAAAAAAAAACAGGTAGACGTTTTTAAAATGTCCTTATCATGTAGCAATAACCCAGCCACCAGCAATATCAAAAAGGTAGCGAAACAAAGTAGTGACCCCTTTTATGTTATACACATGACCTACGAGTTTCTTCTGGCTGTTTGCAGTCACAGCCAGAATGCAAGTGCAATAAATGGGCCCTTCCTCACATTCCTTCAATGAGAAAGTCTTAAAGCCCTGACCGCTTTCATTCCTGGGAGGCTGGATGGAAACGGGCAAGCAACCTGTCGGGTCGAGGTTCTAAAAGCAGGAGAGAAGCCCCCTGTGCTTGAATCACACCATAGCAGAAAAAAGCTCCATAGGACGAAACAAATAAGCAAGCAAACAGAAAGCACCCCCCCCGGCTCATGTTCCTTGTTTCTTTAACTGAGTCTTTGTTGTTATCGAACAACACCAGAAACTGGAGAGGGTTTAGAAATGGAGAAAACATATAGTGGCACGACATCAGGATTACAAACGCCTTTCACACAGGGCTCAGATTTCTGAAATCTCTGTCCCTCTAAAGAGAATTGGATTTTGATATAGAATTGCTACAGCTGGATGGAAACGCTGGAGGCTATGACATCCGAATTGGTGCAAGAATCTAGATCTCTCCAACCTTTGCTTAAATGCCTGCAGCAAAGGAAAATCTACCACTTACTGAAGCAGTTTCTGTTGCAGTTTTGAACTTCTGGTGAAATCCCCTTTTGCTATGCAGTAGAAGTACGGACACTTCTTGGGCTCCATGATCACTGCAGATGGAGACAGCAGCCCCGAAATTAAAAGACGCCTGCTTCTTGGGAGGAAAGCAATGACAAACCTTGACAGCATCTTAAAAAGCAGAGACATCACCTTGCCAACAAAAGTCCGAATAGTCAAAGCTATGGTTTTTCCTGTAGTGTTGTATGGAAGTGAGAGCTGGACCATAAAGAAAGCTGACCACCGAAGAATTGATGCCTTTGAATTGTGGTGCTGGAGGAGACTCTTGAGAGTTCCCTGGACTGCAAAGAGAACAAACCTATCAATTCTAAAAGAAATCAACCCTGAGTGCTCATTGGAAGGACAGATCCTGAAGCTGAGGCTCCAGTACTTTGGCCATCTCATGAGAAGAGAAGACTCCTTGGAAAAGACTTTGATGTTGGGAAAGTGTGAAGGCAAGAGGAGAAGGGGATGACAGAGGATGAGATGGTTGGACAGTGTCATCGAAGCAACCAACATGAATTTGACACAACTCCGGGAGGTGGTGGAAGATAGGAGGGCCTGGCGTGCTCTGGTCCATGGGGTCACGAAGAGTCGGACACGACTAAACGACTGAACAAACAAACAAAAGAAGTACGGAGACTAACAGAGGAAAAATAGCTTCGAGTTCCCCAGATAGTCCACCACTTTCTGATTAACTAGGTCTCAAGAAATCGCTCCAAGAAATTTATAGGAGAAAGAATGAAAATGATCCATTACTTAACAGTTGTAAACAGATCAACAGCAAACAAGAGATTTCAACAGACTAAAGAGTGAGAAAGAGCTGAGCAGAGAGGCAGGGCTCCTTTTGAATTTGGAGGTGGGAAGAAATGATTGGTTAGTGCCGGAGAGATTGGCAATCACCTCAGCCCTGAAAGGTCCCTCTCCACCGCAGCTTCTACAAGGAGCATGCGAGGTTGTTAAAAAAGAAGGAGTCCAACAGTTTCTTCCACTGTTAAACAGTTCTTATGCTCCTTACAAAATTTCCCCTATGTTTAGCTTAAACCTCCAACCTAGCAAGTCTTGCCTCTGAATTCTATTCTTTCCCTGTGAAGCAATAAAGAACAATTCTGCTCCATCTTCTCCATAAGAGCCTTAGGCCTTTGAAGACAGTGTATTGTGGTTCCCCTCAGTTTTCCTTTCACTATAACTAACATGCCCATTTCTTCATTTTCAGATTATCAGCCATTCTGGTTGCCCAGCTTCGGAAGTGCTATAGCTTTTCACTGACTGTTTTAAGATGTGGTATTGCAGTCCTCAATAAAACATGAGATCAAGGCTCCAGATGAAGGCCTGGTGAATTCAGTAGAATCTGGGCCTTCGAGACAGAGACACGCCTCTTGAGATAGAACATCGAGACCCTGCTTCAGATAATCATTCTTGACCTCCTCCTCCCAGTCCACAGCAATGCAGAAGAACTGAGATAAACACAGAACTGATTGTTAGGTGTTCAAAGAGGCCTCACATGTAGGATGATTCCTCTGGAGAAAGTGGCTTTCATGGCAGAAGGACACTGTTCGCAGGGAGATCTAAGACTACGCAGAGATGTGAAGAACATTTGCAAAATTACTTGTTATCAACAGGACAAGCTATTTCCACATGTCAAGAAATTACTGATGCCTGCAAGATTTGCCCAGCTTCAGAGTGAGACGGGGAGATTTCTTTTTTCTGTGCAGTTTCCACAACCCAAGTATCTCTGTGCAAACCCCTTTTATGTTTTGTTTTCTGATGCTAAGCACACCCATAGCAAGCAGAGAAGGGCTGGGTGACGGAGCCATGGTGAATCTGCTTCTCTCAATTCCCACCTGCTTCTGCCTTTCCCTTCCGTGTCCCAATGCCTGATCTGTCTTCTAAAACAGGACAATAGGAAGAAGCAGCAAGCCTGCGGTGAGTGGTGGCATCGGAGAAGAAAGGAGCACTCTCCTCAAAAGCCAGAATAAAGGATCGCTAGGAGGGAAACCCCCCCTCCTTCCCTCTACAAAGAAAAAGAAGTTGGGAGAAACTTAAGCTGGGATGGGGTGAGGTGCGGTGAGGACAGGGTGCGAGGCAAGAAAGAATCAGTACAATAAGACCCCCTTATCCACGGGATCAGTATCCACTAATTCACTTTAAAATATTAACATTATCAAAAAGAAGAAATCCAGAAAACACTGTTTTCACATGTATTACCAGAATCAACCACTAGAGGGAAGCAGAGACCATGCTAGGAATACTTGTTAGTGAAGAACACATAGCATGGTCTCTGACAATGCATGTGAAAATCTCTCTCCTCCCCCCCCCCCATTTTACCATGCTGTATGTATAGCATTCACTATTATCTGCAGTTCTCGGTGTCTGCAGCAGGGCTTGGAACCAATTCCCAGTAGATATGGGGCTCTTACTGTATCAGCATCCAGGTAGACAGTATTACCTAGTAAGGAGGTGAAACCATCTGAGGGACACAGCTGTACCTCTTTCCCTCTGCTCCAGCTGCTCCAAGGGCTGCTGATTTTAGATCTTTGGCCTTGCCGAAGGAAGTTTCCTGTATCAAATGAATGATGCTTGATAGGACTTGACCTTGATTTGCTTCCCCCCCCCCCGGGACTCTGCTCTAGATTGTTTTCTGAACTGGCAACCCCATAGGGATCCTCAATCTGGAAGCAGTTGGTCTCTTTTCCTTCCTTCCTTCCTTCCTTCCTTCCTTCCTTCCTTCCTTCCTTCCTTCCTTCCTTCCAGCATGCAGTTGGACACAAAATATTTTCAGTGATGTAAGTAGAGGACCTTTTTTCCAAATACAGTAGGATTGTTATAAACATCTTAGGGTTCCTGCTGATATCTTGGGGAACTGAATGACTCTACTTCCCTGTATATCCAGGAGGAGAAACATGCCCAATTCTTTTAGTCTTTCCTCATTGGCCTTGGTTTCCAACACAAATAAAATATTTCACTTGTGTTCACAAGCTGAGCTAAATAGTCTTCATGGTTCCTCTCCCCTGTACCATTATGTAAATCATTTGTACATGGACATTACTGGTTGTCAGATGGCTGTTTGTAACATGGAATGGTGGCTTCTGTTGTGTAGAATCCATGCATCAATTCCAAGGAGCGGACAAATTACAAATTTAGGTTCACCTCTCTGTCACTGAGAGCATTCTAGTTTCAAGGTCATGGCGAAGCTGGAGTTTATCCCAGAACAGCATAGTAGATCATCTATACATGGGACCTAATAAAACATGAAGCATGTCCCTTAAGAGTTGCTCTTTCCTTGCATTCTGGAGACAGACTAAACATGCAAATCCTTTCTCGCAGTGGTTCCCAAACTGTGTGCTGCGGTTTTGTTGAGCTGAAAACTTTGGGAAACACTGCTTTAGCATACTATGGGAGCAATTACAGTAGACAGGTATCAAACCCACCCCGCCCCCATTTTTGCTGTGCTTCTCACTGTTCCTTTCAAAAATTTGTGCCCAAGAAACCATAGTAGTCTTTCAGGTGCTACAAGACTCCTTGTTTTTGTTGAAACAGACTACGATAGCTAACCCCTTCGAAAGTTTGTGTAAGTTTTGCATGACATGCAATGGCTAACAATGTCTAGCTGATGAGGGGCCAGGGAATATCTCCATCACAAGCCTGATTACAACATACCTATTATCACAACCGATGTGCACCTCAGTACTTAATCAATTAGTCACAATTAGCCATAGTGATTTACACAAACGTTATGCAAACACCAATCATATCCTGGATACTGTGGCACACCATTGAAGATCCTATGTACTGGGAAGAGTTAAAAGACTTCTATCCAGAGCAGAACATTACAGAGAATGATAGCTGATGGATTCGCTATTCTGTTCAGCCCTTGTGCAGCACAATCCAACGTTTCATCTCTGCGAATATTTGTATTCCCCCAGCACAACGGCTGGATTTCCAGCTGGGCTCCAAATGAGGTACCTCTAAGGTTCAACAAAGGTATAATTGAGGTGTTTGCACTCCGAACCGTAGAGCATGCAACTTGCAGACATTTGTTGTCAAAGACCGCGAATCATTTCTGGTGGCTTTCTCAATTAGCAGGCAGAAGCCAATCTCAGTTCCTCCACCCCACTGAAAAAACCCACCCCATGTTGTAATCCAAATTAGTTTCTTCAGAAGATAAAAACACAATGACCAAATGGGTAAGAACAGAAGAGCCCCTGCTGGATCAAACCAAGAATATTTACCTAATCTCGCTTTTCCTTTTTTTTACAGAACTGCTGGATAGCTTAGTGGTTTAGGTCTCTGGCTATGGAGCCTGAGGTTGGGAGTTCGATTCCCCACTGGGCCTCCTTGAGAGGGGCTGGACTCAGTGATCTCTTCCAGCTCTGCAGTTCAAAGGTTGTTGTTGTCGTCGTCTTCATCATCATCATCATCATCATCATCATCATCATCATCATCATCATCATCATCATCATCATCATCCAGCACCCCCTGCTTCTGGTTAAGGTGATTCTGGAAATGGGCATGTGGTGAATCCAGATCAATAGGCCTGGAGTCCAGGAAAAAGCCAGCGTATTGGGCAATATGGAATCCAGAGCTGATACATGTTTGAAGCAAAATGCATCAAACATGTTGATGCCTACATCCAATAAGACATAATTCTACTAGACCCTAGACCTGGATTTGGGGAAAGATTTGCTCCCAGGCCAGATCTTTCTTTAATATATATATTATTTAAAAAAATTTTGCCCTGTTTATCTCCTTAAAACTGATCCAAGATGGCTTTCATCATTAAAATACAATATTTAAGGCTAAAAATAGTTTGTATATGTAACCCCTATGAAATATTGGCTCAGCTCAAAAGCTAAGAGCAAGGCTGTAAGTAACAGATTTGAATCAGAAGGAGCAGGAGAGCTGAACTGACCAGAGTTGCTGCACTTAGACTGCAAAGGTCCTTGCCAACTTGTTCTAAGTATGATTCCTATATGTTTGTGTTGGGAGGAGGTGAATCCACATAGTGTATTCACGAATATGCAATCAAATTGATATTTTATTCTAGGGTTTTGAAGACTCTGCATGTAGAGCTGATTCTTTTATGTTATGGATAGCCAACCCAGTTGAGGAAGCTTTTTGTCTGAAATTGAATTCAAAAGGACACTTGAACTTTGCAGTTCTACAGGGAACATCTGTACTGTTGCCAAGGGCTTGAGTGCAGAAATGCTAGCATTTTGTCATTGTTATAATTGCTCGTGTTCTCTGTTATGTAACTGAATAAGAAGATACTCATTATTTGAAATTGTGTTTGCAAGGTCTATCCGTAGTTATCTAAGTAAACCAATAGCTCATAGAACGCAAAAATGTTACATACATAAATAGGCAAAAAGGATCAAACAAATGCCACACTTGAAAACAGTAAAAACAGCAACAGCAAAAACATTGTACAACAGACTTTATACAAAATTACGATGCTAGTGCATCATAGGTATTTCAGCCTCATCTACTATAAATGGTAAGTTCAGAGGAGAGCAACAAGGATAATCAAGGGACTGGAAACCAAGCCCTAGGAGGAAAGATTGAAAGAACTGGACATGTTTAGGAAAAGAAAAAAAGACTGAGAGGTGATAGGATAGCACTTTTCAAAGACTTGGAAAGTAGTCATGCTTTCAAACTCAATGATTCTGAGATTCTATGATTCTGTTCTTTTAAATCACCTTTCCTGTTTACCAGTTAAGTGAAAATGAGTAGAACGGAGCCTAATGTTGCATTACAATAATTTTCATGCCCAAGACTGTACAATGTTCTGCACTTAACATTCAGTCTGTTGAGCTGCTCTGGGGAATGGCCAAATACTACGTAATCCAGTCCCTATCTCCAAATAATGCTAGAACACAATCCATCCACTCTTCCTTAACAAAGAGCGATAGCTCAATAACATTGTAACGCCTTCATTTTCTATTATTTTTCACATCTTGATTCCATTAGGATGATTTTTGCTTGTTTTTACTATAATCCTTGCTTTGGGATTTCATTGATGCCTTTGGTATTTTCTTTTGTCAACCACTCTGAAGGCTTGACCCATTGAGGATGTCCATTTACTGTTACAAATACACCAACAGCACTAGTTAAGCGGTATAGAGGATGATGTCAAGACATCAAAGGAAAAGGTTGTCCAAAAAAACCCAAGTGAAGTTAAACATAATGTACAGGAGGTGTAGGTTAACCGAAAGGAGAAAAAAATGCGAAATTGCTCCTTTCTCTCATTGTCAGAGTCCTTTATGGGTTTACAATAGATAGCCTATGAGATATGGAAGATTCAGGAATCTGAATCAGATTACTCTGCTTTTTGAGCCTTTTGTTGATATAAGGAGAAATTTCCTTCCCCTCCCTCCCAATTTCCTTTATTTTGTTGGGAGTATCTGGATGCCTGCTCTTCACCAGATGGACTGCTGCCTGCACTGCTAGACTGAAGCTGTCAAAGTGGTAAAAGGGAAAGCTGCTTGCCCATGTTTTGTATCTGGGAATTTTAGGATGGGAGGGTTTCATAATATTACCCTTTGTGTGTGCTTCCTTTTGATTATAATCATCATGATGATTTTTTTCTTTCTCATCTGTATTGTATCCCCCTGATGAATAAAAGAGGATGTGACAATAATTTTGAACTTTAAAGTACATACTTTTACGTAGTTTGTAGGTCTGTGGATGACTGATTTTTCTTTTGGCATTCGGGAACTTCCGGGTTTCCTGAAAGAACCTGTAGTCGAAAGAAGCCAAAAATGAAAGGGGACCTCCCCAAAAGTCCTTGAAACGGGGGGGGGGGGGGTTAAAGTTTTTCCCCTGAACATTCCTATGAGAACTCACAATCCCTAAGCCTTCTGGGAGATCGACATACCTGTTCTCCAGAAACATGAAGATAGGTATGATTTTGCATCCCTACAGGAGATAGGCTACTTGATCTTGTCAAGGGCACCAGCTTATTACTCCCAATATCATGGTGGAAGGAAGGGATGTGAATATGATTATCACCCGTATCTATTAAAACATGCTACAATTAATGTTGGCCTGGCTTTCTCCACCATGGTATACCTGGCTACCTGCCACGGAAAGTAGAATGAGGGCAACTGCCATTATTAGTTCATCGTTATTGCCGATTAACAGAGGTGTAGTCATATTTCAGTCCTGCTGTTTTAATGCCTGACAACAGCTGTCCGTTGCATCCACATTTTGTAGCAGACGTCTGGATGGTACCAATCTCTCCTGGAGAACAGATTTGCTCTTAGTAAATGCCCAAGGGGAAGCGCATTCACTCCCATGCCAAATTTTAGCATTGACTTGGATTGCTCCCTCGCTCCCTCTCTTACCTTTTTCTTGCAGGAATAGAGAACCATTGTTCTCCATGCAAAACCCTCTGTTGTCATACTACGGTTTAGGGTCGTCAGTGACACTGATATACATTGGCTGTGAATGTCAGATCAAAAAGAAAAAAAGAAAACATGTCCCACACAACTCCTAATTGTCATTGAGGAATTCATCCTCATTCATCGAGGAAGGCCCTTGATTTAGTTCAGGGATATTTTCAGCTCCCTAGAACTGCCCTCTCTCAGACCCACTTACAGGGCTTACAAGAAAGGAACTGTTTTGTAAGTAGACAAAAATCTGTGTGGAAACTTTGGCAGAATTCCAGGCTTGGAACTAAGACAGGGGCTTTCAGATCAATTCACGATTTTGACACCTTCACACAGGGAAAGGATGGTTCCAGCTCTGTCCAGTGTCTGAGGGTCTGGGGAGGGTCCCTCAGTGAGTTCATTTGGGTTATATATTGTCTTGCATCCAACATTTCTGCTCATTTCAGGTAGGTGCTAGTTTGATTAAGCTCAATCCTGCATTAGCTTGTTTTAATTTCACTTCTCTTTCACCCCACCTTTTTTGTGTGTGCGTATGTGTGGCTGTGTTGGGGTGTTGGTCACCTGGGCTTTGAGTGATTAGGTTCAGTTTGAGCATGGTTGGACCACTCTGTACCTTTATTCTTTCTTCTACTATGTCTTTGTGTTGTTTCCCCTTTCTTTTATCTGTCTTGCCAAGTTTGAGGTCTTCTGCCTAGAGTGAGCAGAACAAACTTACAGCCGCAGTCACAGAGCTATTCAAGCAATGCCCACAGAGACGGAATAATGCCTATGTCCTTCTAGCTTTTTCTTCTCTCTCCCATGCTTTGTGCCAGGAACTAGCACGTTTTGGAGATAACTGGTACAAAAACACAAAAAATTCCATGTCTCCACCATGAATCCTCTTTTTCTTTTCTACCATGTGCTTTGCGACGATATTTAAACCCACCTCTGAGTTCTGGGCTTTTAAATTTCCACATTCAAGTGGGACCACAGAACTTCATTCTGAATGGTGGTCCAGATTCAGGCTCCAGAGAGGATCAAGGAAGGCCTCTCTCACTCCTAAATACATGGGGCTCTTATCCAAAGTGGTAATCAAATCGAATCTAACAAGGTACCCACACCGAGCCCTACTGCCCACAAAGACTCTGAAAAAAAATGTAACATTTGAGAGGACTTGGGGAATGTACTGAATCCCAAAGAATGATAACAAGTATCGGACTAACGTTTATTAGGAGACACCTCTCAAATAAACTCCCTGATATTTTCCTTTTTTCTTATCCTGCTCCGTTAAAAATTTACAGCCACTTTGCAGATTTGTTCCCCCACTCTCTGGAAAAAAAGTTTCCACCATTTTTGTCTGGTTGCCTCCTTACAACTTTCAGCATCACAATATTCTTAGACCCAATTTGACCCAACTCCGGGAGGCTGTGGAAGACAGGAGGGCCTGGCATACTGTGGTCCATGGGGACATGAAGAGTCGGACGCAACTTAACACCTAAACAAGAACATTCAGTTACTTTGAGTAGGGAGGTGGTTTTCCTGGGGCTCTTGAGGGAGGGAGGGAGATGAAGGTGAGAGATGGATGTGGTAAGGAGATGCACCATGATCCATGTTAAATTTGGCACTGAAATTTGTCAATACCCTATGCACATGCTTATTTTGCTTAATGGTTAGTCCAGGGCTGCTCTTTTGACCTGCTGAAAAATGCTTATAATCTCAGAGACTCTCTGGCTGTCTACCTCAAAAGATACGGACGTGGTTTTGAATCAATTCCCTTTAGATGGCATTAGCATATTCTGCTCCATAGACCTTATTTCACACTATTAAGAAACTTGTCTCAGGATCAGACAAAAGAACATTCTGGTCCCCCAGGCGTGCTGAGTGGAATTCGTTATTAAACCTCACATCAGGTTAATCTGATCTGAGAGAGACCTGAAGATTCAAGGGATTCTTGAATAAACACAGTCTTTTTTTCAGAGCTAAATTAGAGGGTATTTGGAAGGATTCACTCAGAGGAAGGAGTTTTGCTTGCCTGCCTCGTGCGCTGAAATGAGCCCAGCCCATGCCTTGGTACTTTGAAAGCAAAGTTTCAGAGTGTTTTCGGCTGGTAAAGTTGTTGATAATGATGGTCTTATTCTGTTCAGTGTGATTCAGAATTAGCTCAGGTATCAGAACACTTGTCAGTTCTCAGGCAGGGAGGAATATAATAATAATAATAATAATAATAATAATAATAATAATAATAATAATAATAATAATAATAATAATAATAATAATAATAATAATAATAATAATAATAATAACAACAACAACAACAACAACAACAACAACAACAAGAATAAGAATAAGAATAAGAAGAAGAAGAAGAAGAAGAAGAAGAAGAAGAAGAAGAAGAAGAAGAAGAAGAAGAAGAAGAAGAAGAAGAACAACAACAACAACAACAACAACAACAACAACAACAACCTTCAAACTGCTGAATTGGAAAGGACCCTTTGGATCATCAAGTCCAGCCCCTCTCAACAAGGCCCCGTGGGAACTGAACTCCCAGCCTCTGGCTCCAGACCTAGAGTTACAATGAGTCAAAACTGACTTGATGGACCATGATTATTATTTTATATCCAACACTGGATGTCAGTGGGTTAATAGAGAAGAAGATAATGACTCATCTGAGATTTTCGGCATTTACAGCTAGAAAAAAGAGCTGGAGATCGCGTGAATTAAAACACCATCCAGCATCACTTTTCTTGAAGTTGGTTTCCTCTGGAGTTGGTGGAATGCAACACCCGTTACTCAACCATTCAACACATTGACTGGAGTTGGCAGGAATCAAAGTACTAAACATTTGGAAGGCATCCTCTTGAATGGTGACCTTGTCTTCTCTGACTGCCATTGCTCCCCAAAGACTCAGTAAAAGTACTTTCATACCAACTGCTGCCAATTGACACGTTGACTTAGAAAACCTAGTTCAAACCCAGGACCTTCTGCATTCTCAATGTCTGCTGTACTTGGCAAGGTTACTCTTTTGCATAACATCTCCCAAGATTGCCCAGCTATTGTTGTGTACTTGTTTAGTCGTGTCGGAGTCTTCGTGACCTCATGGACCAGAGCACGCCAGGCCCTCCTGTCTTCTACTGCCTCCCGGAGTTGGGTCAAATTCATGTTGGTCACTTTGGTGACACTGTCCATCCATCTTGTCCTCTGTCGTCCCCTTCTCTCCTCTTGCCTTCACACTTTCTCAACATCAAGGTCTTTTCATTGTGAATTTCATTGTATGTATATATACTTACAATGACAATAAATTATTATTATTCCAAGGAGTCTTCTCTTCTCATGAGATGGCCAAAGTCTTGGAGCCTCAGCTTCAGGATCTCTCCTTCCAATGAGCACTCAGTTTGGCCAGCCTGGGGAACTTTGATTCAAAAATTAACTTTTCTAGGCTCTGCTGATGGTTCTATACCCAATTACTAGCCCCATTTGCCTTTCCAAAACTATCCATTCGGGTGAGTCCTATCCTGTGTAAGCCAGCCTTGCTTGTTTCTTTGCCCCAGCCCACCAGGCTGAGAAGCAAATGACACTGCCACAAGAAAGTAACCATTAACTTATTCTTCTGAAGTAGGGAAAGAAGTGGAATGGGATAACTTTTACATTATATAATGAAACCAACATTTCCAAGAAAACGGATTTCCATTTCAAACAAAGACTGTGTTCACTCTGGTGGAAGGAAAACCAATCCAGGCTGATTTTGTGACCTAAATATGAGGCACTGTATTTCAGAAGTATATATTTTAATTAGATGCTGTGCGTGCGGGATTAGGAGCCCTGTGGTGCAATAGTTAAACCGCAGTACTGCAGTGATTGAACTCAAGTTTGCTCATGATCTGAGTTCAATTCTGGGTTCAGGTAGTTGCCAGCTTCAGGTTGACTTAGCCTTCCATCCTCCCGATCTCAGTAAACTGAGTACTCAGACTGCAGGGAGAGGGTGGCAGTGTATAGCTGGCATAATTAAATTGTAAACCACCCAGAGAGTGGTTTAAGCACTATGAGGCTGTATGTAAGCAGCACACTTTGCTTTGTGCTTTGGAATTCTTCTTCAGATCAACCACATCCTTTTGAAAACTGGCAAAGGTTTACCAAAATAGTGCATCTCAGGACAATACACCGTGGCTGCAGAAGGCATAAAATCAATTATTTTTTTCTTTCAAGGAGAGTGGACTATTCATGCCAAAGTACACCAGCAGGATCAAGCTGTCTTCAGGTCCTGGGAATATTTTATTGGACAATGAAAATGACAAGGATCAGACTGAATGAAGTAGGTAGTTCAGAAGGGAAAATGGAATGGCACAGTGTTGGATCATGCTGGGAGATGCCAGCGTGTCCCAGAAGGTCCCATGGGAATGTGTTCAAGTTCCATCAAGCCCACAGATGTATTGTTGTTCAACAAACATGCATAACCTTTGCTCTTTGAAGGTCTCAGAAGAGTTTGAAAAAAGGGCAATGAAAATTAAATGTAGGATTCTGGGCATACTGTGAACTGTCAATCTCCAGATGGGGAAGTGGTGGTGATCTACCATATGTGCGCCTTTCCAGTGGAATCTTCCTTCTGTGTTTGGTGGGGAATGGCCATGATTCTAGGGCATCCTTCCTCTTGTGCAACTCCTGTTGGGACAAGGAACGGCACTTTCTCAGCTCTGCTGAAGGGCAGCAACCTAAATACTTTTCTGCAACTGGTTCTCCTGCTGGTGGAACTTTGCACATGCACTTCTGCTTCCTCTCTGTGTCTATGCCTCTAAATGTTTTAGAAAGGGACTTCCCAGTGGGGATTATGAGCCACCAATCCCTTTCATGCAACAGCTTGCTGAATGGTGTGACCTAAGAGGAATGTGTGAGCTGATATTTCAGGGCAAATGTCAAGTTGGATTCTTGTGACCAATAATGTTAATGCAAAGGTCCAGCTCTACTTTTTTAGATGACATTAACAAGATCCTATCTGTTCCTCCAACAGAGGATGAGATGGCTGGACAGGGTCATCGAAGCTACCAAGATCAATTTGACCCAACTCTGGGAGGCAGTGGAAGACAGGAGGTCCTGGCGTGCTCTGGTCCATGGGGTCACAAAGAGTCAGACACGACTTAACGACTAAACAACAACAAGTCCTGAAAGCTAAGTTTCCAAACTCTGGTTTCGGGAAGTAATGTTTACCTCCATGACTTGCTACTTAATCTTTCTAACAGAAGATGCTGGGGATTGAAGCTTCCGTATGCAGAACCTGTGGTTGTCTCAAATACTGGAAAACTTAGATTTTGACCATGATTCCTGAACTCATCCAAATAAGCATGCTGGATAGCTCAGTGCTTTAGGCACCTGGGTGTGGAACCAGAGGCTGAGAGTTCAATTCCCCACTGTGCCTCCTTGAAAGGGGCTGGACTCGTTGATCCATAGGGTCCCTTCCAGCTCTGCATTTATAAGATGATGATGATGATGATGATGATGGTGGTGGTGGTGGTGGTGGTGGTGGTGGTGGTGGTGTTCAGTGGGCCTGCTGCCTTAGAAATTCTGGAAGTGGTACTAAAAATGCATCTCACCCAAGCCCAGGGTATGGATCCCTTGCCAAACATCGCTCTTCCTTGCTGCCTGTCTTGATCTTACCCCACCACCGTTACTCATGCAATGGAAATTCTGCTTTAAAGTAGCCTCAGGATTGATTCGGATGTGACTTCTATCCATCATTTCACTCCACCCAACGTGTGTGTGTGTGTTTCACTTTGAGATGATTTCATTCAGGAGCAGATGAAAACCATCCTTTCCCGGGGACACATTCTGAAAACACATCCAACCCCTTTCCTGCCAGAGAAACAGGGAGAATAAAAGTGCCATGTTCTTTTGAAAGGTCGGCATAAAGAGTTTTCGAGCCAATAAAATACATGTCCCTTAAGGGCTGTCTTTTGATTTTAGGCATTGCTCTCCCAATCACAAGGCACAGCTCCCCCCCCCCCCGAAATGAGGGCACTTCCTCTCCCTTTCCTGTTATTCCTCTTATGGCACCTTCTGTTTAGGGAGGGGAATGCATCAGAAAGCAGCAGCTGCAAACAATAAAAGAAAATAAAAACCACATATTTGGAGTTTACTTCCTTGGAAATAAATTCAATTAATGAGGCTATCTTCTCAGTAACTGTATTTAGGGTTGCAATGGCCATAAGATACCCAAGACCACAAACCTGCATGCCTAGAATATTTATTATGAAGCTGTAGAAGGGGATAAACTGAGCATATTGATCAATATGTGAAATACAGCCCGCTTGCTGTTGAGACCCCTGCAAGCTTGGAAAATAGCACACGATTTCTCATGCCTTTTGCTCGCTGCCAGGGAGATAAATCCTGGCTTGATGCGTCCTCGTGAAGTGAATAGAAAAGCATCTTTTTAAAGAAAGAGGTCTCCTCAATTTGGGTTGCTTATGAGCTGGTGGTCTTTCGAGGGGGGTAAGCCTCAGACCAATAATTGTGCCCATTCATAAGCAGGCTTTCTGTAACATTTGGGGAAAAAATGATTAATGTTGTCTTGTTGCAGGAACTAAAAAACAACAGCAGCATGAGAGGGGTTCTGTCTTTGGGCACAAACAGCGAGCCCCACTGTGCTTGCTTTATGTGTGTGCAGTGTGCAGGACTGGCTGCGATCATGTTTGAACATATATATGCATCATGGCTTTACAAAGGGGGAAAGATGCTGATTTTCTGTAGTGATGGGAATGTTGATGCCAATTGTATCTTGTGAAAATTATGAAAACTGCAGTAGGATATGGGAGAGAGACCTGGTATCTAGGGTTTTTTTCACTGAAAGATCTCTAGACAAAGTGAGAGCCTGCTCAAGATGCTGTCTTGCTGTTTTGGGACCTTACACAAGCTTCATAGGTGAGCAGAAGAAATAGACTTGTAATATTTGTGCTTTTTCCCAACATTCCAAACACTCTGTGACATCACAGTAGCCTAACCAATGGTTGGGAAGGAAATAACAGAAGTGACAAAGTGTTGACCTGTGCAGAGACAGTGCATTCCTTCCATTCCCTCCTGCAGATCTTTGACATTTTTGTGCAAGAAAATAGTTTGGGAATGACCTATAGAAAACGGTAATAAAAAACAGGAGAAAACATGAGCCATACAATGTAATGGCATTCAACATATGGCTGCTTCCTATGGAAAGAAGCCTAGAGGGATATTAACCGTAAAATAAGCAGGAATCCTTTGCCATTTAGATAATGAAGAAAGCTCATTTCTTGACACAGTCTCACATTCCTTCTGTTTCTCGTTACCTTTTCATTCATTCGCTTGCTGTTTTTTGCTCTAAGGCACCAAATCACTTTGAATATTAAGCCCACAGAAATCAGAAGAGAAATTGATTTATAGACAGACACCAGAGATTAATAGCCTGAAATATTCTGTTGAACTCATTTGCTGACAGACGCTTTTGGCATCCCAGATAGAATTCATAATGACAGGTATAATTGAGAGATAATAATGCCCTGTAGTTAGAGTAGCCTTCCAGATGTTATTCATTTCCATTCTCCATCAGTCCTAACTGGCTGTCCCAAAGATGAAGCACACTGGTAGTAGTTGATTGATATATGCAGGACTGATGATTGCCCATCTGAATGTGTTGGTCTTACCTCCTAGGAATGGATGCACTTGTCAATTTGGGGCAAGTCATTTCATCTAAGCGCCATGTTCCCATATGTAAAAGGAAAATAGCATTGTCATGCTAAAAAGACCAAGCTGAATACAGAAAAGGAAGAGGCACTAGAGATCATATTGCAAACATATCTTGGCTACTGGGATGTACCAAAGAATTTCAGAAGAAAATCAAACTATATTTGATTATAGGAAAGCTTTGATCTGTAGTTGATTCCAAGGTGTAAATTGTTTTAAAAGAAACAGGTGTGCTGGAATTTCTGACGGTCCTGATCTTTAAACTATATTCCAGACGAGGGGCTACTATTAGAACATAGTGAACATGAGATGGATCGAGTTGATAAGGGTTTTTAGTTTGGAGGACTTGAGCTGGGCAGCTGATAACTAGACCTTTTGGAATTAACTAATTCATAGGTTTTCCATGAGTTGGAAACAAGCTGATCAATAACAAAAGAGGCAAGGGGAGGAGAGTGAGCCACTAGGGAGTGGCTAGTGGGTACAGTTATGGGCACATGGATCAAGGCATTGGAGAGGAAGGGATTTTTGAACAAGGGGATTGTAAAAACAAGGGAATGTTCTTGCTAAGTCCCAAGAACAAGGCATAATTCTGTTGAATTTGAAAGAGGCACTTTTGCCCTTCAGAAAACTGTTAGTAGTTGCACACCCCTTCTTGAGCAAAGTTGTGAGGTTTTTCAGGGCATTTCAAAGAAATAAAGTTGCATGAGGAAAAAAAAACGTGAAAATATGAATGGCAAAAGCATGTGCGATTCAAAAATATGGCCAAGCATGTTTGAGTTCATGGGGGGATGTTATGCCAGTTGGTTAAACCATGCAACAAAGTGTGCACTGCAAGAAAAAGAAATGTGCTATAATGAGCATGAATGCCAACACAGGAGGTGTCCTGAGATCACACAATCCGGTAGAAAACAAAGATGGGAAGAAAATGCAAAATGGGTGTGGCGTTCACCCTTATTATGTTAAGTAAGTCATGCATTATTCATGTTCTATGCTGATGTGGTTGAGACGTGGGGCCACCAGAGATGTTAAAAGGCGGACCCTGAAAGGAGAAGGGAGAGTAGAGTTCAGTGAGAGTTAGGGAGGGAGAGGAAGAGAGAGAGAGAAAGTTGGGAGAACTGAGGTGTGATTAGTCTGAGGAGTGAATAGTAACCTGTGAGATTTAAATAGAAGATCGATGCTTGAGGAACCTGAAGTAAATACTTATGAATTATTAAAGAAACATCCGTGATTAATAAACCTATTTTAAGAAAAAGCGAAAACTGAATGGACCTTCATCTTTCCTACGTAAAGTACGTTGATTTAGGGATCAACTGGTGGCAGCGTGTGGAGAGGAGTTTGGTATGCCTTCATGTGCTCTGTGTTTGGAAGACGAACAAGGGCCACAAGGGGCAAATGCCACAATGGGATTTTGAGAAGTTGACACAAGAGCCATGATTCCATTGCATAATATGCCCAAAAACCACCTTGTGGACGATGCTGCTCAACACAGGGATATCTGAAAGTGGGAAGGCATCTGAGAAGGAGGCCACCCAAAGATGGGGCTGTGGAGAAAATAGCCCGGCCCCAGCTTCCAACCCCCAGTTCCTGTCATAAAAATAATGTAGGACCACTGCTGTAGGGAAGTCAAGAAGAAGGAAACAGAGATACCATGTGGGAGACATGGTTTTAATTTTGATAGGCAGAGAGAAACAATTCTCTGTTTTGACCGGCAAAGAATAATGACCATGGTGCAGAGGTGGTTGCATGAATGTTATTTGAAATCACCAGATTTGTTTTCTAGAATACACCTGAAATGACATGGTTTTCTCATTCTTTCCCTGCACGTTTTTATTAATGGAAGTCATATCTCCCATAATGTTCTCCAGCCTATTCCTCTGGCTTACAAATGCGCCTGCACATTATTAATGCACCGCTCAGATTCGTCAGATGAAGGGAAAATTTCATTTCCCTTTTTTCCTAAACACCTTAATTTGTTGTTCAATTATCACATTTCCCCAGGTGTCATCATCACAGGAAGCATTAAAGACGTAGAGGAATGACTATATTTACTAAAACAAAGCCAAGCAGATTAAAAATCACAGTTAATCACACACAGAATGCCAGTCTTCCCTCCTCATACGAACGATAATTATTTTTCATTACGTTTCTTTGAGGAGGGGAAGAAGAATGCCATTTTCCAGTCTCCCTCCCCATCTTCTGTCAATAAAAGGTTGATTATATTTATACATAAATAGTCAGGACAAAGTCGTAACATGGGGAGGGGGAGATTTAATGGAAAAACACTTATAGGAGACTGTCAGTTTGAGCACAATAATTATGGGAGTAGTCCCACATCTCTTGTCTGCTGCAAATCACACACACCTTGCATGCATGCTTGGTTCTCCCTGTGAAGAGGAAAAGGTATGGGGGATAAGTGGGAAAGCAGTTTAGGAAGACCATTTTGAATGGACAAAGGTGGAAGGGCAAAGGATTAAGCAGTTCCAATCCTTTGGTGCTCTTTCGCCTTCATCGGACTACTCTTCTGATGATATAAACACAGAATCAGGCAATACCTTTATTGGACCATTGAACAAAAATTAAGTAGATTGCAAGCAGGTAAAGCTAAAGGTTCCCCTTGACATTTTTAGTCCAGTCGTGTTTTGACTCTAAGGGACAGTGCTCATCCCCGTCTCCAAGCCGTAGAGCCAGCGTTTGTCCTTAGACAGTTTTCATGGTCATGTGGCCAGCACGACTAGACACGGAACACCGTGACCTTCCCACCATGGTGGTACCTATTTATCTACTTGCATTTTTACATGCTTTCGAACTGCTAGGTTGGCAGGAGCTGGGACAAGCGATAGGAGCTCACTCCGTCGCGTGGATTCGATCTTACAACGTCTGGTCTTCTGACCTCGCAACACTGAGGCTTCGGCAGTTTAACCCGCAGCTGGGCACAAAATGGACCACAAAGCCAAAACAAAACAAAAAAAACCACAAATTGGGCCATTTTGTGGTTTGCTTTGTGGCACTTCAAGGAAATGTGCCTGCTCCAAATTGAATGAAATGCTGAACTATTATCATTGGCACGCCCGGTTCAGACATGGGCTATAAACTGGATGTCCCAGATCCAAGGGAGCATCCCCACACTTTGTCCTGACTATTTATGTAAAAAAATTAATCAGCCTTTTACTTACTCTTGGACTGTTTCTCCTCCTCACCCCCTCCAAGTTTGGCAAGGATTAGATTTGGGATCTACAAGTTATAGTCCCCCAAAGCAGCTGCCCCCAGGAAAGTGCTCTTTAGTCAGTAGCCTGTTTGGGGGGCATGGTGCCCCCCTACCTTCATCCCCCTCCTCCTGTTGGGAGATCTGGCCTCGGGACCCCCACTTCCATGGGGGGGGGAGCCACCTGGCTCCTCTTTCCTCACGCATCCTCAGGGCAGCCAAGGAAAAGCTGGTTGGGTGGCGGTTTATATATAACTCAGATATAACTCAGACATCTCAAATCAAATCTTTACCAAACTCGGAGGAGGCGGGGAGGAGAGTCCACTGAAGATTCACAGCAAGTTTGGCATTCCTAACCTATATAGGGACTATTCTATCACTTGTGGAATTTCCAAATTGCATGAACCTTGAAATTGTCCGTTTCACTAGAAAGTTCGTGAAGATTTGTGGTTCGTGAATGGCGATGAACAGCCTTTTTCCGGGTTTGTGCCCATCTCTACTTGCGAGCATTCCATGGTGACCCACCTTCCACAGGTTCTTATGGTTTAGTTGTTAATGCCAAGGAAAATGTTATTGACGTGAATTGAGTGGTTTGCAAACAGCTTGTGCAGGTGGGGTGGGTGAAATCTCCTTCCCAAGGACCATCTTGGAGTTTAGCTCAAATCTCTTCAAATGAAGACCCACCAGGCAATTTGTATCACTTCCCCCACATCTGCTTTCAAAGTAGTTTCTATTTGGTGGGAGCGGGGGAGGTAGGCAATGCAGCCACATGGCAAATCTGTGCCAGAGAGCTATGTAAGCCCAATTTTGGTCCAGTCACAGCCCGATTGCCAGGTAGATGCTTTTTTCAGCATGCAGTACTGCTTAGCTGGTGTCGAAAATCCTCATTGTACTTCAGGTGGCCATTCAAGGGGAATCCTTCATCGTTCACAAAAAGATGAGAGACTGTTGGTGCCTCTTTAACATGCTTAGTAGCACAAAGGCAATAGCACTTGGTCTCTTATCAGGTCAGGGCTCAACACTTTGTGTGTAGCAATGCTTATAAGTAATGCACAGATCTATCTCTCCCACCCACACCTTCATGCTCGCTGCCTGTTCCAGCCTAGGCTGAGTGGCTGAAGCACCTCCTGATAGGAGCAGATGAATGGCAGTGCTTGACCATGCCTTTGGGGGGACTAGCTATACCCATGCAATGAATACTTGTGGATTGTGCCTCCATAGTGTAGCGGCAGGCAGGCAAAGAAATAGGAAGGAGGGCAGGAAACCAAGTGTCAGCAGATGGAGCAAAGTGGAAACTGACTTTTCACATTGTTAGGAGAGAGCAGGGATCAATATTTCCCTATTAAGGGCCACACTCCTTCAAGGGTGTATTCCAAGGTTCCCTTTGACATTTAGTCCAGTTGTGTCTGACTCTAGGGCATGGTGCTCATCCCCATTTCCAAGCCGTTAGATCCAGCATTTGTCTGAAGACAGTTTCCGTGGTCACATGGCCAGTGCGACTAGACACGAAACGCTGATACCTTCCCACCGTGGTGGTACCTATTTACATGCTTTCGAATGGCTAGGTTGGCAGGAGCTGGGACAAGCGATGGGAGCTCCCTCCGTTGCGTGGATTCAATCTTATGACTGACCTTGCAGCACAGAGGCTTCTTACACAGCAGCAATAGATGGCACTGAAGCTAGAAGGGAGTAGAGCCAGGATTGGGGTGGGGTGGGGGAACAGCTATAGTTAGAATATGAGCAGGGTTGTCAAATCAGTAGATCCCATTCCCTGGGATTTCAGAGCCAAACTGTAAGGCCAGAGGCCATGTCGTTCTGATATCACATGTTTGTGATTTCACAGAGGCAGGGCAGGGAAGAGCTGGAGGGCAGAACAACTGCCTCTGTTTCCACTGTTTGTGGAAGTAGGCAGGAGGGGAATTTGGGTAAAAATGGTGTCAGAATCTAAGGGAATCCCTGCCAGCCAATTTACAGCAACTCCAGACAAGGAAAGAGCCTCTTTTGGGCAGCTGGGCAAGTGGCCAATCATATCCTGCAATTACAGCTGTTGATCTCATTACAGGCTGAGGAGGCCGGCTGTGATTAAAAGACATTTAAATGGTAACCGTATACCCAAATGCTTGGAGGCCAATGGCCATGGAAACAGTGAGACTTACATCTGAGTCGCCATGCTTAGGTTTCCACTGTTTTAACTGTAGAAACCACAGACACTTCATCTGTTGCATAAACTGGTTCATGGCGTCGCCGACCTGACTGTGAACCCAACTGAACAAAGGGCACGATTATACTGGCAAATTGAACTGGAGCTATTCAGCTGGATTCACATCCTCTTTAACAGTTTTGTTAAGTTTAGGTGGCCACATGAAGACCTCAAATTGTTTCAGTGCCAATGTCCACACTGACGCTCGATCCAATGCAATTCGATACACACCCACAGCCTCTCCTCCTTCAATACGTCCCACCTAGTGATCCCCAGTTCTGCTTCCTTATCTTATTTTTAACGGAGTGTGTGTGTCTGTGCAGAGATGATCTAGTGCAAAACTAAAGTATCAAACAGTGATAAGGTAGTCTAGAACTAAACTAGGGAGTTTGTTTTGTGTTGTTTTCCTTAATACTTTGAGGTGATTTGGGAGGAAGAGTTCAGGGGGTGGGTGTTTTTGCTGTCGCCAAACATCACACCCCAGATTACAGGGTTCAGCAGTCAAAAGCCTAAGCACAAGTAGGTATCCTTCAGTCTCAAGAGAGTATGGCAACGTGCTCTGAATAGAGGTCTTGGAACAGCATCTAGTTCTCTGTGACTGGACCCAGGTTCTGGAACTCCTTGCCTAGAGAGACCAGCTTTGCTGCCTTCCTGCTCTCCTTCCAGTCGCAGGCAAAGATCTTTTTATTCTGAAACTTTCTGAAATTAGATTAGATTAGATTAGGCATCCTTCAGTCTTGAGAGACTATGGTAATGTGCTCTGAACAGAGGACTTGGAACAGCGTCTAGCGTGGCTGAGGAGGCCAATTTGAGAGTGACCATCCCTTCCACACTGAAGACAAATACAATCTGTACCCTGTCCAGCTCCCTGATTTTGCTGGTTTCAGGACTGCCTCTTTGCCTCGGCCTGCTGGACAAGGGTCTCTTCAAAATGGGAGAGGCCGTGAAGCACTGCCTGCCTCCAGGCTGAACGCTCAGATGTCAAAGTTTCTCATCTGTTGAGGTCCATTCCTAAGGCCTTCAGATCCCGATTGCAGATATCCTTGTATGGCAGCTGTGGTCTCCCTCTGGGGCAATTTCCCTGCACTGATTCTCCATACAGGAGACATGCCTAAGCCAATGTAGACGTCACTTTTCAGTAATGTATAGTGCCACAA